>NW_027140848.1:329796-659592 GCF_036365525.1 Heterodontus francisci | reverse complement strand
TGGGGTAGGGGAGTGGGGTAATGAGTTGGGTGGGGAGTGGGGGAGGGGAGGGGGGAGGGGAGTTGGGGAGGGGAGTTGGGGAGGGGAGTTGGGTAGAGGAGTGGGGGTAAGGAGTGGGGTGCGGGAGTGGAGTAGGGGAGTGGGGGAGGTGAGTTGTGGAGGGGAGTGGGGGACAGGGAATGGGGGACAGGGGGAGTGGGGTAGGGAAGTGATATAGGGGGGTGGGTTAGGGGAGTGGTCGAGGGGAGTGGGGTAGGGGAGTGGGGTAGGGGAGTGGGGGAGGGGAGTGGGGGACAGGGAGTGGGGGATAGGTAATGGGGTAGGGGAGTGATATAGGGGAGTGGGGGAGGGGAGTGGGGGACAGGAAGTGGTGTAGGGGAGTGCGGTAGGTGAGTTGGGGTGGGGGGAGGGTAGTGGGGGAGGGTAGTGTGGTAGGGGAGTGTAGTCGGGGAGTGTGGGAGGGGAGTTCGGTAGGGGGAGTGTGGGAAGGGAGTAGGGAAGGGGTGTGTTGTAAGGGAGTGGGGGATGGGAGTGGGGTAGGGGAGTGGGGTAGGGCAGTGATGTAGGGGTGTGTGGGAGTGGAGTGGAAAGGGGACTGGCGAGGGGAGTGGGGTAGGGGAGTGGGGCAGTGAGACGGGTGTGGAGTAGGGGAGGGGAGTGGGGGAGGGGAGTGGCGGCAGGAATGGGGTAGGGGAGTGCGGGAGGGAGTGAGCTGGGGAGTGAGGGAGGGTAGAGTGGGAGGGGAGCGGAGAGGGGAGTAGGGGCGCGGAGTTGGGGAGGGGAGTGGGGAGGGGTCTGGGGGAGGGGATTGGTGGAGGGGATTGGTGCAGGGGAGTTGGGGAAGGGAGTGGGGGAGAGGAGATGCTGGTGGAGTTGGGGAGTGGAGCGGTTGAGGGGAGTTGGGGAGGGGAGTGTGGCGAGGAGTGGGGGAGGAGTGTGGGGTAGGAGAGTGAGGAGGGGAGTGGGGGAGGGGAGTGGGGGACAGGGAGTGGGGGAACAGGGATTGGGGGACAGGGGGTCTGGTAGGGGAGTGATAAAGGGGAGTGGGGTAGGGGAGTGGGTTAGGGGAGTGGGGGAGGGGAGTGGGGGACAGGGAGTGAGAGAGGGGAGTGGGTATGGGAGTGGGGTAGGGGAGTGGGTGAAGGGAGTGGGAGTGGGGAGTGGGGGAAAGGAAGTGGGGTAGGGGAGTGCGGTAGGTGAGTCAGGGCTGGGAGAGGGGAGTGGGGGAGGGGAGCGTGGTAGGGGAGTGTGGTCGGGGAGTGTGGGAGGGGAGTTCGGTAGGGGGAGTGTGGGAAGGGAGTAAGGAAGGGGAGTGTGGGAGGGGAGTGGGGGATGGGAGTGGTGTAGGGGAGTGAGGTAGGGGAATGATGTAGGGGAGTGTGGGAGTGGAGTGGTAAGGGGACTGGGGAGGGGAGTGCGGTAGGGGAGTGGAGGCATTGAGAGGGGAGTGGAGTGGGGAAGGGGAGTAGGGTAGAGGAGTGGCAGCAGGAATGGGGTAGGGGAGTGGGGGAGGGAAGTGGGCTGGGGAGTGTGGGAGGGTAGTGTGGGAGGGGAGGGAAGAGGTGTGTAGGGGAGCGGAGTTGGGGAGGGGAGTGTGGAGGGGAGTGGGGGAGCGGATTGGCGGAGGGGATTGGCGGAGGGGAGTGGGGGAGGGGAGTGCGGGAGGGGCGATAGTGATGGAGTTGGGGAGTGGAGCGGTTGAGGGGAGTTGGGGAGGGGAGTGGGGGAGGGGAGTGGGGGAGGGGTGTGGGGTAGGAGAGTGAGGGAGGGCAGTGGGGGAAGCAGTGGGATAGGGGAGTGTGGTTGGGGGTGGGGTTGGGAAGTGGGGGAGGGGAATGAAGTAGGGAAGTTGGGAGGGGAGTGGGGAAGGGGAGTGGGCGAGGGGTGGCTGGGTGGGATGTGGGGTATGGGAGTGAGGGAGGGGTGTTAGGGGGTAGTGGTATCGGGGAATGGTGTATGGGAGTGGGGGATGGGATTTGGGGAACAAAGTGATGAGCTCAAAGGAGGAGAAGGTGCAAGAGGAGTTGTGGGGGGAGAGAGAGAGCAAAATGTGAAAGGGGCGATTTGGCTAGTGTGGAATATTAACACACTGACAGAGAACACAGATTAATATTAACACACTCACTGACACACTGTGTACATCATGACCCACAGTCAGATACACCCTGTGAAGTGTAAAACACCCCCACTGTCCTCAGTAATATTAACACACTGACAGAGAACACAGATTAATATTAACACACTCACTGACACACTGTGTATATCATGACCCACAGTCAGATACACCCGGTGAAGTGTAAAACACCCCCACTGTCCTCAGTAATATTAACACACTGACAGAGAACACAGATTAATATTAACACACTCACTGACACACTGTGCACATCATGACCCACAGTCAGATACACCCTGTGAAGTGTAAAACACCCCCACTCTCCTCAGGAATATTAACACACTGACAGAGAACACAGATTAATATTAACACACTCACTGACACACTGTGTACATCATGACCCACAGTCAGATACACCCTGTGAAGTGTAAAACACCCCCACTGTCCTCAGTAATATTAACACACTGACAGAGAACACAGATTAATATTAACACACTCACTGACACACTGTGTATATCATGACCCACAGTTAGATACACCCTGTGAAGTGTAAAACACCCCCACTGTCCTCAGGAATATTAACACACTGACAGAGAACACAGATTAATATTAACACACTCACTGACACACTGTGTATATCATGACCCACAGTCAGATACACCCTGTGAAGTGCAAAACACCCCCACTGTCCTCAGCAATATTAACACACTGACAGAGAACACAGATTAATATTAACACACTCACTGACACACTCTGTATATCATGACCCACAGTCAGATACACCCTGAGAAGTGTAAAACACCCCCACTGTCCTCAGCAATATTAACACACTGACAGAGAACACAGATTAATATTAACACACACACTGACACACTGTGTATATCATGACCCACAGTCAGATAAACCCTGTGAAGTGTAAAACATCCCCACTGTCCTCAGTAATATTAACACACTGACAGAGAACACAGATTAATATTAACACACTCACTGACACACTGTGTATATCATGACCCACAGTCAGATAAACCCTGTGAAGTGTAAAACACCCCCACTGTCCTCAGTAATATTAACACACTGATAGAGAACACAGATTAATATTAACACACTCACTGACACACTGTGCATATCATGACCCACAGTCAGATACACCCTGTGAAGTGTAAAACACCCCCACTGTCCTCAGTAATATTAACACACTGACAGAGAACACAGATTAATATTAACACACTCACTGACACACTGTGTATATCATGACCCACAGTCAGATACACCCTGTGAAGTGTAAAACACCCCCACTGTCCTCAGTAATATTAACACACTGACAGAGAACACAGATTAATATTAACACACTCACTGACACACTGTGAATATCATGACCCACAGCCAGATACACCCTGTGAAGTGTAAAACACCCCCACTGTCCTCAGTAATATCAACACACTGACAGAGAACACAGATTAAAATTAACACACTCACTGACAAACTATGTACATCATGACCCACAGTCAGATAAACCCTGTGAAGTGTAAAACACCCCCACTGTCCTCAGTAATATTAACACACTGACAGAGAACACAGATTAATATTGACACACTCACTGACACACTGTGTATGTCATGACCCACAGTCAGATACACCCTGTGAAGTGTAAAACACCCCCACTGTCCTCAGGAATATTAACACACTGACAGAGAACACAGATTAATATTAACACACTCACTGACACACTGTGTAAATCATGACCCACAGTCAGATACATCCTGTGAAGTGTAAAACACCCCCACTGTCCTCAGTAATATTAACACACTGACAGAGAACACAGATTAATATTAACACACTCACTGACACACTGTGTACATCATGACCCACAGCCAGATACACCCTGTGAAGTGTAAAATACCCCCACTGTCCTCAGTAATATTAACACACTGACAGAGAACACAGATTAAAATTAACACACTCACTGACAAACTGTGTACATCATGACCCACAGTCAGAATAACCCTGTGAAGTTTAAAACACCCCCACTGTCCTCAGTAATATTAACACACTGACAGAGAACACAGATTAATATTGACACACTCACTGACACACTGTGTATGTCATGACTCACAGCCAGATAAACCCTGTGAAGTGTAAAACACCCCCACTGTCCTCAGGAATATTAACACACTGACAGAGAACACAGATTAATATTAACACACTCACTGACACACTGTGTATATCATGACCCACAGTCAGATACACCCTGCGAAGTGTAAAACATCCCCACTGTCCTCAGGAATATTAACACACTGACAGAGAACACAGATTAATATTAACACATTCACTGACACACTGTGTATATCATGACCCACAGTCAGATACACCCTGTGAAGTGCAAAACACCCCCACTGTCCTCAGTAATATTAACACACTGACAGAGAACACAGATTAATATTAACACACTCACTGACACACTGTGTACATCATGACCCACAGTCAGATACACCCTGTGAAGTGTAAAACACCC
Organism: Heterodontus francisci; assembly: GCF_036365525.1. NCBI lineage: Eukaryota > Metazoa > Chordata > Chondrichthyes > Heterodontiformes > Heterodontidae > Heterodontus > Heterodontus francisci. The sequence goes on along the minus strand of NW_027140848.1, from coordinate 654,967 downwards.
CCACTGTCCTCAGTAATATTAACACACTGACAGAGAACACAGATTAATATTAACACACTCACTGACACACTGTGTATATCATGACCCACAGTCAGATACACCCTGTGAAGTGTAAAACACCCCCACTGTCCTCAGGAATATTAACACACTGACAGAGAACACAGATTAATATTAACACACTCACTGACACACTGTGTATATCATGACTCACAGTCAGATACACCCTGTGAAGTGCAAAACACCCCCCCTGTCCTCAGTAATATTAACACACTGACAGAGAACACAGATTAATATTAACACACTCACTGACACACTGTGTATATCATGACCCACAGTCAGATACACCCTGTGAAGTGTAAAACATCCCCACTGTCCTCAGTAATATTAACACACTGACAGAGAACACAGATTAATATTAACACACTCACTGACACACTGTGTATATCATGACCCACAGTCAGATACACCCTGTGAAGTGTAAAACACCCCCACTGTCCTCAGTAATATTAACACACTGACAGAGAACACAGATTAATATTAACACACTCACTGACACACTGTGTATATCATGACCCACACTCAGATACACCCTGTGAAGTGTAAAACACCCCCACTGTCCTCAGTAATATTAACACACTGACAGAGAACACAGATTAAAATTAAAACACTCACTGACACACTGTGTACATCATGACCCAGAGTCAGATACACCCTGTGAAGTGTAAAACACCCCCACTGTCCTCAGGAATATTAACACACTGACAGAGAACACAGATTAATATTAAAACACTCACTGACACACTGTGTACATCATGACCCAGAGTCAGATACACCCTGTGAAGTGTAAAACACCCCCACTGTCCTCAGGAATATTAACACACTGACAGAGAACACAGATTAATATTAACACACTCACTGACACACTGTGTACATCATGACCCACAGTCAGATACACCCTGTGAAGTGTAAAACACCCCCACTGTCCTCAGCAATATTAACACACTGACAAAGAACACAGATTAATATTAACACACTCACTGATACACTGTGTATATCATGACCCACAGTCAGATAAACACTGTGAAGTGTAAAACACCCCCACTGTCCTCAGTAGTATTAACACACTGACAGAGTACACAGATTAATATTAACACACTCACTGACACACTGTGTATATCATGACCCACAGTCAGATACACCCTGTGAAGTGTAAAACACCCCCACTGTCCTCAGTAATATTAACACACTGACAGAGTACACAGATTAATATTAAAACACTCACTGACACACTGTGTACATCATGACCCAGAGTCAGATACACCCTGTGAAGTGTAAAACACCCCCACTGTCCTCAGGAATATTAACACACTGACAGAGAACACAGATTAATATTAACACACTCACTGACGCACTGTGTATATCATGACCCACAGTCAGATACACCCTGCGAAGTGTAAAACATCCCCACTGTCCTCAGGAATATTAACACACTGACAGAGAACACAGATTAATATTAACACACTCACTGACACACTGTGTATATCATGACCCACAGTCAGATACACCCTGTGAAGTGTAAAACACCCCCACTGTCCTCAGTAATATTAACACACTGACAGAGAACACAGATTAATATTAACACACTCACTGACACACTGTATACATCATGACCCAGAGTCAGATACACCCGGTGAAGTGTAAAACACCCCCACTGTCCTCAGTAATATTAACACACTGACAGAGAACACAGATTAATATTAAAACACTCACTGACACACTGTGTACATCATGACCCAGAGTCAGATACACCCTGTGAAGTGTAAAACACCCCCACTGTCCTCAGGAATATTAACACACTGACAGAGAACACAGATTAATATTAACACACTCACTGACACAAGGTGTACATCATGACCCACAGTCAGATACACCCTGTGAAGTGTAAAACACCCCCACTGTCCTCAGCAATATTAACACACTGACAGAGAACACAGATTAATATTAACACACTCACTGATACACTGTGTATATCATGACCCACAGTCAGATAAACACTGTGAAGTGTAAAACACCCCCACTGTCCTCAGTAATATTAACACACTGACAGAGTACACAGATTAATATTAACACACTCACTGACACACTGTGTATATCATGACCCACAGTCAGATACACCCTGTGAAGTGTAAAACACCCCCACTGTCCTCAGTAATATTAACACACTGACAGAGTACACAGATTAATATTAACACACTCACTGACACACTGTGTATATCATGACCCACAGTCAGATACACCCTGTGAAGTGTAAAACACCCCCACTGTCCTCAGCAATATTAACACACTGACAGAGAACACAGATTAATATTAACACACTCACTGACACACTGTGTATATCATGACCCACAGTCAGATACACCCTGTGAAGTGTACAACACCCCCACTGTCCTCAGTAATATTAACACACTGACAGAGAACACAGATTAAAATTAAAACACTCACTGACACACTGTGTACATCATGACCCAGAGTCAGATACACCCTGTGAAGTGTAAAACACCCCCACTGTCCTCAGTAATATTAACACACTGACAGAGAACACAGATTAATATTAAAACACTCACTGACACACTGTGTACATCATGACCCAGAGTCAGATACACCCTGTGAAGTGTAAAACACCCCCACTGTCCTCAGGAATATTAACACACTGACAGAGAACACAGATTAATATTAACACACTCACTGACACACTGTGTACATCATGACCCACAGTCAGATACACCCTGTGAAGTGTAAAACACCCCCACTGTCCTCAGCAATATTAACACACTGACAGAGAACACAGATTAATATTAACACACTCACTGATACACTGTGTATATCATGACCCACAGTCAGATAAACACTGTGAAGTGTAAAACACCCCCACTGTCCTCAGTAATATTAACACACTGACAGAGGACACAGATTAATACTAACACACTCACTGACACACTGTGTATATCATGACCCACAGTCAGATACACCCTGTGAAGTGTAAAACACCCCCACTGTCCTCAGTAATATTAACACACTGACAGAGTACACAGATTAATATTAACACACTCACTGACACACTGTGTATATCATGACCCACAGTCAGATACACCCTGTGAAGTGTAAAACACCCCCACTGTCCTCAGCAATATTAACACACTGACAGAGAACACAGATTAATATTAACACACTCACTGACACACTGTGTATATCATGACCCACAGTCAGATACACCCTGTGAAGTGTAAAACACCCCCACTGTCCTCAGTAATATTAACACACTGACAGAGAACACAGATTAATATTAACACACTCACTGACACACTGTGTACATCATGACCCAGAGTCAGATACACCCGGTGAAGTGTAAAACACCCCCACTGTCCTCAGTAATATTAACACACTGACAGAGAACACAGATTAATATTAACACACTCACTGACACACTGTGTACATCATGACCCACAGTCAGATACACCCTGTGAAGTGTAAAACACCCCCACTGTCCTCAGAAATATTAACACACTGACAGAGTACACAGATTAATATTAACACACTCACTGACACACTGTGTACATCATGACCCACAGTCAGATACACCCTGTGAAGTGTAAAACACCCCCACTGTCCTCAGCAATATTAACACACTGACAGAGAACACAGATTAATATTAACACACTCACTGACACACTGTGTACATCATGACCCACAGTCAGATACACCCTGTGAAGTGTAAAACACCCCCACTGTCCTCAGTAGTATTAACACACTGACAGAGAACACAGATTAATATTAACACACTCACTGACACACTGTGTATATCATGACCCACAGTCAGATACACCCTGTGAAGTGTAAAACACCCCCACTGTCCTCAGCAATATTAACACACTGACAGAGAACACAGATTAATATTAACACACTCACTGACACACTGTGTATATCATGACCCACAGTCAGATACACCCTGTGAAGTGTACAACACCCCCACTGTCCTCAGTAATATTAACACACTGACAGAGAACACAGATTAAAATTAAAACACTCACTGACACACTGTGTACATCATGACCCAGAGTCAGATACACCCTGTGAAGTGTAAAACACCCCCACTGTCCTCAGTAATATTAACACACTGACAGAGAACACAGATTAATATTAAAACACTCACTGACACACTGTGTACATCATGACCCAGAGTCAGATACACCCTGTGAAGTGTAAAACACCCCCACTGTCCTCAGGAATATTAACACACTGACAGAGAACACAGATTAATATTAACACACTCACTGACACACTGTGTACATCATGACCCACAGTCAGATACACCCTGTGAAGTGTAAAACACCCCCACTGTCCTCAGCAATATTAACACACTGACAGAGAACACAGATTAATATTAACACACTCACTGATACACTGTGTATATCATGACCCACAGTCAGATAAACACTGTGAAGTGTAAAACACCCCCACTGTCCTCAGTAATATTAACACACTGACAGAGGACACAGATTAATACTAACACACTCACTGACACACTGTGTATATCATGACCCACAGTCAGATACACCCTGTGAAGTGTAAAACACCCCCACTGTCCTCAGTAATATTAACACACTGACAGAGTACACAGATTAATATTAACACACTCACTGACACACTGTGTATATCATGACCCACAGTCAGATACACCCTGTGAAGTGTAAAACACCCCCACTGTCCTCAGCAATATTAACACACTGACAGAGAACACAGATTAATATTAACACACTCACTGACACACTGTGTATATCATGACCCACAGTCAGATACACCCTGTGAAGTGTAAAACACCCCCACTGTCCTCAGTAATATTAACACACTGACAGAGAACACAGATTAATATTAACACACTCACTGACACACTGTGTACATCATGACCCAGAGTCAGATACACCCGGTGAAGTGTAAAACACCCCCACTGTCCTCAGTAATATTAACACACTGACAGAGAACACAGATTAATATTAACACACTCACTGACACACTGTGTACATCATGACCCACAGTCAGATACACCCTGTGAAGTGTAAAACACCCCCACTGTCCTCAGAAATATTAACACACTGACAGAGTACACAGATTAATATTAACACACTCACTGACACACTGTGTACATCATGACCCACAGTCAGATACACCCTGTGAAGTGTAAAACACCCCCACTGTCCTCAGCAATATTAACACACTGACAGAGAACACAGATTAATATTAACACACTCACTGACACACTGTGTACATCATGACCCACAGTCAGATACACCCTGTGAAGTGTAAAACACCCCCACTGTCCTCAGTAGTATTAACACACTGACAGAGAACACAGATTAATATTAACACACTCACTGACACACTGTGTATATCATGACCCACAGTCAGATACACCCTGTGAAGTGTAAAACACCCCCACTGTCCTCAGTAATATTAGCACAATGACAGAGAACACAGATTAATATTAACACACTCACTGACACACTGTGTATATCGTGACCCACAGTCAGATACACCCTGTGAAGTGTAAAACACCCCCACTGTCCTCAGTAATATTAACACACTGACAGAGAACACAGATTAATATTAACACACTCACGGACACACTGTGCATATCATGACCCACAGTCAGATACACACTGTGAAGTGTAAAACACCCCCACTATCCTCAGTAATATTAACACACTGACAGAGAACACAGATTAATATTAACAGACTCACTGACACACTGTGTATATCATGACCCACTGTCAGATACACCCTGTGAAGTGTAAAACACCCCCACTGTCCTCAGGAATATTAACACACTGACAGAGAACACAGATTAATATTAACACACTCACTGACACACTGTGTATATCATGACCCACAGTCAGATAAACCCTGTGAAGTGTAAAACACCCCCACTGTCCTCAGGAATATTAACACCCTGACAGAGAACACAGATTAATATTAACACACTCACTGACACACTGTGTACATCATGACCCACAGTCAGATAAACCCTGTGAAGTGTAAAACACCCCCACTGTCCTCAGGAATATTAACACACTGACAGAGAACACAGATTAATATTAACACACTCACTGACACACTGTGTACATCAAAACCCACAGTCAGATACACCCTGTGAAGTGTAAAACACCCCCACTGTCCTCAGGAATATTAACACACTGACAGAGAACACAGATTAATATTAACACACTCACTGACACACTGTGTACATTATGACCCACAGTCAGATACACCCTGTGAAGTGTAAAACATCCCCACTGCCCTCAGGAATATTAACACACTGACAGAGAACACAGATTAATATTAACACACTCACTGACACACTGTGTACATTATGACCCACAGTCAGATACACCCTGTGAAGTGTAAAACATCCCCACTGTCCTCAGTAATATTAACACACTGACAGAGTACACAGATTAATATTAACACACTCACTGACACACTGTGTATATCATGACCCACAGTCAGATACACCCTGTGAAGTGTAAAACACCCCCACTGTCCACAGCAATATTAACACACTGACAGAGAACACAGATTAATATTAACACACTCACTGACACACTGTGTATATCATGACCCACAGTCAGATACACCCTGTGAAGTGTAAAACACCCCCACTGACCTCAGTAATATTAACACACTGACAGAGAACACAGATTAATATTAACACACTCACTGACACACTGTGTACATCATGACCCAGATTCAGATACACCCGGTGAAGTGTAAAACACCCCCACTGTCCTCAGTAATATTAACACACTGACAGAGAACACAGATTAATATTAAAACACTCACTGACACACTGTGTACATCATGACCCAGAGTCAGATACACCCTGTGTAGTGTAAAACACCCCCACTGTCCTCAGGAATATTAACACACTGACAGAGAACACAGATTAATATTAACACACTCACTGACACACTGTGTACATCATGACCCACAGTCTGATACACCCTGTGAAGTGTAAAACACCCCCACTGTCCTCAGCAATATTAACACACTGACAGAGAACACAGATTAATATTAACACACTCACTGATACACTGTGTATATCATGACCCACAGGCAGATAAACACTGTGAAGTGTAAAACACCCCCACTGTCCTCAGTAATATTAACACACTGACAGAGGACACAGATTAATATTAACACACTCACTGACACACTGTGTACATCATGACCCACAGTCAGATACACCCTGTGAAGTGTAAACACCCCCACTGTCCTCAGGAATATTAACACACTGACAGAGAACACAGATTAATATTAACACACTCACTGACACACTCTGTATATCATGACCCACAGTCAGATACACCCTGTGAAGTGTAAAACACCCCCACTGTCCTCAGGAATATTAACACACTGACAGAGAACACAGATTAATATTAACACACTCACTGACACACTCTGTATATCATGACCCACAGTCAGATACACCCTGTGAAGTGTAAAACACCCCCACTGTCCTCAGTAATATTAACACACTGACAGAGAACACAGATTAATATTAACACACTCACTGACACACTGTGTATATCATGACCCACAGTCAGATACACCCTGTGAAGTGTAAAACACCCCCACCGTCCTCAGTAATATTAACACACTGACAGAGTACACAGATTAATATTAACACACTCACTGACACACTGTGTATATCATGACCCACAGTCAGATACACCCTGTGAAGTGTAAAACACCCCCACTGTCCTCAGCAATATTAACACACTGACAGAGAACACAGATTAATATTAACACACTCACTGACACACTGTGTATATCATGACCCAGAGTCAGATACACCCTGTGAAGTGTAAAACACCCCCACTGTCCTCAGTAATATTAACACACTGACAGAGAACACAGATTAATATTAACACACTCACTGACACACTGTGTACATCATGACCCAGAGTCAGATACACCCGGTGAAGTGTAAAACACCCCCACTGTCCTCAGTAATATTAACACACTGACAGAGAACACAGATTAATATTAACACACTCACTGACACACTGTGTACATCATGACCCACAGTCAGATACACCCTGTGAAGTGTAAAACACCCCCACTGTCCTCAGTAATATTAACACACTGACAGAGAACACAGATTAATATTAACACACTCACTGACACACTGTGTACATCATGACCCACAGTCAGATACACCCTGTGAAGTGTAAAACACCCCCACTGTCCTCAGTAATATTAGCACAATGACAGAGAACACAGATTAATATTAACACACTCACTGACACACTGTGTATATCATGACCCACAGTCAGATACACCCTGTGAAGTGTAAAACACCCCCACTGTCCTCAGTAATATTAACACACTGACAGAGAACACAGATTAATATTAACAGACTCACTGACACACTGTGTATATCATGACCCACTGTCAGATACACCCTGTGAAGTGTAAAACACCCCCACTGTCCTCGGTAATATTAACACACTGACAGAGTACACAGATTAATATTAACACACTCACTGACACACTGTGTACATCATGACCCACAGTCAGATAAACCCTGTGAAGTGTAAAACACCCCCACTGTCCTCAGGAATATTAACACACTGACAGAGAACACAGATTAATATTAACACACTCACTGACACACTGTGTACATCATGACCCACAGTCAGATACACCCTGTGAAGTGTAAAACACCCCCACTGTCCTCAGGAATATTAACACACTGACAGAGAACACAGATTAATATTAACAGACTCACTGACACACTGTGTATATCATGACCCACTGTCAGATACACCCTGTGAAGTGTAAAACACCCCCACTGTCCTCGGTAATATTAACACACTGACAGAGTACACAGATTAATATTAACACACTCACTGACACACTGTGTATATCATGACCCACAGTCAGATACACCCTGTGAAGTGTAAAACACCCCCACTGTCCTCAGGAATATTAACACACTGACAGAGAACACAGATTAATATTAACACACTCACTGACACACTGTGTACATCATGACCCACAGTCAGATACACCCTGTGAAGTGTAAAACACCCCCACTGTCCTCAGGAATATTAACACTCTGACAGAGAACACAGATTAATATTAACACACTCACTGATACACTGTGTATATCATGACCCACAGTCAGATAAACACTGTGAAGTGTAAAACACCCCCACTGTCCTCATTAATATTAATACACTGACAGAGGACACAGATTAATATTAACACACTCACTGACACACTGTGTACATCATGACCCACAGTCAGATACACCCTGTGAAGTGTAAAACACCCCCACTGTCCTCAGGAATATTAACACACTGACAGAGAACACAGATTAATATTAACACACTCACTGACACACTCTGTATATCATGACCCACAGTCAGATACACCCTGTGAAGTGTAAAACACCCCCACTGTCCTCAGTAATATTAACACACTGACAGAGAACACAGATTAATATTAACACACTCACTGACACACTGTGTATATCATGACCCACAGTCAGATACACCCTGTGAAGTGTAAAACACCCCCACTGTCCTCAGCAATATTAACACACTGACAGAGAACACAGATTAATATTAACACACTCACTGACACACTGTGCATATCATGACCCACAGTCAGATACACCCTGTGAAGTGTAAAACACACCCACTGTCCTCAGTAATATTAACACACTGACAGAGAACACAGATTAATATTAACACACTCACTGACACACTGTGTATATCATGACCCACAGTCAGATACACCCTGTGAAGTGTAAAACACCCCCACTGTCCTCAGTAATATTAACACACTGACAGAGTACACAGCTTAATATTAACACACTCACTGACACACTGTGTATATCATGACCCACAGTCAGATACACCCTGTGAAGTGTAAAACACCCCCACTGTCCTCAGCAATATTAACACACTGACAGAGAACACAGATTAATATTAACACACTCACTGACACACTGTGTATATCATGACCCAGAGTCAGATACACCCTGTGAAGTGTAAAACACCCCCACTGTCCTCAGTAATATTAACACACTGACAGAGAACACAGATTAATATTAACACACTCACTGACACACTGTGTACATCATGACCCAGAGTCAGATACACCCGGTGAAGTGTAAAACACCCCCACTGTCCTCAGTAATATTAACACACTGACAGAGAACACAGATTAATATTAACACACTCACTGACACACTGTGTACATCATGACCCACAGTCAGATACACCCTGTGAAGTGTAAAACACCCCCACTGTCCTCAGTAATATTAACACACTGACAGAGAACACAGATTAATATTAACACACTCACTGACACACTGTGTACATCATGACCCACAGTCAGATACACCCTGTGAAGTGTAAAACACCCCCAAAGTCCTCAGTAATATTAGCACAATGACAGAGAACACAGATTAATATTAACACACTCACTGACACACTGTGTATATCATGACCCACAGTCAGATACACCCTGTGAAGTGTAAAACACCCCCACTGTCCTCAGTAATATTAACACACTGACAGAGAACACAGATTAATATTAACAGACTCACTGACACACTGTGTATATCATGACCCACTGTCAGATACACCCTGTGAAGTGTAAAACACCCCCACTGTCCTCGGTAATATTAACACACTGACAGTGTACACAGATTAATATTAACACACTCACTGACACACTGTGTACATCATGACCCACAGTCAGATAAACCCTGTGAAGTGTAAAACACCCCCACTGTCCTCAGTAATATTAACACACTGACAGAGAACACAGATTAATATTAACACACTCACTGACACACTGTGTACATCATGACCCAGAGTCAGATACACCCTGTGAAGTGTAAAACACCCCCACTGTCCTCAGTAATATTAACACACTGACAGAGAACACAGATTAATATTAACACACTCACTGACACACTGTGTACATCATGACCCACAGTCAGATACACCCTGTGAAGTGTAAAACACCCCCACTGTCCTCAGTAATATTAACACACTGACAGAGAACACAGATTAATATTAACACACTCACTGACACACTGTGTACATCATGACCCACAGTCAGATACACCCTGTGAAGTGTAAAACACCCCCACTGTCCTCAGTAATATTAGCACAATGACAGAGAACACAGATTAATATTAACACACTCACTGACACACTGTGTATATCATGACCCACAGTCAGATACACCCTGTGAAGTGTAAAACACCCCCACTGTCCTCAGTAATATTAACACACTGACAGAGAACACAGATTAATATTAACAGACTCACTGACACACTGTGTATATCATGACCCACTGTCAGATACACCCTGTGAAGTGTAAAACACCCCCACTGTCCTCGGTAATATTAACACACTGACAGAGTACACAGATTAATATTAACACACTCACTGACACACTGTGTACATCATGACCCACAGTCAGATAAACCCTGTAAAGTGTAAAACACCCCCACTGTCCTCAGGAATATTAACACACTGACAGAGAACACAGATTAATATTAACACACTCACTGACACACTGTGTACATCATGACCCACATTCAGATACACCCTGTGAAGTGTAAAACACCCCCACTGTCCTCAGGAATATTAACACACTGACAGAGAACACAGATTAATATTAACAGACTCACTGACACACTGTGTATATCATGACCCACTGTGAGATACACCCTGTGAAGTGCAAAACACCCCCACTGTCCTCGGTAATATTAACACACTGACAGAGTACACAGATTAATATTAACACACTCACTGACACACTGTGTACATCATGACCCACAGTCAGATAAACCCTGTGAAGTGTAAAACACCCCCACTGTCCTCAGGAATATTAACACACTGACAGAGAACACAGATTAATATTAACACACTCACTGACACACTGTGTACATCATGACCCACAGTCAGATACACCCTGTGAAGTGTAAAACACCCCCACTGTCCTCAGGAATATTAACACACTGACAGAGAACACAGATTAATATTAACACACTCACTGATACACTGTGTATATCATGACCCACAGTCAGATAAACACTGTGAAGTGTAAAACACCCCCACTGTCCTCATTAATATTAATACACTGACAGAGGACACAGATTAATATTAACACACTCACTGACACACTGTGTACATCATGACCCACAGTCAGATACACCCTGTGAAGTGTAAAACACCCCCACTGTCCTCAGCAATATTAACACACTGACAGAGAACACAGATTAATATTAACACACTCACTGACACACTCTGTATATCATGACCCACAGTCAGATACACCCTGTGAAGTGTAAAACACCCCCACTGTCCTCAGTAATATTAACACACTGACAGAGAACACAGATTAATATTAACACACTCACTGACACACTGTGTATATCATGACCCACAGTCAGATACACCCTGTGAAGTGTAAAACACCCCCACTGTCCTCAGCAATATTAACACACTGACAGAGAACACAGATTAATATTAACACAATCACTGACACACTGTGCATATCATGACCCACAGTCAGATACACCCTGTGAAGTGTAAAACACACCCACTGTCCTCAGTAATATTAACACACTGACAGAGAACACAGATTAATATTAACACACTCACTGACACACTGTGTATATCATGACCCACAGTCAGATACACCCTGTGAAGTGTAAAACACCCCCACTGTCCTCAGTAATATTAACACACTGACAGAGTACACAGATTAATATTAACACACTCACTGACACACTGTGTATATCATGACCCACAGTCAGATACACCCTGTGAAGTGTAAAACACCCCCACTGTCCTCAGCAATATTAACACACTGACAGAGAACACAGATTAATATTAACACACTCACTGACACACTGTGTATATCATGACCCAGAGTCAGATACACCCTGTGAAGTGTAAAACACCCCCACTGTCCTCAGTAATATTAACACACTGACAGAGAACACAGATTAATATTAACACACTCACTGACACACTGTGTACATCATGACCCAGAGTCAGATACACCCGGTGAAGTGTAAAACACCCCCACTGTCCTCAGGAATATTAACACACTGACAGAGAACACAGATTAATATTAACACACTCACTGACACACTGTGTACATCATGACCCACAGTCAGATACACCCTGTGAAGTGTAAAACACCCCCACTGTCCTCAGTAATATTAACACACTGACAGAGAACACAGATTAATATTAACACACTCACTGACACACTGTGTACATCATGACCCACAGTCAGATACACCCTGTGAAGTGTAAAACACCCCCACTGTCCTCAGTAATATTAGCACAATGACAGAGAACACAGATTAATATTAACACACTCACTGACACACTGTGTATATCATGACCCACAGTCAGATACACCCTGTGAAGTGTAAAACACCCCCACTGTCCTCAGTAATATTAACACACTGACAGAGAACACAGATTAATATTAACAGACTCACTGACACACTGTGTATATCATGACCCACTGTCAGATACACCCTGTGAAGTGTAAAACACCCCCACTGTCCTCGGTAATATTACCACACTGACAGAGTACACAGATTAATATTAACACACTCACTGACACACTGTGTACATCATGACCCACAGTCAGATAAACCCTGTGAAGTGTAAAACACCCCCACTGTCCTCAGGAATATTAACACACTGACAGAGAACACAGATTAATATTAACACACTCACTGACACACTGTGTACATCATGACCCACAGTCAGATACACCCTGTGAAGTGTAAAACACCCCCACTTTCCTCAGGAATATTAACACACTGACAGAGAACACAGATTAATATTAACACACTCACTGACACACTGTGTATATCATGACCCACAGTCAGATACACCCTGTGAAGTGTAAAACACCCCCACTGTCCTCAGGAATATTAACACACTGACAGAGAACACAGATTAATATTAACACACTCACTGATACACTGTGTATATCATGACCCACAGTCAGATAAACACTGTGAAGTGTAAAACACCCCCACTGTCCTCAGTAATATTAACACACTGACAGAGGACACAGATTAATATTAACACACTCACTGACACACTGTGTACATCATGACCCACAGTCAGATACACCCTGTGAAGTGTAAAACACCCCCACTGTCCTCAGGAATATTAACACACTGACAGAGAACACAGATTAATATTAACACACTCACTGACACACTCTGTATATCATGACCCACAGTCAGATACACCCTGTGAAGTGTAAAACACCCCCACTGTCCTCAGCAATATTAACACACTGACAGAGAACACAGATTAATATTAACACACTCACTGACACACTGTGCATATCATGACCCACAGTCAGATACACCCTGTGAAGTGTAAAACACACCCACTGTCCTCAGTAATATTAACACACTGACAGAGAACACAGATTAATATTAACACACTCACTGACACACTGTGTATATCATGACCCACAGTCAGATACACCCTGTGAAGTGTAAAACACCCCCACTGTCCTCAGTAATATTAACACACTGACAGAGTACACAGATTAATATTAACACACTCACTGACACACTGTGTATATCATGACCCACAGTCAGATACACCCTGTGAAGTGTAAAACACCCCCACTGTCCTCAGCAATATTAACACACTGACAGAGAACACAGATTAATATTAACACACTCACTGACACACTGTGTATATCATGACCCAGAGTCAGATACACCCTGTGAAGTGTAAAACACCCCCACTGTCCTCAGTAATATTAACACACTGACAGAGAACACAGATTAATATTAACACACTCACTGACACACTGTGTACATCATGACCCAGAGTCAGATACACCCGGTGAAGTGTAAAACACCCCCACTGTCCTCAGTAATATTAACACACTGACAGAGAACACAGATTAATATTAACACACTCACTGACACACTGTGTACATCATGACCCACAGTCAGATACACCCTGTGAAGTGTAAAACACCCCCACTGTCCTCAGTAATATTAACACACTGACAGAGAACACAGATTAATATTAACACACTCACTGACACACTGTGTACATCATGACCCACAGTCAGATACACCCTGTGAAGTGTAAAACACCCCCACTGTCCTCAGTAATATTAGCACAATGACAGAGAACACAGATTAATATTAACACACTCACTGACACACTGTGTATATCATGACCCACAGTCAGATACACCCTGTGAAGTGTAAAACACCCCCACTGTCCTCAGTAATATTAACACACTGACAGAGAACACAGATTAATATTAACACACTCACTGACACACTGTGTACATCATGACCCACAGTCAGATAAACCCTGTGAAGTGTAAAACATTCCCACTGTCCTCAGTAATATTGACACACTGACAGAGAACACAGATTAATATTAACACACTCACTGACACACTGTGTATATCATGACCCACTGTCAGATACACCCTGTGAAGTGTAAAACACCCCCACTGTCCTCGGTAATATTAGCACAATGACAGAGAACACAGATTAATATTAACACACTCACTGACACACTGTGTATATCATGACCCACTGTCAGATACACCCTGTGAAGTGTAAAACACCCCCACTGTCCTCGGTAATATTAACACACTGACAGAGTACACAGATTAATATTAACACACTCACTGACACACTGTGTACATCATGACCCACAGTCAGATAAACCCTGTGAAGTGTAAAACACCCCCACTGTCCTCAGGAATATTAACACACTGACAGAGAACACAGATTAATATTAACACACTCACTGACACACTGTGTACATCATGACCCACAGTCAGATACACCCTGTGAAGTGTAAAACACCCCCACTGTCCTCAGGAATATTAACACACTGACAGAGAACACAGATTAATATTAACACACTCACTGACACACTGTGTACATTATGACCCACAGTCAGATACACCCTGTGAAGTGTAAAACATCCACACTGCCCTCAGGAATATTAACACACTGACAGAGAACACAGATTAATATTAACACACTCACTGACACACTGTGTATATCATGATCCACAGTCAGATACACCCTGTGAAGTGTAAAACACCCCCACTGTCCTCAGTAATATTAACACACTGACAGAGAAAACAGATTAATATTAACACACTCACTGACACACTGTGTATATCATGACCCACAGTCAGATAAACCCTATGAAGTGTAAAACACCCCCACTGTCCTCAGTAATATTAACACACTGACAGAGAACACAGATTAATATTAACACACTCACTGACACACTGTGTACATCATGACCCACAGTCAGATACACCCTGTGAAGTGTAAAACACCCCCACTGTCCTCAGGAATATTAACACACTGACAGAGAACACAGATTAATATTAGCACACTCACTGATACACTGTGTATATCATGACCCACAGTCAGTTACACCCTGTGAAGTGTAAAACACCCCCACCGTCCTCAGGAATATTAACACACTGACAGAGAACACAGATTAATATTAACACTCTCACTGACACATTGTGTATATCATGACCCACACTCAGATACACCCTGTGAAGTGTAAAACACCCCCACTGTCCTCAGGAATATTAACACACTGACAGAGAACACAGATTAATATTAACACACTCACTGACACACTGTGTATATCATGACCCACAGTCAGATACACCCTGTGAAGTGTAAAACACCCCCACAGTCCTCAGGAATATTAACACACTGACAGAGAACACAGATTAATATTAACACACTCACTGACACACTGTGTACATCATGACCCACAGTCAGATACACCCTGTGAAGTGTAAAACACCCCCACTGTCCTCAGGAATATTAACACACTGACAGAGAACACAGATTAATATTAACACACTCACTGACACACTGTGTATATCATGACCCACAGTCAGTTACACCCTGTGAAGTGTAAAACACCCCCACTGTCCTCAGGAATATTAACACACTGACAGAGAACACAGATTAATATTAACACTCTCACTGACACATTGTGTATATCATGACCCACAGTCAGATACACCCTGTGAAGTGTAAAACACCCCCACTGTCCTCAGGAATATTAACACACTGACAGAGAACACAGATTAATATTAACACACTCACTGACACACTGTGTACATCATGACCCAGAGTCAGATACACCTGGTGAAGTGTAAAACGCCCCCACTGTCCTCAGTAATATTAACACACTGACAGAGAACACAGATTAATATTAAAACACTCACTGACACACTGTGTACATCATGACCCAGAGTCAGATACACCCTGTGAAGTGTAAAACACCCCCACTGTCCTCAAGAATATTAACACACTGACAAGGAACACAGATTAATATTAACACACTCACTGACACACTGTGTACATCATGACCCACAGTCAGATACACCCTGTGAAGTGTAAAACACCCCCACTGTCCTCAGCAATATTAACACACTGACAGAGAACACAGATTAATATTAACACACTCACTGATACACTGTGTATATCATGACCCACAGTCAGATAAACACTGTGAAGTGTAAAACACCCCCACTGTCCTCAGTAATATTAACACACTGACAGAGGACACAGATTAATATTAACACACTCACTGACACACTGTGTACATCATGACCCACAGTCAGATACACCCTGTGAAGTGTAAAACACCCCCACTGTCCACAGGAATATTAACACACTGACAGAGAACACAGATTAATATTAACACACTCACTGACACACTCTGTATATCATGACCCACAGTCAGATACACCCTGTGAAGTGTAAAACACCCCCACTGTCCTCAGCAATATTAACACACTGACAGAGAACACAGATTAATATTAACACACTCACTGACACACTGTGCATATCATGACCCACAGTCAGATACACCCTGTGAAGTGTAAAACACACCCACTGTCCTCAGTAATATTAACACACTGACAGAGAACACAGATTAATATTAACACACTCACTGACACACTGTGTATATCATGACCCACAGTCAGATACACCCTGTGAAGTGTAAAACACCCCCACTGTCCTCAGAAATATTAACACACTGACACAGTACATAGATTAATATTAACACACTCACTGACACACTGTGTATATCATGACCCACAGTCAGATACACCCTGTGAAGTGTAAAACACCCCCACTGTCCTCAGCAATATTAACACACTGACAGAGAACACAGATTAATATTAACACACTCACTGACACACTGTGTATATCATGACCCACAGTCAGATACACCCTGTGAAGTGTAAAACACCCCCACTGTCCTCAGTAATATTAACACACTGACAGAGAACACAGATTAATATTAACACACTCACTGACACACTGTGTACATCATGACCCAGAGTCAGATACACCCGGTGAAGTGTAAAACACCCCCACTGTCCTCAGGAATATTAACACACTGACAGAGAACACAGATTAATATTAACACACTCACTGACACACTGTGTATATCATGACCCACAGTCAGATACACCCTGTGAAGTGTAAAACACCCCCACTGTCCTCAGTAAAATTAACACACTGACAGAGAACACAGATTAATATTAACACACTCACTGACACACTGTGTACATCATGACCCACAGTCAGATACACCCTGTGAAGTGTTAAAGACCCCCACTGTCCTCAGTAATATTAACACACTGACAGAGAACACAGATTAATATTAACACACTCACTGACACACTGTGTACATCATGACCCACAGTCAGATACACCCTGTGAAGTGTAAAACACCCCCACTGTCCTCAGTAATATTAGCACAATGACAGAGAACACAGATTAATATTAACACACTCACTGACACACTGTGTATATCATGACCCACAGTCAGATACACCCTGTGAAGTGTAAAACACCCCCCACTGTCCTCAGTAATATTAACACACTGACAGAGAACACAGATTAATATTAACACACTCACTGACACACTGTGTACATCATGACCCACAGTCAGATAAACCCTGTGAAGTGTAAAACATTCCCACTGTCCTCAGTAATATTAACACACTGACAGAGAACACAGATTAATATTAACACACTCACTGACACACTGTGTATATCATGACCCACTGTCAGATACACCCTGTGAAGTGTAAAACACCCCCACTGTCCTCGGTAATATTAGCACCATGACAGAGAACACAGATTAATATTAACACACTCACTGACACACTGTGTATATCATGACCCACAGTCCGATACACCCTGTGAAGTGTAAAACACCCCCACTGTCCTCGGTAATATTAACACACTGACAGAGTACACAGATTAATATTAACACACTCACTGACACACTGTGTACATCATGACCCACAGTCAGATAAACCCTGTGAAGTGTAAAACACCCCCACTGTCCTCAGGAATATTAACACACTGACAGAGAACACAGATTAATATTAACACACTCACTGACACACTGTGTACATCATGACCCACAGTCAGATACACCCTGTGAAGTGTAAAACACCCCCACTGTCCTCAGGAATATTAACACACTGACAGAGAACACAGATTAATATTAACACACTCACTGACACACTGTGTACATTATGACCCACAGTCAGATACACCCTGTGAAGTGTAAAACATCCGCACTGCCCTCAGGAATATTAACACACTGACAGAGAACACAGATTAATATTAACACACTCACTGTCACACTGTGTATATCATGACCCACAGTCAGATAAACCCTGTGAAGTGTAAAACACCCCCACTGTCCTCAGCAATATTAACACACTGACAGAGAACACAGATTAATATTAACACACTCACTGACACACTGTGTATATCATGATCCACAGTCAGATACACCCTGTGAAGTGTAAAACACCCCCACTGTCCTCAGTAATATTAACACACTGACAGAGAACACAGATTAATATTAACACACTCACTGACACACTGTGTATATCATGACCCACAGTCAGATAAACCCTGTGAAGTGTAAAACACCCCCACTGTCCTCAGTAATATTAACACACTGACAGAGAACACAGATTAATATTAACACACTCACTGACACACTGTGTACATCATGACCCACAGTCAGATAAACCCTGTGAAGTGTAAAACACCCCCACTGTCCTCAGTAATATTAACACACTGACAGAGAACACAGATTAATATTAACACACTCACTGACACACTGTGTATATCATGACTCACAGTCAGATAAACCCTGTGAAGTGTAAAACACCCCCACTGTCCTCAGTAATATTAACACAGTGACAGAGAACACAGATTAATATTAACACACTCACTGACACACTGTGTATATCATGACCCACAGTCAGATAAACCCTGTGAAGTGTAAAACACCCCCACTGTCCTCAGTAATATTAACACACTGACAGAGAACACAGATTAATATTAACACACTCAATGACACACTGTGTACATCATGACCCACAGTCAGATAAACCCTGTGAAGTGTAAAACACCCCCACTGTCCTCAGGAATATTAACACACTGACAGAGAACACAGATTAATATTAACACACTCACTGACACACTGTGTATATCATGACCCACAGTCAGATACACCCTGTGAAGTGTAAAACACCCCCACAGTCCTCAGGAATATTAACACACTGACAGAGAACACAGATTAATATTAACACACTCACTGACACACTGTGTACATCATGACCCACAGTCAGATAAACCCTGTGAAGTGTAAAACACCCCCACTGTCCTCAGGAATATTAACACACTGACAGAGAACACAGATTAATATTAACACACTCACTGACACACTGTGTATATCATGACCCACAGTCAGATACACCCTGTGAAGTGTAAAACACCCCCACTGTCCTCAGTAATATTAACACACTGACAGAGAACACAGATTAATATTAACACACTCACTGACACACTGTGTATATCATGACCCACAGTCAGATACACCCTGTGAAGTGTAAAACACCCCCACTGTCCTCAGGAATATTAACACACTGACAGAGAACACAGATTAATATTAACACACTCACTGACACACTGTGTATATCATGACCCACAGTCAGTTACACCCTGTGAAGTGTAAAACACCCCCACTGTCCTCAGGAATATTAACACACTGACAGAGAACACAGATTAATATTAACACTCTCACTGACACATTGTGTATATCATGACCCACAGTCAGATACACCCTGTGAAGTGTAAAACACCCCCACTGTCCTCAGGAATATTAACACACTGACAGAGAACACAGATTAATATTAACACACTCACTGACACACTGTGTATATCATGACCCACAGTCAGATACACCCTGTGAAGTGTAAAACACCCCCACTGTCCTCAGGAATATTAACACACTGACAGAGAACACAGATTAATATTAACACACTCACTGACACACTGTGTACATCATGACCCACAGTCAGATACACCTGGTGAAGTGTAAAACACCCCCACTGTCCTCAGGAATATTAACACACTGACAGAGAACACAGATTAATATTAACACACTCACTGACACACTGTGTATATCATGACCCACAGTCAGATACACCCTGTGAAGTGTAAAACACCCCCACTGTCCTCAGTAATATTAACACATTGACAGAGAACACAGATTAATATTAACACAATCACTGACACACTGTTTATATCATGACCCACAGTCAGATACACCCTGTGAAGTGTAAAACACCCCCACTGTCCTCAGTAATATTAACACACTGACAGAGAACACAGATTAATATTAACACGCTCACTGACACACTGTGTACATCATGACCCACAGTCAGATACACCCTGTGAAGTGTAAAACACCCCCACTGTCCTCAGTAATATTAACACACTGACAGAGTACACAGATTAATATTAACACACTCACTGACACACTGTGTACATCATGACCCACAGTCAGATACACCATGTGAAGTGTAAAACACACCCACTGTCCTCAGTAATATTAACACCTGACAGAGAACACAGATTAATATTAACACACTCACTGACACACTGTGTACATCATGACCCACAGTCAGATAAACCCTGTGAAGTGTAAAACACCCCCACTGTCCTCAGTAATATTAACACACTGACAGAGAACACAGATTAATACTAACACACTCACTGACACACTGTGTATATCATGACTCACAGTCAGATAAACCCTGTGAAGTGTAAAACACCCCCACTGTCCTCAGTAATATTAACACACTGACAGAGAACACAGATTAATATTAACACACTCACTGACACACTGTGTACATCATGACCCACAGTCAGATAAACCCTGTGAAGTGTAAAACACCCCCACTGTCCTCAGTAATATTAACACACTGACAGAGAACACAGATTAATATTAACACACTCACTGACACACTGTGTACATCATGACCCACAGTCAGATACACCATGTGAAGTGTAAAACACCCCCACTGTCCTCAGGAATATTAACACACTGACAGAGAACACAGATTAATATTAACACACTCACTGACACACTGTGTATATCATGACCCACAGTCAGATACACCCTGTGAAGTGTAAAACACCCCCACTGTCCTCAGGAATATTAACACACTGACAGAGAACACAGATTAATATTAACACTCTCACTGACACATTGTGTATATCATGACCCACAGTCAGATACACCCTGTGAAGTGCAAAACACCCCCACTGTCCTCAGGAATATTAACACACTGACAGAGAACACAGATTAATATTAACACACTCACTGACACACTGTGTATATCATGACCCATAGTCAGATACACCCTGTGAAGTGTAAAACACCCCCACTGTCCTCAGGAATATTAACACACTGACAGAGAACACAGATTAATATTAACACACTCACTGACACACTGTGTATATCATGACCCACAGTCAGATACACCCTGTGAAGTGTAAAACACCCCCACTGTCCTCAGGAATATTAACACACTGACAGAGAACACAGATTAATATTAACACACTCACTGACACACTGTGTATATCATGACCCATAGTCAGATACACCCTGTGAAGTGTAAAACACCCCCACTGTCCTCAGGAATATTAACACACTGACAGAGAACACAGATTAATATTAACACACTCACTGACACACTGTGTATATCATGACCCACAGTCAGATACACTCTGTGAAGTGTAAAACACCCCCACTGTCCTCAGGAATATTAACACACTGACAGAGAACACAGATTAATATTAACAGACTCACTGACACACTGTGTACATCATGACCCACAGTCAGATAAACCCTGTGAAGTGTAAAATACCCCCCCCTGTCCTCAGTAATATTAACACACTGACAGAGAACACAGATTAATATTAACACACTCACTGACACACTGTGTATATCATGACCCACAGTCAGATACACCCTGTGAAGTGTAAAACACCCCCACTGTCCTCAGTAATATTAACACACTGACAGAGAACACAGATTAATATTAACACACTCACTGACACACTGTGTACATCATGACCCATAGTCAGATACACCCTGTGAAGTGTAAAACGCCCCCACTGTCCTCAGTAATATTAGCACACTGACAGAGAACACAGATTAATATTAACACACTCACTGACACACGGTGTATATCATGACCCACAGTCAGATACACCCTGTGAAGTGTAAAACACCCCCACTGTCCTCAGTAATATTAACACACTGACAGAGAACACAGATTAATATTAACACTCTCACTGACACACTGTGTATATCATGACCCACAGTCAAATAAACCCTGTGAAGTGTAGAACACCCCCACTGTCCTCAGGAATATTAACACACTGACAGAGAACACAGATTAATATTAACACACTCACTGACACACTGTGTATATCATGACCCACAGTCAGATAAACCCTGTGAAGTCTAAAACACCCCCACTGTCCTCAGCAATATTAACACACTGACAGAGAACACAGATTAATAGTAACACACTCACTGACACACTGTGTATATCATGACCCACAGTCAGATACACGCTGTGAAGTGTAAAACACCCCCACTGTCCTGAGTAATATTAGCACACTGACAGAGAACACAGATTAATATTAACACACTCACTGACACACTTTGTATATCATGACCCACAGTCAGATACACACTGTGAAGTGTAAAGCACTCCCACTGTCCTCAGTAATATTAACACACTGACAGAGAACACAGATTAATATTAACACACTCACTGACACACTGTGTACATCATGACCCACAGTCAGATACACCCTGTGAAGTGTAAAACACCCTCACTGTCCTCAGTAATATTAACACACTGACAGAGAACACAGATTAATATTAACACACTCACTGACACACTGTGTATATCATGACCCACAGTCAGATACACCCTGTGAAGTGTAAAACACCCCCACTGTCCTCAGTAATATTAACACACTGACAGAGATCACAGATTAATATTAACACACTCACTGACACACTGTGTATATCATGACTCACAGTCAGATAAACCCTGTGAAGTGTAAAACACCCCCACTGTCCTCAGTAATATTAACACACTGACAGAGAACACAGATTAATATTAACACACTCACTGACACACTGTGTATATCATGACTCACAGTCAGATAAACCCTGTGAAGTGTAAAACACCCCCACTGTCCTCAGTAATATTAACACACTGACAGAGAACACAGATTAATATTAACACACTCACTGACACACTGTGTCCATCATGACCCACAGTCAGATAAACCCTGTGAAGTGTAAAACACCACCACTGTCCTCAGTAATATTAACACACTGACAGAGAACACAGATTAATATTAACACACTCACTGACACACTGTGTACATCATAACCCACAGTCAGATAAACCCTGTGAAGTGTAAAACACCCCCACTGTCCTCAGGAATATTAACACACTGACAGAGAACACAGATTAATATTAACACACTCACTGACACACTGTGTACATCATGACCCACATTCTGATACACCCAGTGAAGTGTAAAACACCCCCACTGTCCTCATTAATATTAACACATTGACAGAGAACACAGATTAACATTAACACGCTCACTGACACACTGTGTACATCATGACCCACAGTCAGATACACCCAGTGAAGTGTAAAACACCCCCACTGTCCTCAGTAATATTAACACACTGACAGAGTACACAGATTAATATTAACACACTCACTGACACACTGTGTACATCATGACCCACAGTCAGATACACCATGTGAAGTGTAAAACACACCCACTGTCCTCAGTAATATTAACACCTGACAGAGAACACAGATTAATATTAACACACTCACTGACACACTGTGTACATCATGACCCACAGTCAGATAAACCCTGTGAAGTGTAAAACACCCCCACTGTCCTCAGTAATATTAACACACTGACAGAGAACACAGATTAATATTAACACACTCACTGACACACTGTGTATATCATGACTCACAGTCAGATAAACCCTGTGAAGTGTAAAACACCCCCACTGTCCTCAGTAATATTAACACACTGACAGAGAACACAGAATAATATTAACACACTCACTGACACACTGTGTACATCATGACCCACAGTCAGATAAACCCTGTGAAGTGTAAAACACCCCCACTGTCCTCAGTAATATTAACACACTGACAGAGAACACAGATTAATATTAACACACTCACTGACACACTGTGTACATCATGACCCACAGTCAGATACACCCTGTGAAGTGTAAAACACCCCCACTGTCCTCAGGAATATTAACACACTGACAGAGAACACAGATTAATATTAACACACTCACTGACACACTCTGTATATCATGACCCACAGTCAGATACACCCTGTGAAGTGTAAAACACCCCCACTGTCCTCAGGAATATTAACACACTGACACAGAACACAGATTAATATTAACACTC
Source organism: Heterodontus francisci (assembly GCF_036365525.1). NCBI lineage: Eukaryota > Metazoa > Chordata > Chondrichthyes > Heterodontiformes > Heterodontidae > Heterodontus > Heterodontus francisci. The sequence goes on along the minus strand of NW_027140848.1, from coordinate 628,924 downwards.
TCACTGACACATTGTGTATATCATGACCCACAGTCAGATACACCCTGTGAAGTGCAAAACACCCCCACTGTCCTCAGGAATATTAACACACTGACAGAGAACACAGATTAATATTAACACACTCACTGACACACTGTGTATATCATGACCCACAGTTAGATACACCCTGTGAAGTGTAAAACACCCCCACTGTCCTCAGGAATATTAACACACTGACAGAGAACACAGATTAATATTAACGCACTCACTGACACACTGTGTATATAATGACCCACAGTCAGATACACCCTGTGAAGTGTAAAACACCCCCACTGTCCTCAGCAATATTAACACACTGACAGAGAACACAGATTAATATTAACACACTCACTGACACACTGTGTATATCATGACCCACAGTCAGATACACCCTGTGAAGTGTAAAACACCCCCACTGTCCTCAGGAATATTAACACACTGACAGAGAACACAGATTAATATTAACACACTCACTGACACACTGTGTATGTCATGACCCACAGTCAGATACACCCTGTGAAGTGTAAAACACCCCCACTGTCCTCAGGAATATTAACACACTGACAGAGAACACAGATTAATATTAACACACTCACTGACACACTGTGTATGTCATGACCCACAGTCAGATACACCCTGTGAAGTGTAAAACACCCCCGCTGTCCTCAGGAATATTAACACACTGACAGAGAACACAGATTAATATTAACACACTCACTGACACACTGTGTATATCATGACCCACAGTCAGATACACCCTGTGAAGTGGAAAACACCCCCACTGTCCTCAGGAATATTAACACACTGACAGAGAACACAGATTAATATTAACACACTCACTGACACACTGGGTATATCATGACCCACAGTCAGATACACCCTGTGAAGTGTAAAACACCCCCACTGTCCTCAGTAATATTAACACACTGACAGAGAACACAGATTAATATTAACACACTCACTGACACACTGTGTTTATCATGACCCACAGTCAGATACACCCTGTGAAGTGTAAAACACCCCCACTGTCCTCAGTAATATTAACACACTGACAGAGAACACAGATTAATATTAACACTCTCACTGACACATTGTGTATATCATGACCCACAGTCAGATACACCCTGTGAAGTGCAAAACACCCCCACTGTCCTCAGGAATATTAACACACTGACAGAGAACACAGATTAATATTAACACACTCACTGACACACTGTGTATATCATGACCCACAGTTAGATACACCCTGTGAAGTGTAAAACACCCCCACTGTCCTCAGGAATATTAACACACTGACAGAGAACACAGATTAATATTAACACACTCACTGACACACTGTGTATATCATGACCCACAGTCAGATACACCCGGTGAAGTGTAAAACACCCCCACTGTCCTCAGGAATATTAACACACTGACAGAGAACACAGATTAATATTAACACACTCACTGACACACTGTGTATATCATGACCCACAGTCAGATACACCCTGTGAAGTGTAAAACACCCCCACTGTCCTCAGGAATATTAACACACTGACAGAGAACACAGATTAATATTAACACACTCACTGACACACTGTGTATATCATGACCCACAGTCAGATACACCCTGTGAAGTGTAAAACACCCCCACTGTCCTCAGGAATATTAACACACTGACAGAGAACACAGATTAATATTAACACACTCACTGACACACTGTGTATATCATGACCCACAGTCAGATACACTCTGTGAAGTGTAAAACACCCCCACTGTCCTCAGTAATATTAACACACTGACAGAGAACACAGATTAATATTAACAGACTCACTGACACACTGTGTACATCATGACCCACAGTCAGATAAACCCTGTGAAGTGTAAAATACCCCCCCTGTCCTCAGTAATATTAACACACTGACAGAGAACACAGATAAATATCCACACACTCACTGACACACTGTGTATATCATGACCCACAGTCAGATACACCCTGTGAAGTGTAAAACACCCCCACTGTCCTCAGTAATATTAACACACTGACAGAGAACACAGATTAATATTAACACACTCACTGACACACTGTGTACATCATGACCCACAGTCAGATAAACTCTGTGAAGTGTAAAACACCCCCACTGTCCTCAGTAATATTAACACACTGACAGAGAACACAGAATAATATTAACACACTCACTGACACACTGTGTACATCATGACCCACAGTCAGATACACCCTGTGAAGTGTAAAACGCCCCCACTGTCCTCAGTAATATTAGCACACTGACAGAGAACACAGATTAATATTAACACACTCACTGACACACTGTGTATATCATGACCCACAGTCAGATACACCCTGTGAAGTGTAAAACACCCCCACTGTCCTCAGTAATATTAACACACTGACAGAGAACACAGATTAATATTAACACTCTCACTGACACACTGTGTATATCATGACCCACAGTCAGATACACCCTGTGAAGTGTAAAACATCCCCACTGTCCTCAGGAATATTAACACACTGACAGAGAACACAGATTAATATTAACACTCTCACTGACACACTGTGTATATCATGACCCACAGTCAGATACACCCGGTGAAGTGTAAAACACCCCCACTGTCCTCAGGAATATTAACACACTGACAGAGTACACAGATTAACATTAACACACTCACTGACACACTGTGTACATCATGACCCACAGTCAAATAAACTCTGTGAAGTGTAGAACACCCCCACTGTCCTCAGGAATATTAACACACTGACAGAGAACACAGATTAATATTAACACACTCACTGACACACTGTGTATATCATGACCCACAGTCAGATAAACCCTGTGAAGTGTAAAACACCCCCACTGTCCTCAGCAATATTAACACACTGACAGAGAACACAGATTAATATTAACACACTCACTGACACACTGTGTATATCATGACCCACAGTCAGATACACCCTGTGAAGTGTAAAACACCCCCACTGTCCTCAGTAATATTAACACACTGACAGAGAACACAGATTAATATTAACACACTCACTGACACACTGTGTATATCATGACCCACAGTTAGATACACCCTGTGAAGTGTAAAACACCCCCACTGTCCTGAGTAATATTAACACACTGACAGAGAACACAGATTAATATTAACACACTCACTGACACACTGTGTATATCATGACCCACAGTCAGATAAACCCTGTGAAGTGTAAAACACCCCCACTGTCCTCAGCAATATTAACACAATGACAGAGAACACAGATTAATATTAAGACACTCACTGACACACTGTGTATATCATGATCCACAGTCAGATACACCCTGTGAAGTGTAAAACACCCCCACTGTCCTCAGTAATATTAACACACTGACAGAGAACACAGATTAATATCAACACACTCACTGACACACTGTGTATATCATGACCCACAGTCAGATACACCCTGTGAAGTGTAAAACACCCCCACTGTCCTCAGTAATATTAACACACTGACAGAGAACACAGATTAATATTAACACACTCACTGACACACTGTGTACATCATGACCCACAGTCAGATACACCCTGTGAAGTGTAAAACACCCCCACTGTCCTCAGGAATATTAACACATTGACAGAGAACACAGATTAATATTAACACACTCACTGACACACTGTGTATATCATGACCCACAGTCAGATAAACCCTGTGAAGTGTAAAACACCCCCACTGTCCTCAGGAATATTAACACACTGACAGAGAACACAGATTAATATTAACACACTCACTGACACACTGTGTATATCATGACCCACAGTCAGATACACCCTGTGAACTGTAAAACACCCCCACTGCCCTCAGGAATATTAACACACTGACAGAGAACACAGATTAATATTAACACACTCACTGACACACTGTGTACATCATGACCCACAATCAGATACACCCTGTGAAGTGTAAAACACCCCCACTGTCCTCAGTAATATTAACACAATGACAGAGAACACAGATTAATATTAACACACTCACTGACACACTGTGTATATCATGACCCACAGTCAGATACACCCTGTGAAGTTTAAAACACCCCCGCTGTCCTCAGTAATATTAACACACTGACAGAGTACACAGATTAATATTAACACACTCACCGACACACTGTGTATATCATGACCCATAGTCAGATACACCCTGTGAAGTGTAAAACACCCCCACTGTCCTCAGGAATATTAACACACTGACAGAGAACACAGATTAATATTAACACACTCACTGACACACTGTGCATATCATGACCCACAGTCAGATACACCCTGTGAAGTGTAAAACACCCCCACTGTCCTCAGTAATATTAACACACTGACAGAGAACACAGATTAATATTAACACACTCACTGACACACTGTGTATATCATGACCCACAGTCAGATACATCCTGTGAAGTGTAAAACACCCCCACTGTCCTCTGTAATATTAACACACTGACAGAGAACACAGATTAATATTAACACACTCACTGACACACTGTGTATATCATGACCCACAGTCAGATACACCCTGTGAAGTGTAAAACATCCCCACTGTCCTCAGTAATATTAACACACTGACAGAGAACACAGATTAATATTAACACACTCACTGACACACTGTGTATATCATGACTCACAGTCAGATAATCCCTGTGAAGTGTAAAACACCCCCACTGTCCTCAGTAATATTAACACACTGACAGAGAACACAGATTAATATTAACACACTCACTGACACACTGTGTATATCATGACCCACAGTCAGATACACCCTGTGAAGTGTAAAACACCCCCACTGTCCTCAGGAATATTAACACACTGACAGAGAACACAGATTAATATTAACACACTCACCGACACACTGTGTATATCATGATCCACAGTCAGATACACCCTGTGAAGTGTAAAACACCCCCACTGTCCTCAGTAATATTAACACACTGACAGAGAACACAGATTAATATCAACACACTCACTGACACACTGTGTATATCATGACCCACAGTCAGATACACCCTGTGAAGTGTAAAACACCCCCACTGTCCTCAGTAATATTAACACACTGACAGAGAACACAGATTAATATTAACACACTCACTGACACACTGTGTACATCATGACCCACAGTCAGATACACCCTGTGAAGTGTAAAACACCCCCACTGTCCTCAGGAATATTAACACATTGACAGAGAACACAGATTAATATTAACACACTCACTGACACACTGTGTATATCATGACCCACAGTCAGATAAACCCTGTGAAGTGTAAAACACCCCCACTGTCCTCAGGAATATTAACACACTGACAGAGAACACAGATTAATATTAACACACTCACTGACACACTGTGTATATCATGACCCACAGTCAGATACACCCTGTGAACTGTAAAACACCCCCACTGCCCTCAGGAATATTAACACACTGACAGAGAACACAGATTAATATTAACACACTCACTGACACACTGTGTACATCATGACCCACAGTCAGATACACCCTGTGAAGTGTAAAACACCCCCACTGTCCTCAGTAATATTAACACACTGACAGAGAACACAGATTAATATTAACAGACTCACTGACACACTGTGTACATCATGACCCACAGTCAGATAAACCCTGTGAAGTGTAAAATACCCCCCCTGTCCTCAGTAATATTAACACACTGACAGAGAACACAGATTAATATCCACACACTCACTGACACACTGTGTATATCATGACCCACAGTCAGATACACCCTGTGAAGTGTAAAACACCCCCACTGTCCTCAGTAATATTAACACACTGACAGAGAACACAGATTAATATTAACACACTCACTGACACACTGTGTACATCATGACCCACAGTCAGATAAACTCTGTGAAGTGTAAAACACCCCCACTGTCCTCAGTAATATTAACACACTGACAGAGAACACAGAATAATATTAACACACTCACTGACACACTGTGTACATCATGACCCACAGTCAGATACACCCTGTGAAGTGTAAAACGCCCCCACTGTCCTCAGTAATATTAGCACACTGACAGAGAACACAGATTAATATTAACACACTCACTGACACACTGTGTATATCATGACCCACAGTCAGATACACCCTGTGAAGTGTAAAACACCCCCACTGTCCTCAGTAATATTAACACACTGACAGAGAACACAGATTAATATTAACACTCTCACTGACACACTGTGTATATCATGACCCACAGTCAGATACACCCTGTGAAGTGTAAAACATCCCCACTGTCCTCAGGAATATTAACACACTGACAGAGAACACAGATTAATATTAACACTCTCACTGACACACTGTGTATATCATGACCCACAGTCAGATACACCCGGTGAAGTGTAAAACACCCCCACTGTCCTCAGGAATATTAACACACTGACAGAGTACACAGATTAACATTAACACACTCACTGACACACTGTGTACATCATGACCCACAGTCAAATAAACTCTGTGAAGTGTAGAACACCCCCACTGTCCTCAGGAATATTAACACACTGACAGAGAACACAGATTAATATTAACACACTCACTGACACACTGTGTATATCATGACCCACAGTCAGATAAACCCTGTGAAGTGTAAAACACCCCCACTGTCCTCAGCAATATTAACACACTGACAGAGAACACAGATTAATATTAACACACTCACTGACACACTGTGTATATCATGACCCACAGTCAGATACACCCTGTGAAGTGTAAAACACCCCCACTGTCCTCAGTAATATTAACACACTGACAGAGAACACAGATTAATATTAACACACTCACTGACACACTGTGTATATCATGACCCACAGTTTGATACACCCTGTGAAGTGTAAAACACCCCCACTGTCCTGAGTAATATTAACACACTGACAGAGAACACAGATTAATATTAACACACTCACTGACACACTGTGTATATCATGACCCACAGTCAGATAAACCCTGTGAAGTGTAAAACACCCCCACTGTCCTCAGCAATATTAACACAATGACAGAGAACACAGATTAATATTAAGACACTCACTGACACACTGTGTATATCATGATCCACAGTCAGATACACCCTGTGAAGTGTAAAACACCCCCACTGTCCTCAGTAATATTAACACACTGACAGAGAACACAGATTAATATCAACACACTCACTGACACACTGTGTATATCATGACCCACAGTCAGATACACCCTGTGAAGTGTAAAACACCCCCACTGTCCTCAGTAATATTAACACACTGACAGAGAACACAGATTAATATTAACACACTCACTGACACACTGTGTACATCATGACCCACAGTCAGATACACCCTGTGAAGTGTAAAACACCCCCACTGTCCTCAAGAATATTAACACATTGACAGAGAACACAGATTAATATTAACACACTCACTGACACACTGTGTATATCATGACCCACAGTCAGATAAACCCTGTGAAGTGTAAAACACCCCCACTGTCCTCAGGAATATTAACACACTGACAGAGAACACAGATTAATATTAACACACTCACTGACACACTGTGTATATCATGACCCACAGTCAGATACACCCTGTGAACTGTAAAACACCCCCACTGCCCTCAGGAATATTAACACACTGACAGAGAACACAGATTAATATTAACACACTCACTGACACACTGTGTACATCATGACCCACAATCAGATACACCCTGTGAAGTGTAAAACACCCCCACTGTCCTCAGTAATATTAACACAATGACAGAGAACACAGATTAATATTAACACACTCACTGACACACTGTGTATATCATGACCCACAGTCAGATACACCCTGTGAAGTTTAAAACACCCCCGCTGTCCTCAGTAATATTAACACACTGACAGAGTACACAGATTAATATTAACACACTCACCGACACACTGTGTATATCATGACCCATAGTCAGATACACCCTGTGAAGTGTAAAACACCCCCACTGTCCTCAGGAATATTAACACACTGACAGAGAACACAGATTAATATTAACACACTCACTGACACACTGTGCATATCATGACCCACAGTCAGATACACCCTGTGAAGTGTAAAACACCCCCACTGTCCTCAGTAATATTAACACACTGACAGAGAACACAGATTAATATTAACACACTCACTGACACACTGTGTATATCATGACCCACAGTCAGATACATCCTGTGAAGTGTAAAACACCCCCACTGTCCTCTGTAATATTAACACACTGACAGAGAACACAGATTAATATTAACACACTCACTGACACACTGTGTATATCATGACCCACAGTCAGATACACCCTGTGAAGTGTAAAACATCCCCACTGTCCTCAGTAATATTAACACACTGACAGAGAACACAGATTAATATTAACACACTCACTGACACACTGTGTATATCATGACTCACAGTCAGATAATCCCTGTGAAGTGTAAAACACCCCCACTGTCCTCAGTAATATTAACACACTGACAGAGAACACAGATTAATATTAACACACTCACTGACACACTGTGTATATCATGACCCACAGTCAGATACACCCTGTGAAGTGTAAAACACCCCCACTGTCCTCAGGAATATTAACACACTGACAGAGAACACAGATTAATATTAACACACTCACCGACACACTGTGTATATCATGATCCACAGTCAGATACACCCTGTGAAGTGTAAAACACCCCCACTGTCCTCAGTAATATTAACACACTGACAGAGAACACAGATTAATATCAACACACTCACTGACACACTGTGTATATCATGACCCACAGTCAGATACACCCTGTGAAGTGTAAAACACCCCCACTGTCCTCAGTAATATTAACACACTGACAGAGAACACAGAATAATATTAACACACTCACTGACACACTGTGTACATCATGACCCACAGTCAGATACACCCTGTGAAGTGTAAAACACCCCCACTGTCCTCAGGAATATTAACACATTGACAGAGAACACAGATTAATATTAACACACTCACTGACACACTGTGTATATCATGACCCACAGTCAGATAAACCCTGTGAAGTGTAAAACACCCCCACTGTCCTCAGGAATATTAACACACTGACAGAGAACACAGATTAATATTAACACACTCACTGACACACTGTGTATATCATGACCCACAGTCAGATACACCCTGTGAACTGTAAAACACCCCCACTGCCCTCAGGAATATTAACACACTGACAGAGAACACAGATTAATATTAACACACTCACTGACACACTGTGTACATCATGACCCACAATCAGATACACCCTGTGAAGTGTAAAACACCCCCACTGTCCTCAGTAATATTAACACACTGACAGAGAACACAGATTAATATTAACACACTCACTGACACACTGTGTATATCATGACCCACAGTCAGATACACCCTGTGAAGTTTAAAACACCCCCGCTGTCCTCAGTAATATTAACACACTGACAGAGTACACAGATTAATATTAACACACTCACCGACACACTGTGTATATCATGACCCATAGTCAGATACACCCTGTGAAGTGTAAAACACCCCCACTGTCCTCAGGAATATTAACACACTGACAGAGAACACAGATTAATATTAACACACTCACTGACACACTGTGCATATCATGACCCACAGTCAGATACACCCTGTGAAGTGTAAAACACCCCCACTGTCCTCAGTAATATTAACACACTGACAGAGAACACAGATTAATATTAACACACTCACTGACACACTGTGTATATCATGACCCACAGTCAGATACATCCTGTGAAGTGTAAAACACCCCCACTGTCCTCTGTAATATTAACACACTGACAGAGAACACAGATTAATATTAACACACTCACTGACACACTGTGTATATCATGACCCACAGTCAGATACACCCTGTGAAGTGTAAAACATCCCCACTGTCCTCAGTAATATTAACACACTGACAGAGAACACAGATTAATATTAACACACTCACTGACACACTGTGTATATCATGACTCACAGTCAGATAATCCCTGTGAAGTGTAAAACACCCCCACTGTCCTCAGTAATATTAACACACTGACAGAGAACACAGATTAATATTAACACACTCACTGACACACTGTGTATATCATGACCCACAGTCAGATACACCCTGTGAAGTGTAAAACACCCCCACTGTCCTCAGGAATATTAACACACTGACAGAGAACACAGATTAATATTAACACACTCACTGACACACTGTGTATATCATGACCCACAGTCAGATACACCCGGTGAAGTGTAAAACACCCCCACTGTCCTCAGGAATATTAACACACTGACAGAGAACACAGATTAATATTAACACACTCACTGACACACTGTGTACATCATGACCCACAGTCAGATAAACCCTGTGAAGTGTAAAACACCCCCACTGTCCTCAGTAATATTAACACACTGACAGAGAACACAGATTAATATTAACAGTCTCACTACACATTGTGTATATCATGACCCACAGTCAGATACACCCTGTGAAGTGTAAAACACCCCCACTGTCCTCTGTAATATTAACACACTGACAGAGAACACAGATTAATATTAACACACTCACTGACACACTGTGTATATCATGACCCACAGTCAGATACATCCTGTGAAGTGTAAAACACCCCCACTGTCCTCTGTAATATTAACACACTGACAGAGAACACAGATTAATATTAACACACTCACTGACACACTGTGTATATCATGACTCACAGTCAGATAATCCCTGTGAAGTGTAAAACACCCCCACTGTCCTCAGTAATATTAACACACTGACAGAGAACACAGATTAATATTAACACACTCACTGACACACTGTGTATATCATGACCCACAGTCAGATACACCCTGTGAAGTGTAAAACACCCCCACTGTCCTCAGGAATATTAACACACTGACAGAGAACACAGATTAATATTAACACACTCACTGACACACTGTGTATATCATGACCCACAGTCAGATACACCCGGTGAAGTGTAAAACACCCCCACTGTCCTCAGGAATATTAACACACTGACAGAGAACACAGATTAATATTAACACACTCACTGACACACTGTGTACATCATGACCCACAGTCAGATAAACCCTGTGAAGTGTAAAACACCCCCACTGTCCTCAGTAATATTAACACACTGACAGAGAACACAGATTAATATTAACAGTCTCACTGACACATTGTGTATATCATGACCCACAGTCAGATACACCCTGTGAAGTGTAAAACACCCCCACTGTCCTCAGGAATATTAACACACTGACAGAGAACACAGATTAATATTAACACACTCACTGACACACTGTGTACATCATGACCCACAGTCAGATACACCCTGTGAAGTGTAAAACACCCCCACTGTCCTCAGTAATATTAACACACTGACAGAGTACACAGATTAATATTAACAGACTCACTGACACACTGTGTATATCATGACCCACAGTCAGATACACCCTGTGAAGTGTAAAACACCCCCACTGTCCTCTGTAATATTAACACACTGACAGAGAACACAGATTAATATTAACACACTCACTGACACACTGTGTATATCATGACCCACAGTCAGATACATCCTGTGAAGTGTAAAACACCCCCACTGTCCTCTGTAATATTAACACACTGACAGAGAACACAGATTAATATTAACACACTCACTGACACACTGTGTATATCATGACTCACAGTCAGATAATCCCTGTGAAGTGTAAAACACCCCCACTGTCCTCAGTAATATTAACACACTGACAGAGAACACAGATTAATATTAACACACTCACTGACACACTGTGTATATCATGACCCAAAGTCAGATACACCCTGTGAAGTGTAAAACACCCCCACTGTCCTCAGGAATATTAACACACTGACAGAGAACACAGATTAATATTAACACACTCACTGACACACTGTGTATATCATGACCCACAGTCAGATACACCCGGTGAAGTGTAAAACACCCCCACTGTCCTCAGGAATATTAACACACTGACAGAGAACACAGATTAATATTAACACACTCACTGACACACTGTGTACATCATGACCCACAGTCAGATAAACCCTGTGAAGTGTAAAACACCCCCACTGTCCTCAGTAATATTAACACACTGACAGAGAACACAGATTAATATTAACAGTCTCACTGACACATTGTGTATATCATGACCCACAGTCAGATACACCCTGTGAAGTGTAAAACACCCCCACTGTCCTCAGGAATATTAACACACTGACAGAGAACACAGATTAATATTAACACACTCACTGACACACTGTGTACATCATGACCCACAGTCAGATACACCCTGTGAAGTGTAAAACACCCCCACTGTCCTCAGTAATATTAACACACTGACAGAGTACACAGATTAATATTAACAGACTCACTGACACACTGTGTATATCATGACCCACAGTCAGATACACCCTGTGAAATGTAAAACACCCCCACTGTCCTCAGTAATATTAACACACTGACAGAGAACACAGATTAATATTAACACACTCACTGACACACTGTGTATATCATGACCCACAGTCAGATACACCCTGTGAAGTGTAAAACACCCCCACTGTCCTCAGGAATATTAACACACTGACAGAGAACACAGATTAATATTAACACACTCACTGACACACTGAGTATATCATGACCCACAGTCAGATACATCCTGTGAAGTGTAAAACACCCCCACTGTCCTCTGTAATATTAACACACTGACAGAGAACACAGATTAATATTAACACACTCACTGACACACTGTGTATATCATGACTCACAGTCAGATAATCCCTGTGAAGTGTAAAACACCCCCACTGTCCTCAGTAATAATAACACACTGACAGAGAACACAGATTAATATTAACACACTCACTGACACACTGTGTATATCATGACCCACAGTCAGATACACCCTGTGAAGTGTAAAATACCCCCACTGTCCTCAGGAATATTAACACACTGACAGAGAACACAGATTAATATTAACACACTCACTGACACACTGTGTATATCATGACCCACAGTCAGATAAACCCTGTGAAGTGTAAAACACCCCCACTGTCCTCAGTAATATTAACACACTGACAGAGAACACAGATTAATATTAACAGTCTCACTGACACATTGTGTATATCATGACCCACAGTCAGATACACCCTGTGAAGTGTAAAACACCCCCACTGTCCTCTGTAATATTAACACACTGACAGAGAACACAGATTAATATTAACACACTCACTGACACACTGTGTATATCATGACCCACAGTCAGATACATCCTGTGAAGTGTAAAACACCCCCACTGTCCTCTGTAATATTAACACACTGACAGAGAACACAGATTAATATTAACACACTCACTGACACACTGTGTATATCATGACTCACAGTCAGATAATCCCTGTGAAGTGTAAAACACCCCCACTGTCCTCAGTAATATTAACACACTGACAGAGAACACAGATTAATATTAACACACTCACTGACACACTGTGTATATCATGACCCACAGTCAGATACACCCTGTGAAGTGTAAAACACCCCCACTGTCCTCAGGAATATTAACACACTGACAGAGAACACAGATTAATATTAACACACTCACTGACACACTGTGTATATCATGACCCACAGTCAGATACACCCGGTGAAGTGTAAAACACCCCCACTGTCCTCAGGAATATTAACACACTGACAGAGAACACAGATTAATATTAACACACTCACTGACACACTGTGTACATCATGACCCACAGTCAGATAAACCCTGTGAAGTGTAAAACACCCCCACTGTCCTCAGTAATATTAACACACTGACAGAGAACACAGATTAATATTAACAGTCTCACTGACACATTGTGTATATCATGACCCACAGTCAGATACACCCTGTGAAGTGTAAAACACCCCCACTGTCCTCAGGAATATTAACACACTGACAGAGAACACAGATTAATATTAACACACTCACTGACACACTGTGTACATCATGACCCACAGTCAGATACACCCTGTGAAGTGTAAAACACCCCCACTGTCCTCAGTAATATTAACACACTGACAGAGTACACAGATTAATATTAACAGACTCACTGACACACTGTGTATATCATGACCCACAGTCAGATACACCCTGTGAAGTGTAAAACACCCCCACTGTCCTCAGTAATATTAACACACTGACAGAGAACACAGATTAATATTAACATACTCACTGACACACTGTGTACATCATGACCCACAGTCAGATACACCCTGTGAAGTGTAAAACACCCCCACTGTCCTCAGTAATATTAACACACTGACAGAGAACACAGATTAATATTAACACACTCACTGACACACTGTGTACATCATGACCCACAGTCAGATACACCCTGTGAAGTGTAAAACACCCCCACTGTCCTCAGTAATATTAACACACTGACAGAGAACACAGATTAATATTAACATACTCACTGACACACTGTGTACATCATGACCCACAGTCAGATACACCCTGTGAAGTGTAAAACACCCCCACTGTCCTCAGTAATATTAACACACTGACAGAGAACACAGATTAATATTAACACACTCACTGACACACTGTGTACATCATGACCCACAGTCAGATACACCCTGTGAAGTGTAAAACACCCCCACTGTCCTCAGTAATATTAACACACTGACAGAGAACACAGATTAATATTAACACACTCACTGACACACTGTGTATATCATGACCCACAGTCAGATACACCCTGTGAAGTGTAAAACACCCCCACTGTCCTCAGTAATATTAACACACTGACAGAGAACACAGATTAATATTAACATACTCACTGACACACTGTGTACATCATGACCCACAGTCAGATACACCCTGTGAAGTGTAAAACACCCCCACTGTCCTCAGGAATATTAACACACTGACAGAGAACACAGATTAATATTAACACACTCACTGACACACAGTGTACATCATGACCCACAGTCAGATACACCCTGTGAAGTGTAAAACACCCCCACTGTCCTCAGGAATATTAACACACTGACAGAGAACACAGATTAATATTAACACACTCACAGACACACTGTGTACATCATGACCCACAGTCAGATACACCCTGTGAAGTGTAAAACACCCCCACTGCCCTCAGGAATATTAACACACTGACAGAGAACACAGATTAATATTAACACACTCACTGACACACTGTGTATATCATGACCCACAGTCAGATACACCCTGTGAAGTTTAAAACACCCCCGCTGTCCTCAGTAATATTAACACACTGACAGAGTACACAGATTAATATTAACACACTCACCGACACACTGTGTATATCATGACCCATAGTCAGATACACCCTGTGAAGTGTAAAACACCCCCACTGTCCTCAGGAATATTAACACACTGACAGAGAACACAGATTAATATTAACACACTCACTGACACACTGTGTATATCATGACCCACAGTCAGATACACCCTGTGAAGTGTAAAACACCCCCACTGTCCTCAGTAATATTAACACACTGACAGAGAACACAGATTAATATTAACACACTCACTGACACACTGTGTATATCATGACCCACAGTCAGATACATCCTGTGAAGTGTAAAACACCCCCACTGTCCTCAGTAATATTAACACACTGACAGAGAACACAGATTAATATTAACACACTCACTGACACACTGTGTATATCATGACCCACAGTCAGATAATCCCTGTGAAGTGTAAAACACCCCCACTGTCCTCAGTAATATTAACACACTGACAGAGAACACAGATTAATATTAACACACTCACTGACACACTGTGTATATCATGACCCACAGTCAGATAAACCCTGTGAAGTGTAAAACACCCCCACTGTCCTGAGTAATATTAGCACATTGACAGAGAACACAGATTAATATTAACACACTCACTGACACACTGTGTACATCATGACCCACAGTCAGATAAACCCTGTGAAGTGTAAAACACCCCCACTGTCCTCAGTAATATTAACACACTGACAGAGAACACAGATTAATATTAACACACTCACTGACACACTGTGTATATCATGACCCACAGTCAGATACACCCGGTGAAGTGTAAAACACCCCCACTGTCCTCAGGAATATTAACACACTGACAGAGAACACAGATTAATATTAACACACTCACTGACACACTGTGTACATCATGACCCACAGTCAGATAAACCCTGTGAAGTGTAAAACACCCCCACTGTCCTCAGTAATATTAACACACTGACAGAGAACACAGATTAATATTAACAGTCTCACTGACACATTGTGTATATCATGACCCACAGTCAGATACACCCTGTGAAGTGTAAACACCCCCACTGTCCTCAGTAATATTAACACACTGACAGAGAACACAGATTAATATTAACACACTCACTGACACACTGTGTACAATATGACCCACAGTCAGATACACCCTGTGAAGTGTAAAACACCCCCACTGTCCTCAGCAATATTAACACACTGACAGAGAACACAGATTAATATTAACACACTCACTGACACACTGTGTATATCATGACCCACTGTCAGATAAACCCTGTGAAGTGTAAAACACCCCCACTGTCCTCAGTAATATTAACACACTGACAGAGAACACAGATTAATATTAACACACTCACTGACACACTGTGTATATCATGACCCACAGTCAGATACACCCTGTGAAGTGTAAAACACCCCCACTGTCCTGAGGAATATTAACACACTGACAGTGAACACAGATTAATATTAACACACTCACTGACACACTGTGTACATCATGACCCACAGTCAGATACACCCTGTGAAGTGTAAAACACCCCCACTGTCCTCAGCAATATTAACACACTGACAGAGAACACAGATTAATATTAACACACTCACTGACACACTGTGTATATCATGACCCACAGTCAGATACACCCTGTGAAGTGTAAAACACCCCCACTGTCCTCAGTAATATTAACACACTGACAGAGAACACAGATTAATATTAACACACTCACTGACACACTGTGTATATCATGACCCACAGTCAGATACACCCGGTGAAGTGTAAAACACCCCCACTGTCCTCAGGAATATTAACACACTGACAGAGAACACAGATTAATATTAACACACTCACTGACACACTGTGTACATCATGACCCACAGTCAGATAAACCCTGTGAAGTGTAAAACACCCCCACTGTCCTCAGTAATATTAACACACTGACAGAGAACACAGATTAATATTAAGTCTCACTGACACATTGTGTATAACATGACCCACAGTCAGATACACCCTGTGAAGTGTAAAACATCCCCACTGTCCTCAGGAATATTAACACACTGACAGAGAACACAGATTAATATTAACACACTCACTGACACACTGTGTGTATCATGACCCACAGTCAGATACACCCTGTGAAGTGTAAACACCCCCACTGTCCTCAGTAATATTAACACACTGACAGAGAACACAGATTAATATTAACACACTCACTGACACACTGTGTACATCATGACCCACAGTCAGATACACCCTGTGAAGTGTAAAACACCCCCACTGTCCTGAGGAATATTAACACACTGACAGTGAACACAGATTAATATTAACACACTCACTGACACACTGTGTACATCATGACCCACAGTCAGATACACCCTGTGAAGTGTAAAACACCCCCACTGTCCTCAGCAATATTAACACACTGACAGAGAACACAGATTAATATTAACACACTCACTGACACACTGTGTATATCATGACCCACAGTCAGATACACCCTGTGAAGTGTAAAACACCCCCACTGTCCTCAGGAATATTAACACACTGACAGAGAACACAGATTAATATTAACACACTCACTGACACACTGTGTATATCATGACCCACAGTCAGATACACCCTGTGAAGTGTAAAACACCCCCACCGACATGAGGAATATTAACACACTGACAGTGAACACAGATTAATATTAACACACTCACTGACACACTGTGTACATCATGACCCACAGTCAGAATCACCCTGTGAAGTGTAAAACACCCCCACTGTCCTCAGGAATATTAACACACTGACAGAGAACACAGATTAATATTAACACACTCACTGACACACTGTGTATATCATGACCCACAGTCAGATAAACCCTGTGAAGTGTAAAACACCCCCACTGTCCTCAGCAATATTAACACACTGACAGAGAACACAGATTAATATTAACACACTCACTGACACACTGTTTATATCATGACCCACAGTCAGATACACCCTGTGAAGTGTAAAACACCCCCACTGTCCTCAGTAATATTAACACACTGACAGAGAACACAGATTAATATTAACACACTCACTGACACACTGTGTACATCATGACCCACAGTCAGATACACCCTGTGAAGTGTAAAACACCCCCACTGTCCTCAGCAATATTAACACACTGACAGAGAACACAGATTAATATTAACACACTCACTGACACACTGTGTATATCATGACCCACAGTCAGATACACCCTGTGAAGTGTAAAACACCCCCACTGTCCTCAGGAATATTAACACACTGACAGAGAACACAGATTAATATTAACACACTCACTGACACACTGTGTATATCATGACCCACAGTCAGATAATCCCTGTGAAGTGTAAAACACCCCCACTGTCCTCAGTAATATTAACACACTGACAGAGAACACAGATTAATATTAACACACTCACTGACACACTGTGTATATCATGACCCACAGTCAGATAAACCCTGTGAAGTGTAAAACACCCCCACTGTCCTGAGTAATATTAGCACATTGACAGAGAACACAGATTAATATTAACACACTCACTGACACACTGTGTACATCATGACCCACAGTCAGATAAACCCTGTGAAGTGTAAAACACCCCCACTGTCCTCAGTAATATTAACACACTGACAGAGAACACAGATTAATATTAACACACTCACTGACACACTGTGTATATCATGACCCACAGTCAGATACACCCGGTGAAGTGTAAAACACCCCCACTGTCCTCAGGAATATTAACACACTGACAGAGAACACAGATTAATATTAACACACTCACTGACACACTGTGTACATCATGACCCACAGTCAGATAAACCCTGTGAAGTGTAAAACACCCCCACTGTCCTCAGTAATATTAACACACTGACAGAGAACACAGATTAATATTAACAGTCTCACTGACACATTGTGTATATCATGACCCACAGTCAGATACACCCTGTGAAGTGTAAACACCCCCACTGTCCTCAGTAATATTAACACACTGACAGAGAACACAGATTAATATTAACACACTCACTGACACACTGTGTACATCATGACCCACAGTCAGATACACCCTGTGAAGTGTAAAACACCCCCACTGTCCTCAGCAATATTAACACACTGACAGAGAACACAGATTAATATTAACACACTCACTGACACACTGTGTATATCATGACCCACTGTCAGATAAACCCTGTGAAGTGTAAAACACCCCCACTGTCCTCAGTAATATTAACACACTGACAGAGAACACAGATTAATATTAACACACTCACTGACACACTGTGTATATCATGACCCACAGTCAGATACACCCTGTGAAGTGTAAAACACCCCCACAGTCCTGAGGAATATTAACACACTGACAGTGAACACAGATTAATATTAACACACTCACTGACACACTGTGTACATCATGACCCACAGTCAGATACACCCTGTGAAGTGTAAAACACCCCCACTGTCCTCAGCAATATTAACACACTGACAGAGAACACAGATTAATATTAACACACTCACTGACACACTGTGTATATCATGACCCACAGTCAGATACACCCTGTGAAGTGTAAAACACCCCCACTGTCCTCAGTAATATTAACACACTGACAGAGAACACAGATTAATATGAACACACTCTTTGACACACTGTGTATATCATGACTCACAGTCAGATACACCCGGTGAAGTGTAAAACACCCCCACTGTCCTCAGGAATATTAACACACTGACAGAGAACACAGATTAATATTAACACACTCACTGACACACTGTGTACATCATGACCCACAGTCAGATAAACCCTGTGAAGTGTAAAACACCCCCACTGTCCTCAGTAATATTAACACACTGACAGAGAACACAGATTAATATTAAGTCTCACTGACACATTGTGTATATCATGACCCACAGTCAGATACACCCTGTGAAGTGTAAACACCCCCACTGTCCTCAGTAATATTAACACACTGACAGAGAACACAGATTAATATTAACACACTCACTGACACACTGTGTACATCATGACCCACAGTCAGATACACCCTGTGAAGTGTAAAACACCCCCACTGTCCTCAGCAATATTAACACACTGACAGAGAACACAGATTAATATTAACACACTCACTGACACACTGTGTATATCATGACCCACTGTCAGATAAACCCTGTGAAGTGTAAAACACCCCCACTGTCCTCAGTAATATTAACACACTGACAGAGAACACAGATTAATATTAACACACTCACTGACACACTGTGTATATCATGACCCACAGTCAGATACACCCTGTGAAGTGTAAAACACCCCCACTGTCCTGAGGAATATTAACACACTGACAGTGAACACAGATTAATATTAACACACTCACTGACACACTGTGTACATCATGACCCACAGTCAGATACACCCTGTGAAGTGTAAAACACCCCCACTGTCCTCAGCAATATTAACACACTGACAGAGAACACAGATTAATATTAACACACTCACTGACACACTGTGTATATCATGACCCACAGTCAGATACACCCTGTGAAGTGTAAAACACCCCCACTGTCCTCAGTAATATTAACACACTGACAGAGAACACAGATTAATATTAACACACTCACTGACACACTGTGTATATCATGACCCACAGTCAGATACACCCTGTGAAGTGTAAAACACCCCCACCGACCTGAGGAATATTAACACACTGACAGTGAACACAGATTAATATTAACAAACTCACTGACACACTGTGTACATCATGACCCACAGTCAGATACACCCTGTGAAGTGTAAAACACCCCCACTGTCCTCAGGAATATTAACACACTGACAGAGAACACAGATTAATATTAACACACTCACTGACACACTGTGTATATCATGACCCACAGTCAGATAAACCCTGTGAAGTGTAAAACACCCCCACTGTCCTCAGCAATATTAACACACTGACAGAGAACACAGATTAATATTAACACACTCACTGACACACTGTTTATATCATGACCCACAGTCAGATACACCCTGTGAAGTGTAAAACACCCCCACTGTCCTCAGTAATATTAACACACTGACAGAGAACACAGATTAATATTAACACACTCACTGACACACTGTGTACATCATGACCCACAGTCAGATACACCCTGTGAAGTGTAAAACACCCCCACTGTCCTCAGCAATATTAACACACTGACAGAGAACACAGATTAATATTAACACACTCACTGACACACTGTGTATATCATGACCCACAGTCAGATACACCCTGTGAAGTGTAAAACACCCCCACTGTCCTCAGGAATATTAACACACTGACAGAGAACACAGATTAATATTAACACACTCACTGACACACTGTGTATATCATGACCCACAGTCAGATACACCCTGTGAAGTGTAAAACACCCCCACTGTCCTCAGGAATATTAACACACTGACAGAGAACACAGATTAATATTAACATACTCACTGACACACTGTGTATATCATGACCCACAGTAAGATACACCCTGTGAAGTGTAAAACACCCCCACTGTCCTCAGTAATATTAACACACTGACAGAGAACACAGATTAATATTAACACACTCACTGACACACTGTGTATATCATGACCCACAGTCAGATACACCCTGTGAAGTGTAAAACACCCCCACTGTCCTCAGTAATATTAACACACTGACAGAGAACACAGATTAATATTAACACACTCACTGACACACTGTGTACATCATGACCCACAGTCAGATACACCCTGTGAAGTGTAAAACACCCCCACTGTCCTCAGCAATATTAACACACTGACAGAGAACACAGATTAATATTAACACACTCACTGACACACTGTGTATATCATGACCCACAGTCAGATACACCCTGTGAAGTGTAAAACACCCCCACTGTCCTGAGGAATATTAACACACTGACAGTGAACACAGATTAATATTAACACACTCACTGACACACTGTGTACATCATGACCCACAGTCAGATACACCCTGTGAAGTGTAAAACACCCCCACTGTCCTCAGCAATATTAACACACTGACAGAGAACACAGATTAATATTAACACACTCACTGACACACTGTGTATATCATGACCCACAGTCAGATACACCCTGTGAAGTGTAAAACACCCCCACTCTCCTCAGTAATATTAACACACTGACAGAGAACACAGATTAATATTAACACACTCACTGACACACTGTGTATATCATGACCCACAGTCAGATACACCCTGTGAAGTGTAAAACACCCCCACTGTCCTGAGGAATATTAACACACTGACAGTGAACACAGATTAATATTAACACACTCACTGACACACTGTGTACATCATGACCCACAGTCAGATACACCCTGTGAAGTGTAAAACACCCCCACTGTCCTCAGGAATATTAACACACTGACAGAGAACACAGATTAATATTAACGCACTCACTGACACACTGTGTATATCATGACCCACAGTCAGATACACCCTGTGAAGTGTAAAACACCCCCACTGTCCTCAGTAATATTAACACACTGACAGAGAACACAGATTAATATTAACACACTCACTGACACACTGTGTATATCATGACCCACAGTCAGATACACCCTGTGAAGTGTAAAACATCCCCACTGTCCTCAGTAATATTAACACACTGACAGAGAACACAGATTAATATTAACACACTCACTGACACACTGTGTATATCATGACCCACAGTCAGATAAACCCCGTGAAGTGTAAAACACCCCCACTGTCCTCAGTAATATTAACACACTGACAGAGAACACAGATTAATATTAACACACTCACTGACACACTGTGTATATCATGACCCACAGTCAGATACACCCTGTGAAGTGTAAAACATCCCCACTGTCCTCAGTAATATTAACACACTGACAGAGAACACAGATTAATAGTAACACACTCACTGACACACTGTGTATATCATGACCCACAGTCAGATACACCCTGTGAAGTCTAAAACACCCCCACTGTCCTCAGCAATATTAACACACTGACAGAGAACACAGATTAATAGTAACACACTCACTGACACACTGTGTATATCATGACCCACAGTCAGATACACCCTGTGAAGTGTAAAACATCCCACTGTCCTCAGTAATATTAACACACTGACAGAGTACACAGATTAATATTAACAGACTCACTGACACACTGTGTATATCATGACCCACAGTCAGATACACCCTGTGAAGTGTAAAACACCCCCACTGTCCTCAGTAATATTAACACACTGACAGAGAATACAGATTAATATTAACATACTCACTGACACACTGTGTACATCATGACCCACAGTCAGATACACCCTGTGAAGTGTAAAACACCCCCACTGTCCTCAGTAATATTAACACACTGACAGAGAACACAGATTAATATTAACACACTCACTGACAAACTGTGTACATCATGACCCACAGTCAGATACACCCTGTGAAGTGTAAAACACCCCCACTGTCCTCAGTAATATTAACACACTGACAGAGAACACAGATTAATATTAACACACTCACTGACACACTGTGTATATCATGACCCACAGTCAGATAAACCCTGTGAAGTGTAAAACACCCCCACTGTCCTCAGTAATATTAACACACTGACAGAGAACACAGATTAATATTAACACACTCACTGACACACTGTGTACATCATGACCCACAGTCAGATACACCCTGTGAAGTGTAAAACACCCCCACTGTCCTCAGTAATATTACCACACTGACAGAGAACACAGATTAATATTAACATACTCACTGACACACTGTGTACATCATGACCCACAGTCAGATACACCCTGTGAAGTGTAAAACACCCCCACTGTCCTCAGTAATATTAACACACTGACAGAGAACACAGATTAATATTAACACACTCACTGACACACTGTGTACATCATGACCCACAGTCAGATACACCCTGTGAAGTGTAAAACACCCCCACTGTCCTCAGGAATATTAACACACTGACAGAGAACACAGATTAATATTAACACACTCACTGACACACTGTGTACATCATGACCCACAGTCAGATACACCCTGTGAAGTGTAAAACATCCCCACTGCCCTCAGGAATATTAACACACTGACAGAGAACACAGATTAATATTAACACACTCACTGACACACTGTGTATATCATGACCCACAGTCAGATAAACCCTGTGAAGTGTAAAACATCCCCACTGCCCTCAGGAATATTAACACACTGACAGAGAACACAGATTAATATTAACACACTCACTGACACACTGTGTATATCATGACCCACAGTCAGATAAACCCTGTGAAGTGTAAAACACCCCCACTGTCCTCAGCAATATTAACACACTGACAGAGAACACAGATTAATATTAACACACTCACTGACACACTGTTTATTTCATGACCCACAGTCAGATACACCCTGTGAAGTGTAAAACACCCCCACTGTCCTCAGTAATATTAACACACTGACAGAGAACACAGATTAATATTAACACACTCACTGACACACTGTGTACATCATGACCCACAGTCAGATACACCCTGTGAAGTGTAAAACACCCCCACTGTCCTCAGCAATATTAACACACTGACAGAGAACACAGATTAATATTAACACACTCACTGACACACTGTGTATATCATGACCCACAGTCAGATACACCCTGTGAAGTGTAAAACACCCCCACTGCCCTCAGGAATATTAACACACTGACAGAGAACACAGATTAATATTAACACACTCACTGACACACTGTGTATATCATGACCCACAGTCAGATACACCCTGTGAAGTGTAAAACACCCCCACTGTCCTCAGGAATATTAACACACTGACAGAGAACACAGATTAATATTAACATACTCACTGACACACTGTGTATATCATGACCCACAGTAAGATACACCCTGTGAAGTGTAAAACACCCCCACTGTCCTCAGTAATATTAACACACTGACAGAGAACACAGATTAATATTAACACACTCACTGACACACTGTGTATATCATGACTCACAGTCAGATACACCCTGTGAAGTGTAAAACACCCCCACTGTCCTCAGTAATATTAACACACTGACAGAGAACACAGATTAATATTAACACGCTCACTGACACACTGTGTATATCATGACCCATAGTCAGATACACCCTGTGAAGTGTAAAACACCCCCACTGTCCTCAGTAATATTAACACACTGACAGAGAACACAGATTAATATTAACACACTCACTGACACACTGTGTATATCATGACCCACAGTCAGATAAACCCTGTGAAGTGTAAAACACCCCCACTGTCCTCAGCAATATTAACACACTGACAGAGAACACAGATTAATATTAACACACTCACTGACACACTGTTTATATCATGACCCACAGTCAGATACACCCTGTGAAGTGTAAAACACCACCACTGTCCTCAGTAATATTAACACACTGACAGAGAACACAGATTAATATTAACACACTCACTGACACACTGTGTACATCATGACCCACAGTCAGATACACCCTGTGAAGTGTAAAACACCCCCACTGTCCTCAGGAATATTAACACACTGACAGAGAACACAGATTAATATTAACACACTCACTGACACACTGTGTATATCATGACCCACAGTCAGATACACCCTGTGAAGTGTAAAACACCCCCACTGTCCTCAGGAATATTAACACACTGACAGAGAACACAGATTAATATTAACATACTCACTGACACACTGTGTATATCATGACCCACAGTAAGATACACCCTGTGAAGTGTAAAACACCCCCACTGTCCTCAGTAATATTAACACACTGACAGAGAACACAGATTAATATTAACACACTCACTGACACACTGTGTATATCATGACTCACAGTCAGATACACCCTGTGAAGTGTAAAACACCCCCACTGTCCTCAGTAATATTAACACACTGACAGAGAACACAGATTAATATTAACACGCTCACTGACACACTGTGTATATCATGACCCATAGTCAGATACACCCTGTGAAGTGTAAAACACCCCCACTGTCCTCAGTAATATTAACACACTGACAGAGAACACAGATTAATATTAACACACTCACTGACACACTGTGTATATCATGACCCACAGTCAGATAAACCCCGTGAAGTGTAAAACACCCCCACTGTCCTCAGTAATATTAACACACTGACAGAGAACACAGATTAATATTAACACACTCACTGACACACTGTGTATATCATGACCCACAGTCAGATAAACCCTGTGAAGTGTAAAACACCCCCACTGTCCTCAGCAATATTAACACACTGACAGAGAACACAGATTAATATTAACACACTCACTGACACACTGTGTATATCATGACCCACAGTCAGATACACCCTGTGAAGTGTAAAACACCCCCACTGTCCTCAGTAATATTAACACACTGACAGAGAACACAGATTAATATTAACACACTCACTGACACACTGTGTACATCATGACCCACAGTCAGATACACCCTGTGAAGTGTAAAACACCCCCACTGTCCTCAGGAATATTAACACACTGACAGAGAACACAGATTAATATTAACACACTCACTGACACACTGTGTATATCATGACCCACAGTCAGATAAACCCTGTGAAGTGTAAATCACCCCCACTGTCCTCAGTAATATTAACACACTGACAGAGAACACAGATTAATATTAACACACTCACTGACACACTGTGTATATCATGACCCACAGTCAGATACACCCTGTGAAGTGTAAAACATCCCCACTGTCCTCAGTAATATTAACACACTGACAGAGAACACAGATTAATAGTAACACACTCACTGACACACTGTGTATATCATGACCCACAGTCAGATACACCCTGTGAAGTCTAAAACACCCCCACTGTCCTCAGCAATATTAACACACTGACAGAGAACACAGATTAATAGTAACACACTCACTGACACACTGTGTATATCATGACCCACAGTCAGATACACCCTGTGAAGTGTAAAACATCCCACTGTCCTCAGTAATATTAACACACTGACAGAGTACACAGATTAATATTAACAGACTCACTGACACACTGTGTATATCATGACCCACAGTCAGATACACCCTGTGAAGTGTAAAACACCCCCACTGTCCTCAGTAATATTAACACACTGGCAGAGAATACAGATTAATATTAACATACTCACTGACACACTGTGTACATCATGACCCACAGTCAGATACACCCTGTGAAGTGTAAAACACCCCCACTGTCCTCAGTAATATTAACACACTGACAGAGAACACAGATTAATATTAACACACTCACTGACAAACTGTGTACATCATGACCCACAGTCAGATACACCCTGTGAAGTGTAAAACACCCCCACTGTCCTCAGTAATATTAACACACTGACAGAGAACACAGATTAATATTAACACACTCACTGACACACTGTGTATATCATGACCCACAGTCAGATAAACCCTGTGAAGTGTAAAACACCCCCACTGTCCTCAGTAATATTAACACACTGACAGAGAACACAGATTAATATTAACACACTCACTGACACACTGTGTACATCATGACCCACAGTCAGATACACCCTGTGAAGTGTAAAACACCCCCACTGTCCTCAGTAATATTACCACACTGACAGAGAACACAGATTAATATTAACATACTCACTGACACACTGTGTACATCATGACCCACAGTCAGATACACCCTGTGAAGTGTAAAACACCCCCACTGTCCTCAGTAATATTAACACACTGACAGAGAACACAGATTAATATTAACACACTCACTGACACACTGTGTACATCATGACCCACAGTCAGATACACCCTGTGAAGTGTAAAACACCCCCACTGTCCTCAGTAATATTAACACACTGACAGAGAACACAGATTAATATTAACACACTCACTGACACACTGTGTACATCATGACCCACAGTCAGATACACCCTGTGAAGTGTAAAACACCCCCACTGTCCTCAGGAATATTAACACACTGACAGAGAACACAGATTAATATTAACACACTCACTGACACACTGTGTACATCATGACCCACAGTCAGATACACCCTGTGAAGTGTAAAACATCCCCACTGCCCTCAGGAATATTAACACACTGACAGAGAACACAGATTAATATTAACACACTCACTGACACACTGTGTATATCATGACCCACAGTCAGATAAACCCTGTGAAGTGTAAAACATCCCCACTGCCCTCAGGAATATTAACACACTGACAGAGAACACAGATTAATATTAACACACTCACTGACACACTGTGTATATCATGACCCACAGTCAGATAAACCCTGTGAAGTGTAAAACACCCCCACTGTCCTCAGCAATATTAACACACTGACAGAGAACACAGATTAATATTAACACACTCACTGACACACTGTTTATTTCATGACCCACAGTCAGATACACCCTGTGAAGTGTAAAACACCCCCACTGTCCTCAGTAATATTAACACACTGACAGAGAACACAGATTAATATTAACACACTCACTGACACACTGTGTACATCATGACCCACAGTCAGATACACCCTGTGAAGTGTAAAACACCCCCACTGTCCTCAGCAATATTAACACACTGACAGAGAACACAGATTAATATTAACACACTCACTGACACACTGTGTATATCATGACCCACAGTCAGATACACCCTGTGAAGTGTAAAACACCCCCACTGCCCTCAGGAATATTAACACACTGACAGAGAACACAGATTAATATTAACACACTCACTGACACACTGTGTATATCATGACCCACAGTCAGATACACCCTGTGAAGTGTAAAACACCCCCACTGTCCTCAGGAATATTAACACACTGACAGAGAACACAGATTAATATTAACATACTCACTGACACACTGTGTATATCATGACCCACAGTAAGATACACCCTGTGAAGTGTAAAACACCCCCACTGTCCTCAGTAATATTAACACACTGACAGAGAACACAGATTAATATTAACACACTCACTGACACACTGTGTATATCATGACTCACAGTCAGATACACCCTGTGAAGTGTAAAACACCCCCACTGTCCTCAGTAATATTAACACACTGACAGAGAACACAGATTAATATTAACACGCTCACTGACACACTGTGTATATCATGACCCATAGTCAGATACACCCTGTGAAGTGTAAAACACCCCCACTGTCCTCAGTAATATTAACACACTGACAGAGAACACAGATTAATATTAACACACTCACTGACACACTGTGTATATCATGACCCACAGTCAGATAAACCCTGTGAAGTGTAAAACACCCCCACTGTCCTCAGCAATATTAACACACTGACAGAGAACACAGATTAATATTAACACACTCACTGACACACTGTTTATATCATGACCCACAGTCAGATACACCCTGTGAAGTGTAAAACACCACCACTGTCCTCAGTAATATTAACACACTGACAGAGAACACAGATTAATATTAACACACTCACTGACACACTGTGTACATCATGACCCACAGTCAGATACACCCTGTGAAGTGTAAAACACCCCCACTGTCCTCAGGAATATTAACACACTGACAGAGAACACAGATTAATATTAACACACTCACTGACACACTGTGTATATCATGACCCACAGTCAGATACACCCTGTGAAGTGTAAAACACCCCCACTGTCCTCAGGAATATTAACACACTGACAGAGAACACAGATTAATATTAACATACTCACTGACACACTGTGTATATCATGACCCACAGTAAGATACACCCTGTGAAGTGTAAAACACCCCCACTGTCCTCAGTAATATTAACACACTGACAGAGAACACAGATTAATATTAACACACTCACTGACACACTGTGTATATCATGACTCACAGTCAGATACACCCTGTGAAGTGTAAAACACCCCCACTGTCCTCAGTAATATTAACACACTGACAGAGAACACAGATTAATATTAACACGCTCACTGACACACTGTGTATATCATGACCCATAGTCAGATACACCCTGTGAAGTGTAAAACACCCCCACTGTCCTCAGTAATATTAACACACTGACAGAGAACACAGATTAATATTAACACACTCACTGACACACTGTGTATATCATGACCCACAGTCAGATAAACCCCGTGAAGTGTAAAACACCCCCACTGTCCTCAGTAATATTAACACACTGACAGAGAACACAGATTAATATTAACACACTCACTGACACACTGTGTATATCATGACCCACAGTCAGATAAACCCTGTGAAGTGTAAAACACCCCCACTGTCCTCAGCAATATTAACACACTGACAGAGAACACAGATTAATATTAACACACTCACTGACACACTGTGTATATCATGACCCACAGTCAGATACACCCTGTGAAGTGTAAAACACCCCCACTGTCCTCAGTAATATTAACACACTGACAGAGAACACAGATTAATATTAACACACTCACTGACA
The DNA here is from genome assembly GCF_036365525.1 of Heterodontus francisci. Lineage (NCBI taxonomy): Eukaryota > Metazoa > Chordata > Chondrichthyes > Heterodontiformes > Heterodontidae > Heterodontus > Heterodontus francisci. The sequence continues at coordinate 598,060 of NW_027140848.1, read as the reverse complement.
CACTGTGTACATCATGACCCACAGTCAGATACACCCTGTGAAGTGTAAAACACCCCCACTGTCCTCAGGAATATTAACACACTGACAGAGAACACAGATTAATATTAACACACTCACTGACACACTGTGTATATCATGACCCACAGTCAGATAAACCCTGTGAAGTGTAAATCACCCCCACTGTCCTCAGTAATATTAACACACTGACAGAGAACACAGATTAATATTAACACACTCACTGACACACTGTGTACATCATGACCCACAGTCAGATACACCCTGTGAAGTGTAAAACACCCCCACTGTCCTCAGTAATATTAACACACTGACAGAGAACACAGATTAATATTAACACACTCACTGACACACTGTGTATATCATGACTCACAGTCAGATACACCCTGTGAAGTGTAAAACACCCCCACTGTCCTCAGTAATATTAACACACTGACAGAGAACACAGATTAATATTAACACGCTCACTGACACACTGTGTATATCATGACCCATAGTCAGATACACCCTGTGATGTGTAAAACACCCCCACTGTCCTCAGGAATATTAACACACTGACAGAGAACACAGATTAATATTAACACACTCACTGACACACTGTGTATATCATGACCCAGAGTCAGATACACCCTGTGAAGTGTAAAACACCCCCACTGTCCTCGGTAATATTAACACACTGACAGAGAACACAGATTAATATTAACACACTCACTGACACACTGTGTACATCATGACCCACAGTCAGATACACCCTGTGAAGTGTAAAACACCCCCACTGTCCTCAGGAATATTAACACACTGACAGAGAACACAGATTAATATTAACACACTCACTGACACACTGTGCATATCATGACCCACAGCCAGATAAACCCTGTGAAGTGTAAAACACCCCCACTGTCCTCAGTAATATTAACACACTGACAGAGAACACAGATTAATATTAACACACTCACTGACACACTGTGTATATCATGACCCACAGTCAGATACACCCTGTGAAGTGTAAAACACCCCACTGTCCTCAGGAATATTAACACACTGACAGAGAACACAGATTAATATTAACACTCTCACTGACACACTGTGTATATCATGACCCACAGTCAGATACACCCTGTGAAGTGTAAAACACCCCCACTGTCCTCAGGAATATTAACACACTGACAGAGAACACAGATTAATATTAACACACTCACTGACACACTGTGTACATCATGACCCACAGTCAGATACACCCTGTGAAGTGTAAAACACCCCCACTGTCCTCAGGAATATTAACACACTGACAGAGAACACAGATTAATATTGACACACTCACTGACACACTGTGTACATCATGACCCACAGTCAGATACACCCTGTGAAATGTAAAACACCCCCACTGTCCTCAGTAATATTAACACACTGACAGAGAACACAGATTAATATTAACACACTCACTGACACACTGTGTATATCATGACCCACAGTCAGATACACACTGTGAAGTGTAAAACACCCCCACTGTCCTCAGTAATATTAACACACGGACAGAGAACACAGATTAATATTAACACACTCACTGACACACTGTGTACATCATGACCCACAGTCAGATACACCCTGTGAAGTGTAAAACACCCCCACTGTCCTCAGTAATATTAACACACTGACAGAGAACACAGATTAATATTAACACACTCACTGACACACTGTGTATATCATGACCCACAGTCAGATACACCCTGTGAAGTGTAAAACACCCCCACTGTCCTCAGTAATATTAACACACTGACAGAGAACACAGATTAATATTAACACACTCACTGACACACTGTGTACATCATGACCCACAGTCAGATACACCCTGTGAAGTGTAAAACACCCCCACTGTCCTCAGTAATATTAACACACTGACAGAGAACACAGATTAATATTAACACACTCACTGACACACTGTGTATATCATGATCCACAGTCAGATACACCCTGTGAAGTGTAAAACACCACCACTGTCCTCAGTAATATTAACACACTGACAGAGAACACAGATTAATATTAACACATTCACTGACACACTGTGTACATCATGACCCACAGTCAGGTACACCCTGTGAAGTGTAAAACACCCCCACTGTCCTCAGTAATATTAACACACTGACAGAGAACACAGATTAATATTAACACACTCACTGACACACTGTGTACATCATGACCCACAGTCAGATACACCCTGTGAAGTGTAAAACACCCCCACTGTCCTCAGGAATATTAACACACTGACAGAGAACACAGATTAATATTAAAACACTCACTGACACACTGTGTATATCATGACCCACAGTCAGATACACCCTGTGAAGTGTAAAACACCCCCACTGTCCTCACGAATATTAACACACTGACAGAGAACACAGATTAATATTAACACACTCACTGACACACTGTGTATATCATGACCCACAGTCAGATACACCCTGTGAAGTGTAAAACACCCCCACTGTCCTCAGTAATATTAACACACTGACAGAGAACACAGATTAATATTAACACACTCACTGACACACTGTGTATATCATGACCCACAGTCAGATAAACCCTGTGAAGTGTAAAACACCCCCACTGTCCTCAGTAATATTAACACACTGACAGAGAACACAGATTAATATTAACACACTCACTGACACACTGTGTACATCATGACCCACAGTCAGATAAACCCTGTGAAGTGTAAATCACCCCCACTGTCCTCAGTAATATTAACACACTGACAGAGAACACAGATTAATATTAACACACTCACTGACACACTGTGTACATCATGACCCACAGTCAGATACACCCTGTGAAGTGTAAAACACCCCCACTGTCCTCAGTAATATTAACACACTGACAGAGAACACAGATTAATATTAACACACTCACTGACACACTGTGTATATCATGACTCACAGTCAGATACACCCTGTGAAGTGTAAAACACCCCCACTGTCCTCAGTAATATTAACACACTGACAGAGAACACAGATTAATATTAACACGCTCACTGACACACTGTGTATATCATGACCCATAGTCAGATACACCCTGTGAAGTGTAAAACACCCCCACTGTCCTCAGGAATATTAACACACTGACAGAGAACACAGATTAATATTAACACACTCACTGACACACTGTGTATATCATGACCCAGAGTCAGATACACCCTGTGAAGTGTAAAACACCCCCACTGTCCTCGGTAATATTAACACACTGACAGAGAACACAGATTAATATTAACACACTCACTGACACACTGTGTACATCATGACCCACAGTCAGATACACCCTGTGAAGTGTAAAACACCCCCACTGTCCTCAGGAATATTAACACACTGACAGAGAACACAGATTAATATTAACACACTCACTGACACACTGTGCATATCATGACCCACAGCCAGATAAACCCTGTGAAGTGTAAAACACCCCCACTGTCCTCAGTAATATTAACACACTGACAGAGAACACAGATTAATATTAACACACTCACTGACACACTGTGTATATCATGACCCACAGTCAGATACACCCTGTGAAGTGTAAAACACCCCACTGTCCTCAGGAATATTAACACACTGACAGAGAACACAGATTAATATTAACACTCTCACTGACACACTGTGTATATCATGACCCACAGTCAGATACACCCTGTGAAGTGTAAAACACCCCCACTGTCCTCAGGAATATTAACACACTGACAGAGAACACAGATTAATATTAACACACTCACTGACACACTGTGTACATCATGACCCACAGTCAGATACACCCTGTGAAGTGTAAAACACCCCCACTGTCCTCAGGAATATTAACACACTGACAGAGAACACAGATTAATATTGACACACTCACTGACACACTGTGTACATCATGACCCACAGTCAGATACACCCTGTGAAATGTAAAACACCCCCACTGTCCTCAGGAATATTAACACACTGACAGAGAACACAGATTAATATTAACACACTCACTGACACACTGTGTATATCATGACCCACAGTCAGATACACACTGTGAAGTGTAAAACACCCCCACTGTCCTCAGTAATATTAACACACGGACAGAGAACACAGATTAATATTAACACACTCACTGACACACTGTGTACATCATGACCCACAGTCAGATACACCCTGTGAAGTGTAAAACACCCCCACTGTCCTCAGGAATATTAACACACTGACAGAGAACACAGATTAATATTGACACACTCACTGACACACTGTGTACATCATGACCCACAGTCAGATACACCCTGTGAAGTGTAAAACACCCCCACTGTCCTCAGTAATATTAACACACTGACAGAGAACACAGATTAATATTAACACACTCACTGACACACTGTGTATATCATGACCCACAGTCAGATACACCCTGTGAAGTGTAAAACACCCCCACTGTCCTCAGTAATATTAACACACTGACAGAGAACACAGATTAATATTAACACACTCACTGACACACTGTGTACATCATGACCCACAGTCAGATACACCCTGTGAAGTGTAAAACACCCCCACTGTCCTCAGGAATATTAACACACTGACAGAGAACACAGATTAATATTAAAACACTCACTGACACACTGTGTATATCATGACCCACAGTCAGATACACCCTGTGAAGTGTAAAACACCCCCACTGTCCTCACGAATATTAACACACTGACAGAGAACACAGATTAATATTAACACACTCACTGACACACTGTGTATATCATGACCCACAGTCAGATACACCCTGTGAAGTGTAAAACACCCCCACTGTCCTCAGTAATATTAACACACTGACAGAGAACACAGATTAATATTAACAGACTCACTGACACACTGAGTATATCATGACCCACAGTCAGATGCACCCTGTGAAGTGAAAAACACCCCCACTGTCCTCAGTAATATTAACACACTGACAGAGAACACAGATTAATATTAACACACTCACTGACACACTGTGTATATCATGACCCACAGTCAGATAAACCCTGTGAAGTGTAAAACACCCCCACTGTCCTCAGTAATATTAACACACTGACAGAGAACACAGATTAATATTAACACACTCACTGACACACTGTGTATATCATGACCCACAGGCAGATACACCCTGTGAAGTGTAAAACATCCCCACTGTCCTCAGTAATATTAACACACTGACAGAGAACACAGATTAATATTAACACACTCACTGACACACTGTGTATATCATGACCCACAGCCAGATAAACCCTGTGAAGTGTAAAACACCCCCACTGTCCTCAGTAATATTAACACACTGACAGAGAACACAGATTAATATTAACACACTCACTGACACACTGTGTACATCATGACCCACAGTCAGATAAACCCTGTGAAGTGTAAAACACCCCCACTGTCCTCACGAATATTAACACACTGACAGAGAACACAGATTAATATTAACACACTCACTGACACACTGTGTATATCATGACCCACAGTCAGATACACCCTGTGAAGTGTAAAACACCCCCACTGTCCTCAGTAATATTAACACACTGACAGAGAACACAGATTAATATTAACAGACTCACTGACACACTGTGTATATCATGACCCACAGTCAGATGCACCCTGTGAAGTGAAAAACACCCCCACTGTCCTCAGTAATATTAACACACTGACAGAGAACACAGATTAATATTAACACACTCACTGACACACTGTGTATATCATGACCCACAGTCAGATAAACCCTGTGAAGTGTAAAACACCCCCACTGTCCTCAGTAATATTAACACACTGACAGAGAACACAGATTAATATTAACACACTCACTGACACACTGTGTATATCATGACCCACAGGCAGATACACCCTGTGAAGTGTAAAACATCCCCACTGTCCTCAGTAATATTAACACACTGACAGAGAACACAGATTAATATTAACACACTCACTGACACACTGTGTATATCATGACCCACAGCCAGATAAACCCTGTGAAGTGTAAAACACCCCCACTGTCCTCAGTAATATTAACACACTGACAGAGAACACAGATTAATATTAACACACTCACTGACACACTGTGTACATCATGACCCACAGTCAGATAAACCCTGTGAAATGTAAAACACCCCCACTGTCCTCAGCAATATTAACACACTGACAGAGAACACAGATTAATATTAACACACTCACTGACACACTGTGTATATCATGACCCACAGTCAGATACACCCTATGAAGTGTAAAACACCCCCACTGTCCTCAGGAATATTAACACACTGACAGAGAACACAGATTAATATTAACACACTCACTGACACACTGTGTATATTATGACCCACAGTCAGATACACCCTATGAAGTGTAAAACACCCCCACTGTCCTCAGTAATATTAACACACTGACAGAGAACACAGATTAATATTAACACACTCACTGACACACTGTGTATATCATGACCCACAGTCAGATACACCCTGTGAAGTGTAAAACATCCCCACTGTCCTCAGTAATATTAACACACTGACAGAGAACACAGATTAATATTAACACACTCACTGACACACTGTGTATATCATGACCCACAGCCAGATAAACCCTGTGAAGTGTAAAACACCCCCACTGTCCTCAGTAATATTAACACACTGACAGGGAACACAGATTAATATTAACACACTCACTGACACACTGTGTATATCATGACCCACAGCCAGATACACCCTGTGAAGTGTAAAACACCCCCACTGTCCTCAGGAATATTAACACACTGACAGAGAACACAGATTAATATTAACACACTCACTGACACACTGTGTACATCATGACCCACAGTCAGATACACCCTGTGAAGTGTAAAACATCCCCACTGCCCTCAGGAATATTAACACACTGACAGAGAACACAGATTAATATTAACACACTCACTGACACACTGTGTATATCATGACCCACAGTCAGATAAACCCTGTGAAGTGTAAAACACCCCCACTGTCCTCAGCAATATTAACACACTGACAGAGAACACAGATTAATATTAACACACTCACTGACACACTGTGTACATCATGACCCACAGTTAGATACACCCTGTGAAGTGTAAAACACCCCCACTGTCCTCAGTAATATTAACACACTGACAGAGAACACAGATTAATATTAACACACTCACTGACACACTGTGTATATCATGACCCACAGTCAGATAAACCCTGTGAAGTGTAAAACACCCCCACTGTCCTCAGTAATATTAACACACTGACAGAGAACACAGATTAATATTAACACACTCACTGACACACTGTGTACATCATGACCCACAGTCAGATAAACCCTGTGAAGTGTAAAACACCCCCACTGTCCTCAGGAATATTAACACACTGACAGAGAACACAGATTAATATTAACACACTCACTGACACACTGTGTATATCATGACCCACAGTCAGATACACCCTATGAAGTGTAAAACACCCCCACTGTCCTCAGGAATATTTACACACTGACAGAGAACACAGATTAATATTAACACACTCACTGACACACTGTGTATATTATGACCCACAGTCAGATACACCCTATGAAGTGTAAAACACCCCCACTGTCCTCAGTAATATTAACACACTGACAGAGAACACAGATTAATATTAACACACTCACTGACACACTGTGTATATCATGACCCACAGCCAGATAAACCCTGTGAAGTGTAAAACACCCCCACTGTCCTCAGTAATATTAACACACTGACAGGGAACACAGATTAATATTAACACACTCACTGACACACTGTGTATATCATGACCCACAGCCAGATACACCCTGTGAAGTGTAAAACACCCCCACTGTCCTCAGGAATATTAACACACTGACAGAGAACACAGATTAATATTAACACACTCACTGACACACTGTGTACATCATGACCCACAGTCAGATACACCCTGTGAAGTGTAAAACATCCCCACTGCCCTCAGGAATATTAACACACTGACAGAGAACACAGATTAATATTATCACACTCACTGACACACTGTGTATATCATGACCCACAGTCAGATAAACCCTGTGAAGTGTAAAACACCCCCACTGTCCTCAGCAATATTAACACACTGACAGAGAACACAGATTAATATTAACACACTCACTGACACACTGTGTACATCATGACCCACAGTTAGATACACCCTGTGAAGTGTAAAACACCCCCACTGTCCTCAGTAATATTAACACACTGACAGAGAACACAGATTAATATTAACACACTCACTGACACACTGTGTATATCATGACCCACAGTCAGATAAACCCTGTGAAGTGTAAAACACCCCCACTGTCCTCAGTAATATTAACACACTGACAGAGAACACAGATTAATATTAACACACTCACTGACACACTGTGTACATCATGACCCACAGTCAGATAAACCCTGTGAAGTGTAAAACACCCCCACTGTCCTCAGGAATATTAACACACTGACAGAGAACACAGATTAATATTAACACACTCACTGACACACTGTGTATATCATGACCCACAGTCAGATACACCCTGTGAAGTGTAAAACACCCCCACTGTCCTCAGGAATATTAACACACTGACAGAGAACACAGATTAATATTAACACACTCACTGACACACTGTGTATATCATGACCCACAGTCAGATACACCCTGTGAAGTGTAAAACACCCCCACTGTCCTCAGTAATATTAACACACTGACAGAGAACACAGATTAATATTAACACACTCACTGACACACTGTGTATATCATGACCCACAGTCAGATACACCCTATGAAGTGTAAAACACCCCCACTGTCCTCAGGAATATTAACACACTGACAGAGAACACAGATTAATATTAACACACTCACTGACACACTGTGTATATCATGACCCACAGCCAGATAAACCCTGTGAAGTGTAAAACACCCCCACTGTCCTCAGTAATATTAACACACTGACAGGGAACACAGATTAATATTAACACACTCACTGACACACTGTGTATATCATGACCCACAGCCAGATACACCCTGTGAAGTGTAAAACACCCCCACTGTCCTCAGGAATATTAACACACTGACAGAGAACACAGATTAATATTAACACACTCACTGACACACTGTGTACATCATGACCCACAGTCAGATACACCCTGTGAAGTGTAAAACATCCCCACTGCCCTCAGGAATATTAACACACTGACAGAGAACACAGATTAATATTATCACACTCACTGACACACTGTGTATATCATGACCCACAGTCAGATAAACCCTGTGAAGTGTAAAACACCCCCACTGTCCTCAGCAATATTAACACACTGACAGAGAACACAGATTAATATTAACACACTCACTGACACACTGTGTACATCATGACCCACAGTTAGATACACCCTGTGAAGTGTAAAACACCCCCACTGTCCTCAGTAATATTAACACACTGACAGAGAACACAGATTAATATTAACACACTCACTGACACACTGTGTATATCATGACCCACAGTCAGATAAACCCTGTGAAGTGTAAAACACCCCCACTGTCCTCAGTAATATTAACACACTGACAGAGAACACAGATTAATATTAACACACTCACTGACACACTGTGTACATCATGACCCACAGTCAGATAAACCCTGTGAAGTGTAAAACACCCCCACTGTCCTCAGGAATATTAACACACTGACAGAGAACACAGATTAATATTAACACACTCACTGACACACTGTGTATATCATGACCCACAGTCAGATACACCCTGTGAAGTGTAAAACACCCCCACTGTCCTCAGGAATATTAACACACTGACAGAGAACACAGATTAATATTAACACACTCACTGACACACTGTGTATATCATGACCCACAGTCAGATACACCCTGTGAAGTGTAAAACACCCCCACTGTCCTCAGTAATATTAACACACTGACAGAGAACACAGATTAATATTAACACACTCACTGACACACTGTGTATATCATGACCCACAGTCAGATACACCCTATGAAGTGTAAAACACCCCCACTGTCCTCAGGAATATTAACACACTGACAGAGAACACAGATTAATATTAACACACTCACTGACACACTGTGTATATCATGACCCACAGTCAGATACACCCTATGAAGTGTAAAACACCCCCACTGTCCTCAGTAATATTAACACACTGACAGAGAACACAGATTAATATTAACACACTCACTGACACACTGTGTATATCATGACCCACAGTCAGATACACCCTGTGAAGTGTAAAACATCCCCACTGTCCTCAGCAATATTAACACACTGACAGAGAACACAGATTAATATTAACACACTCACTGACACACTGTGTATATCATGACCCACAGTCAGATACACCCTGTGAAGTGTAAAACACCCCCACTGTCCTCAGTAATATTAACACACTGACAGAGTACACAGATGAATATTAACACACTCACTGACACACTGTGTATATCATGACCCACAGTCAGATACACCCTGTGAAGTGTAAAACATCCCCACTGTCCTCAGGAATATTAACACACTGACAGAGAACACAGATTAATATTAACACACTCACTGACACACTGTGTACATCATGACCCACAGTCAGATACACCCTGTGAAGTGTAAAACACCCCCACTGTCCTCAGTAATATTAACACACTGACAGAGAACACAGATTAATATTAACGCACTCACTGACACACTGTGTATATCATGACCAACAGCCAGATAAACCCTGTGAAGTGTAAAACACCCCCACTGTCCTCAGTAATATTAACACACTGACAGGGAACACAGATTAATATTAACACACTCACTGACACACTGTGTATATCATGACCCACAGCCAGATACACCCTGTGAAGTGTAAAACACCCCCACTGTCCTCAGGAATATTAACACACTGACAGAGAACACAGATTAATATTAACACACTCACTGACACACTGTGTACATCATGACCCACAGTCAGATACACCCTGTGAAGTGTAAAACATCCCCACTGCCCTCAGGAATATTAACACACTGACAGAGAACACAGATTAATATTAACACACTCACTGACACACTGTGTATATAATGACCCACAGTCAGATAAACCCTGTGAAGTGTAAAACACCCCCACTGTCCTCAGCAATATTAACACACTGACAGAGAACACAGATTAATATTAACACACTCACTGACACGCTGTGTATATCATGACCCACAGTCAGATACACCCTGTGAAGTGTAAAACACCCCCACTGTCCTCAGTAATATTAACACACTGACAGAGAACACAGATTAATATTAACACACTCACTGACACACTGTGTATATCATGACCCACAGTCAGATAAACCCTGTGAAGTGTAAAACACCCCCACTGTCCTCAGTAATAGTAACACACTGACAGAGAACACAGATTAATATTAACACACTCACTGACACACTGTGTACATTATGACCCACAGTCAGATAAACCCTGTGAAGTGTAAAACACCCCCACTGTCCTCAGGAATATTAACACACTGACAGAGAACACAGATTAATATTAACACACTCACTGACACACTGTGTATATCATGACCCACAGTCAGATACACCCTATGAAGTGTAAAACACCCCCACTGTCCTCAGGAATATTAACACACTGACAGAGAACACAGATTAATATTAGCACACTCACTGACACACTGTGTATATCATGACCCACAGTCAGATACACCCTATGAAGTGTAAAACACCCCCACTGTCCTCTGTAATATTAACACACTGACAGAGAACACAGATTAATATTAACACACTCACTGACACACTGTGTATATCATGACCCACAGTCAGATACACCCTGTGAAGTGTAAAACATCCCCACTGTCCTCAGTAATATTAACACACTGACAGAGAACACAGATTAATATTAACACACTCACTGACACACTGTGTATATCATGACCCACAGCCAGATAAACCCTGTGAAGTGTAAAACACCCCCACTGTCCTCAGTAATATTAACACACTGACAGGGAACACAGATTAATATTAACACACTCACTGACACACTGTGTATATCATGACCCACAGCCAGATACACCCTGTGAAGTGTAAAACACCCCCACTGTCCTCAGGAATATTAACACACTGACAGAGAACACAGATTAATATTAACACACTCACTGACACACTGTGTATATCATGACCCACAGCCAGATACACCCTGTGAAGTGTAAAACACCCCCACTGTCCTCAGGAATATTAACACACTGACAGAGAACTCAGATTAAAATTAACACACTCACTGACACACTGTGTACATCATGACCCACAGTCAGATACACCCTGTGAAGTGTAAAACACCCCCACTGTCATCAGGAATATTAACACACTGACAGAGAACTCAGATTAATATTAACACACTCACTGACACACTGTGTGTATCATGACCCACAGTCAGATACACCCTGTGAAGTGTAAAACACCCCCACTGTCCTCAGTAATATTAACACACTGACAGAGAACACAGATTAATATTAACACACTCACTGACACACTGTGTACATCATGACCCACAGTCAGATAAACCCTGTGAAGTGTAAAACACCCCCACTGTCCTCAGTAATATTAACACACTGACAGGGAACACAGATTAATATTAACACACTCACTGACACACTGTGTATATCATGACCCACAGCCAGATACACCCTGTGAAGTGTAAAACACCCCCACTGTCCTCAGGAATATTAACACACTGACAGAGAACTCAGATTAATATTAACACACTCACTGACACACTGTGTACATCATGACCCACAGTCAGATACACCCTGTGAAGTGTAAAACATCCCCACTGCCCTCAGTAATATTAACACACTGACAGAGAACACAGATTAATATTAACACACTCACTGACACACTGTGTATATCATGACCCACAGTCAGATAAACCCTGTGAAGTGTAAAACACCCCCACTGTCCTCAGGAATATTAACACACTGACAGAGAACACAGATTAATATTAACACACTCACTGACACACTGTGTATATCATGACCCACAGTCAGATAAACCCTGTGAAGTGTAAAACACCCCCACTGTCCTCAGCAATATTAACACACTGACAGAGAACACAGATTAATATTAACACACTCACTGACACACTGTGTACATCATGACCCACAGTTAGATACACCCTGTGAAGTGTAAAACACCCCCACTGTCCTCAGTAATATTAACACACTGACAGAGAACACAGATTAATATTAACACACTCACTGACACACTGTGTATATCATGACCCACAGTCAGATAAACCCTGTGAAGTGTAAAACACCCCCACTGTCCTCAGTAATATTAACACACTGACAGAGAACACAGATTAATATTAACACACTCACTGACACACTGTGTACATCATGACCCACAGTCAGATAAACCCTGTGAAGTGTAAAACACCCCCACTGTCCTCAGGAATATTAACACACTGACAGAGAACACAGATTAATATTAACACACTCACTGACACACTGTGTATATCATGACCCACAGTCAGATACACCCTATGAAGTGTAAAACACCCCCACTGTCCTCAGGAATATTAACACACTGACAGAGAACACAGATTAATATTAACACACTCACTGACACACTGTGTATATCATGACCCACAGTCAGATACACCCTATGAAGTGTAAAACACCCCCACTGTCCTCAGTAATATTAACACACTGACAGAGAACACAGATTAATATTAACACACTCACTGACACACTGTGTATATCATAACCCACAGTCAGATACACCCTGTGAAGTGTAAAACATCCCCACTGTCCTCAGTAATATTAACACACTGACAGAGAACACAGATTAATATTAACACACTCACTGACACACTGTGTATATCATGACCCACAGCCAGATAAACCCTGTGAAGTGTAAAACACCCCCACTGTCCTCAGTAATATTAACACACTGACAGGGAACACAGATTAATATTAACACACTCACTGACACACTGTGTATATCATGACCCACAGCCAGATACACCCTGTGAAGTGTAAAACACCCCCACTGTCCTCAGGAATATTAACACACTGACAGAGAACACAGATTAATATTAACACACTCACTGACACACTGTGTACATCATGACCCACAGTCAGATACACCCTGTGAAGTGTAAAACATCCCCACTGCCCTCAGGAATATTAACACACTGACAGAGAACACAGATTAATATTAACACACTCACTGACACACTGTGTATATCATGACCCACAGTCAGATAAACCCTGTGAAGTGTAAAACACCCCCACTGTCCTCAGCAATATTAACACACTGACAGAGAACACAGATTAATATTAACACACTCACTGACACGCTGTGTATATCATGACCCACAGTCAGATACACCCTGTGAAGTGTAAAACACCCCCACTGTCCTCAGTAATATTAACACACTGACAGAGAACACAGATTAATATTAACACACTCACTGACACACTGTGTATATCATGACTCACAGTCAGATACACCCTGTGAAGTGTAAAACACCCCCGCTGTCCTCAGTAATATTAACACACTGACAGAGAACACAGATTAATATTAACACACTCACTGACACACTGTGTATATCATGACCCACAGTCAGATACACCCTGTGAAGTGTAAAACACCCCCACTGTCCTGAGTAATATTAACACACTGACAGAGAACACAGATTAATATTAACACACTCACTGACACACTTTGTACATCATGACCCATAGTCAGATACACCCTGTGAAGTGTAAAACACCCCCACTGTCTCAGGAATATTAACACACTGACAGAGAACACAGATTAATATTAACACACTCACTGACACACTGTGTATATCATGACCCAGAGTCAGATACACCCTGTGAAGTGTAAAACACCCCCACTGTCCTCGGTAATATTAACACACTGACAGAGAACACAGATTAATATTAACACACTCACTGACACACTGTGTACATCATGACCCACAGTCAGATACACCCTGTGAAGTGTAAAACACCCCCACTGTCCTCAGGAATATTAACACACTGACAGAGAACACAGATTAATATTAACACACTCACTGACACACTGTGCATATCATGACCCACAGCCAGATAAACCCTGTGAAGTGTAAAACACCCCCACTGTCCTCAGTAATATTAACACACTGACAGAGAACACAGATTAATATTAACACACTCACTGACACACTGTGTATATCATGACCCACAGTCAGATACACCCTGTGAAGTGTAAAACACCCCACTGTCCTCAGGAATATTAACACACTGACAGAGAACACAGATTAATATTAACACACTCACTGACACACTGTGTATATCATGACCCACAGTCAGATACACCCTATGAAGTGTAAAACACCCCCACTGTCCTCAGTAATATTAACACACTGACAGAGAACACAGATTAATATTAACACACTCACTGACACACTGTGTATATCATGACCCACAGTCAGATACACCCTGTGAAGTGTAAAACATCCCCACTGTCCTCAGTAATATTAACACACTGACAGAGAACACATATTAATATTAACACACTCACTGACACACTGTGTATATCATGACCCACAGCCAGATAAACCCTGTGAAGTGTAAAACACCCCCACTGTCCTCAGTAATATTAACACACTGACAGGGAACACAGATTAATATTAACACACTCACTGACACACTGTGTATATCATGACCCACAGCCAGATACACCCTGTGAAGTGTAAAACACCCCCACTGTCCTCAGGAATATTAACACACTGACAGAGAACACAGATTAATATTAACACACTCACTGACACACTGTGTACATCATGACCCACAGTCAGATACACCCTGTGAAGTGTAAAACATCCCCACTGCCCTCAGGAATATTAACACACTGACAGAGAACACAGATTAATATTAACACACTCACTGACACACTGTGTATATCATGACCCACAGTCAGATAAACCCTGTGAAGTGTAAAACACCCCCACTGTCCTCAGCAATATTAACACACTGACAGAGAACACAGATTAATATTAACACACTCACTGACACGCTGTGTATATCATGACCCACAGTCAGATACACCCTGTGAAGTGTAAAACACCCCCACTGTCCTCAGTAATATTAACACACTGACAGAGAACACAGATTAATATTAACACACTCACTGACACACTGTGTATATCATGACTCACAGTCAGATACACCCTGTGAAGTGTAAAACACCCCCGCTGTCCTCAGTAATATTAACACACTGACAGAGAACACAGATTAATATTAACACACTCACTGACACACTGTGTATATCATGACCCACAGTCAGATACACCCTGTGAAGTGTAAAACACCCCCACTGTCCTGAGTAATATTAACACACTGACAGAGAACACAGATTAATATTAACACACTCACTGACACACTTTGTACATCATGACCCATAGTCAGATACACCCTGTGAAGTGTAAAACACCCCCACTGTCTCAGGAATATTAACACACTGACAGAGAACACAGATTAATATTAACACACTCACTGACACACTGTGTATATCATGACCCAGAGTCAGATACACCCTGTGAAGTGTAAAACACCCCCACTGTCCTCGGTAATATTAACACACTGACAGAGAACACAGATTAATATTAACACACTCACTGACACACTGTGTATATCATGACCCACAGTCAGATACACCCTGTGAAGTGTAAAACACCCCACTGTCCTCAGGAATATTAACACACTGACAGAGAACACAGATTAATATTAACACTCTCACTGACACACTGTGTATATCATGACCCACAGTCAGATACACCCTGTGAAGTGTAAAACACCCCCACTGTCCTCAGGAATATTAACACACTGACAGAGAACACAGATTAATATTAACACACTCACTGACACACTGTGTATATCATGACCCACAGCCAGATACACCCTGTGAAGTGTAAAACACCCCCACTGTCCTCAGGAATATTAACACACTGACAGAGAACTCAGATTAAAATTAACACACTCACTGACACACTGTGTTCATCATGACCCACAGTCAGATACACCCTGTGAAGTGTAAAACACCCCCACTGTCCTCAGGAATATTAACACACTGACAGAGAACTCAGATTAATATTAACACACTCACTGACACACTGTGTGTATCATGACCCACAGTCAGATACACCCTGTGAAGTGTAAAACACCCCCACTGTCCTCAGTAATATTAACACACTGACAGAGAACACAGATTAATATTAACACACTCACTGACACACTGTGTACATCATGACCCACAGTCAGATAAACCCTGTGAAGTGTAAAACACCCCCACTGTCCTCAGTAATATTAACACACTGACAGGGAACACAGATTAATATTAACACACTCACTGACACACTGTGTATATCATGACCCACAGTCAGATAAACCCTGTGAAGTGTAAAACACCCCCACTGTCCTCAGCAATATTAACACACTGACAGAGAACACAGATTAATATTAACACACTCACTGACACACTGTGTACATCATGACCCACAGTTAGATACACCCTGTGAAGTGTAAAACACCCCCACTGTCCTCAGTAATATTAACACACTGACAGAGAACACAGATTAATATTAACACACTCACTGACACACTGTGTATATCATGACCCACAGTCAGATAAACCCTGTGAAGTGTAAAACACCCCCACTGTCCTCAGTAATATTAACACACTGACAGAGAACACAGATTAATATTAACACACTCACTGACACACTGTGTACATCATGACCCACAGTCAGATAAACCCTGTGAAGTGTAAAACACCCCCACTGTCCTCAGGAATATTAACACACTGACAGAGAACACAGATTAATATTAACACACTCACTGACACACTGTGTATATCATGACCCACAGTCAGATACACCCTATGAAGTGTAAAACACCCCCACTGTCCTCAGGAATATTAACACACTGACAGAGAACACAGATTAATATTAACACACTCACTGACACACTGTGTATATCATGACCCACAGTCAGATACACCCTATGAAGTGTAAAACACCCCCACTGTCCTCAGTAATATTAACACACTGACAGAGAACACAGATTAATATTAACACACTCACTGACACACTGTGTATATCATGACCCACAGTCAGATACACCCTGTGAAGTGTAAAACATCCCCACTGTCCTCAGTAATATTAACACACTGACAGAGAACACAGATTAATATTAACACACTCACTGACACACTGTGTATATCATGACCCACAGCCAGATAAACCCTGTGAAGTGTAAAACACCCCCACTGTCCTCAGTAATATTAACACACTGACAGGGAACACAGATTAATATTAACACACTCACTGACACACTGTGTATATCATGACCCACAGCCAGATACACCCTGTGAAGTGTAAAACACCCCCACTGTCCTCAGGAATATTAACACACTGACAGAGAACACAGATTAATATTAACACACTCACTGACACACTGTGTACATCATGACCCACAGTCAGATACACCCTGTGAAGTGTAAAACATCCCCACTGCCCTCAGGAATATTAACACACTGACAGAGAACACAGATTAATATTAACACACTCACTGACACACTGTGTATATCATGACCCACAGTCAGATAAACCCTGTGAAGTGTAAAACACCCCCACTGTCCTCAGCAATATTAACACACTGACAGAGAACACAGATTAATATTAACACACTCACTGACACGCTGTGTATATCATGACCCACAGTCAGATACACACTGTGAAGTGTAAAACACCCCCACTGTCCTCAGTAATATTAACACACTGACAGAGAACACAGATTAATATTAACACACTCACTGACACACTGTGTATATCATGACTCACAGTCAGATACACCCTGTGAAGTGTAAAACACCCCCGCTGTCCTCAGTAATATTAACAAACTGACAGAGAACACAGATTAATATTAACACACTCACTGACACACTGTGTATATCATGACCCACAGTCAGATACACCCTGTGAAGTGTAAAACACCCCCACTGTCCTGAGTAATATTAACACACTGACAGAGAACACAGATTAATATTAACACACTCACTGACACACTTTGTACATCATGACCCATAGTCAGATACACCCTGTGAAGTGTAAAACACCCCCACTGTCTCAGGAATATTAACACACTGACAGAGAACACAGATTAATATTAACACACTCACTGACACACTGTGTATATCATGACCCAGAGTCAGATACACCCTGTGAAGTGTAAAACACCCCCACTGTCCTCGGTAATATTAACACACTGACAGAGAACACAGATTAATATTAACACACTCACTGACACACTGTGTACATCATGACCCACAGTCAGATACACCCTGTGAAGTGTAAAACACCCCCACTGTCCTCAGGAATATTAACACACTGACAGAGAACACAGATTAATATTAACACACTCACTGACACACTGTGCATATCATGACCCACAGCCAGATAAACCCTGTGAAGTGTAAAACACCCCCACTGTCCTCAGTAATATTAACACACTGACAGAGAACACAGATTAATATTAACACACTCACTGACACACTGCGTATATCATGACCCACAGTCAGATACACCCTGTGAAGTGTAAAACACCCCACTGTCCTCAGGAATATTAACACACTGACAGAGAACACAGATTAATATTAACACTCTCACTGACACACTGTGTATATCATGACCCACAGTCAGATACACCCTGTGAAGTGTAAAACACCCCCACTGTCCTCAGGAATATTAACACACTGACAGAGAGCACAGATTAATATTAACACACTCACTGACACACTGTGTACATCATGACCCACAGTCAGATACACCCTGTGAAGTGTAAAACACCCCCACTGTCCTCAGGAATATTAACACACTGACAGAGAACACAGATTAATATTGACACACTCACTGACACACTGTGTACATCATGACCCACAGTCAGATACACCCTGTGAAGTGTAAAACACCCCCACTGTCCTCAGTAATATTAACACACTGACAGAGAACACAGATTAATATTAACACACTCACTGACACACTGTGTATATCATGACCCACAGTCAGATACACCCTGTGAAGTGTAAAACACCCCACTGTCCTCAGGAATATTAACACACTGACAGAGAACACAGATTAATATTAACACTCTCACTGACACACTGTGTATATCATGACCCACAGTCAGATACACCCTGTGAAGTGTAAAACACCCCCACTGTCCTCAGGAATATTAACACACTGACAGAGAACACAGATTAATATTAACACACTCACTGACACACTGTGTATATCATGACCCACAGCCAGATACACCCTGTGAAGTGTAAAACACCCCCACTGTCCTCAGGAATATTAACACACTGACAGAGAACTCAGATTAAAATTGACACACTCACTGACACACTGTGTACATCATGACCCACAGTCAGATACACCCTGTGAAGTGTAAAACACCCCCACTGTCCTCAGGAATATTAACACACTGACAGGGAACTCAGATTAATATTAACACACTCACTGACACACTGTGTGTATCATGACCCACAGTCAGATACACCCTGTGAAGTGTAAAACACCCCCACTGTCCTCAGTAATATTAACACACTGACAGAGAACACAGATTAATATTAACACACTCACTGACACACTGTGTACATCATGACCCACAGTCAGATAAACCCTGTGAAGTGTAAAACACCCCCACTGTCCTCAGTAATATTAACACACTGACAGGGAACACAGATTAATATTAACACACTCACTGACACACTGTGTATATCATGACCCACAGTCAGATAAACCCTGTGAAGTGTAAAACACCCCCACTGTCCTCAGCAATATTAACACACTGACAGAGAACACAGATTAATATTAACACACTCACTGACACACTGTGTACATCATGACCCACAGTTAGATACACCCTGTGAAGTGTAAAACACCCCCACTGTCCTCAGTAATATTAACACACTGACAGAGAACACAGATTAATATTAACACACTCACTGACACACTGTGTATATCATGACCCACAGTCAGATAAACCCTGTGAAGTGTAAAACACCCCCACTGTCCTCAGTAATATTAACACACTGACAGAGAACACAGATTAATATTAACACACTCACTGACACACTGTGTACATCATGACCCACAGTCAGATAAACCCTGTGAAGTGTAAAACACCCCCACTGTCCTCAGGAATATTAACACACTGACAGAGAACACAGATTAATATTAACACACTCACTGACACACTGTGTATATCATGACCCACAGTCAGATACACCCTATGAAGTGTAAAACACCCCCACTGTCCTCAGGAATATTAACACACTGACAGAGAACACAGATTAATATTAACACACTCACTGACACACTGTGTATATCATGACCCACAGTCAGATACACCCTATGAAGTGTAAAACACCCCCACTGTCCTCAGTAATATTAACACACTGACAGAGAACACAGATTAATATTAACACACTCACTGACACACTGTGTATATCATGACCCACAGTCAGATACACCCTGTGAAGTGTAAAACATCCCCACTGTCCTCAGTAATATTAACACACTGACAGAGAACACAGATTAATATTAACACACTCACTGACACACTGTGTATATCATGACCCACAGCCAGATAAACCCTGTGAAGTGTAAAACACCCCCACTGTCCTCAGTAATATTAACACACTGACAGGGAACACAGATTAATATTAACACACTCACTGACACACTGTGTATATCATGACCCACAGCCAGATACACCCTGTGAAGTGTAAAACACCCCCACTGTCCTCAGGAATATTAACACACTGACAGAGAACACAGATTAATATTAACACACTCACTGACACACTGTGTACATCATGACCCACAGTCAGATACACCCTGTGAAGTGTAAAACATCCCCACTGCCCTCAGGAATATTAACACACTGACAGAGAACACAGATTAATATTAACACACTCACTGACACACTGTGTATATCATGACCCACAGTCAGATAAACCCTGTGAAGTGTAAAACACCCCCACTGTCCTCAGCAATATTAACACACTGACAGAGAACACAGATTAATATTAACACACTCACTGACACGCTGTGTATATCATGACCCACAGTCAGATACACACTGTGAAGTGTAAAACACCCCCACTGTCCTCAGTAATATTAACACACTGACAGAGAACACAGATTAATATTAACACACTCACTGACACACTGTGTATATCATGACTCACAGTCAGATACACCCTGTGAAGTGTAAAACACCCCCGCTGTCCTCAGTAATATTAACAAACTGACAGAGAACACAGATTAATATTAACACACTCACTGACACACTGTGTATATCATGACCCACAGTCAGATACACCCTGTGAAGTGTAAAACACCCCCACTGTCCTGAGTAATATTAACACACTGACAGAGAACACTGATTAATATTAACACACTCACTGACACACTTTGTACATCATGACCCATAGTCAGATACACCCTGTGAAGTGTAAAACACCCCCACTGTCTCAGGAATATTAACACACTGACAGAGAACACAGATTAATATTAACACACTCACTGACACACTGTGTATATCATGACCCAGAGTCAGATACACCCTGTGAAGTGTAAAACACCCCCACTGTCCTCGGTAATATTAACACACTGACAGAGAACACAGATTAATATTAACACACTCACTGACACACTGTGTACATCATGACCCACAGTCAGATACACCCTGTGAAGTGTAAAACACCCCCACTGTCCTCAGGAATATTAACACACTGACAGAGAACACAGATTAATATTAACACACTCACTGACACACTGTGCATATCATGACCCACAGCCAGATAAACCCTGTGAAGTGTAAAACACCCCCACTGTCCTCAGTAATATTAACACACTGACAGAGAACACAGATTAATATTAACACACTCACTGACACACTGTGTATATCATGACCCACAGTCAGATACACCCTGTGAAGTGTAAAACACCCCACTGTCCTCAGGAATATTAACACACTGACAGAGAACACAGATTAATATTAACACTCTCACTGACACACTGTGTATATCATGACCCACAGTCAGATACACCCTGTGAAGTGTAAAACACCCCCACTGTCCTCAGGAATATTAACACACTGACAGAGAGCACAGATTAATATTAACACACTCACTGACACACTGTGTACATCATGACCCACAGTCAGATACACCCTGTGAAGTGTAAAACACCCCCACTGTCCTCAGGAATATTAACACACTGACAGAGAACACAGATTAATATTGACACACTCACTGACACACTGTGTACATCATGACCCACAGTCAGATACACCCTGTGAAGTGTAAAACACCCCCACTGTCCTCAGTAATATTAACACACTGACAGAGAACACAGATTAATATTAACACACTCACTGACACACTGTGTATATCATGACCCACAGTCAGATGCACCCTGTGAAGTGTAAAACACCCCCACTGTCCTCAGTAATATTAACACACTGACAGAGAACACAGATTAATATTAACACACTCACTGACACACTGTGTACATCATGACCCACAGTCAGATACACCCTGTGAAGTGTAAAACACCCCCACTGTCATCAGGAATATTAACACACTGACAGAGAACACAGATTAATATTAAAACACTCACTGACACACTGTGTATATCATGACCCACAGTCAGATACACCCTGTGAAGTGTAAAACACCCCCACTGTCCTCAGGAATATTAACACACTGACAGAGAACACAGATTAATATTAACACACTCACTAACACACTGTGTATATCATGACCCACAGTCAGATACACCCTGTGAAGTGTAAAACACCCCCACTGTCCTCAGTAATATTAACACACTGACAGAGAACACAGATTAATATTAACACACTCACTGACACACTGTGTATATCATGACCCACAGTCAGATGCACCCTGTGAAGTGTAAAACACCCCCACTGTCCTCAGTAATATTAACACACTGACAGAGAACACAGATTAATATTAACACACTCACTGACTCACTGTGTACATCATGACCCACAGTCAGATACACCCTGTGAAGTGTAAAACACCCCCACTGTCCTCAGTAATATTAACACACTGACAGAGAACACAGATTAATATTAACACACTCACTGACACACTGTGTATATCATGATCCACAGTCAGATACACCCTGTGAAGTGTAAAACACCCCCACTGTCCTCAGTAATATTAACACACTGACAGAGAACACAGATTAATATTAACACACTCACTGACACACTGTGTACATCATGACCCACAGTCAGATACACCCTGTGAAGTGTAAAACACCCCCACTGTCATCAGGAATATTAACACACTGACAGAGAACACAGATTAATATTAAAACACTCACTGACACACTGTGTATATCATGACCCACAGTCAGATACACCCTGTGAAGTGTAAAACACCCCCACTGTCCTCAGCAATATTAACACACTGACAGAGAACACAGATTAATATTAACACACTCACTAACACACTGTGTATATCATGACCCACAGTCAGATACACCCTGTGAAGTGTAAAACACCCCCACTGTCCTCAGTAATATTAACACACTGACAGAGAACACAGATTAATATTAACACACTCACTGACACACTGTGTATATCATGACCCACAGTCAGATAAACCCTGTGAAGTGTAAAACACCCCCACTGTCCTCAGTAATATTAACACACTGACAGAGAACACAGATTAATATTAACACACTCACTGACACACTGTGTATATCATGACCCACAGTCAGATACACCCTATGAAGTGTAAAACACCCCCACGGTCCTCAGTAATATTAACACACTGACAGAGAACACAGATTAATATTAACACACTCACTGACACACTGTGTATATCATGACCCACAGTCAGATACACCCTATGAAGTGTAAAACACCCCCACTGTCCTCAGTAATATTAACACACTGACAGAGAACACAGATTAATATTAACACACTCACTGACACACTGTGTATATCATGACCCACAGGCAGATACACCCTGTGAAGTGTAAAACATCCCCACTGTCCTCAGTAATATTAACACACTGACAGAGAACACAGATTAATATTAACACACTCACTGACACACTGTGTATATCATGACCCACAGCCAGATAAACCCTGTGAAGTGTAAAACACCCCCACTGTCCTCAGTAATATTAACACACTGACAGAGAACACAGATTAATATTAACACACTCACTGACACACTGTGTACATCATGACCCACAGTCAGATAAACCCTGTGAAGTGTAAAACACCCCCACTGTCCTCAGGAATATTAACACACTGACAGAGAACACAGATTAATATTAACACACTCACTGACACACTGTGTATATCATGACCCACAGTCAGATACACCCTGTGAAGTGTAAAACACCCCCACTGTCCTCAGTAATATTAACACACTGACAGAGAACACAGATTAATATTAACACACTCACTGACACACTGTGTATATCATGACCCACAGTCAGATAAACCCTGTGAAGTGTAAAACACCCCCACTGTCCTCAGTAATATTAACACACTGACAGAGAACACAGATTAATATTAACACACTCACTGACACACTGTGTACATCATGACCCACAGTCAGATACACCCTGTGAAGTGTAAAACACCCCCACTGTCCTCAGGAATATTAACACACTGAGAGAGAACACAGATTAATATTAAAACACTCACTGACACACTGTGTATATCATGACCCACAGTCAGATACACCCTGTGAAGTGTAAAACACCCCCACTGTCCTCAGGAATATTAACACACTGACAGAGAACACAGATTAATATTAACACACTCACTGACACACTGTGTATATCATGACCCACAGTCAGATACACCCTGTGAAGTGTAAAACACCCCCACTGTCCTCAGTAATATTAACACACTGACAGAGAACACAGATTAATATTAACACACTCACTGACACACTGTGTATATCATGACCCACAGTCAGATAAACCCTGTGAAGTGTAAAACACCCCCACTGTCCTCAGTAATATTAACACACTGACAGAGAACACAGATTAATATTAACACACTCACTGACACACTGTGTATATCATGACCCACAGTCAGATACACCCTATGAAGTGTAAAACACCCCCACTGTCCTCAGTAATATTAACACACTGACAGAGAACACAGATTAATATTAACACACTCACTGACACACTGTGTATATCATGACCCACAGTCAGATACACCCTATGAAGTGTAAAACACCCCCACTGTCCTCAGTAATATTAACACACTGACAGAGAACACAGATTAATATTAACACACTCACTGACACACTGTGTATATCATGACCCACAGGCAGATACACCCTGTGAAGTGTAAAACATCCCCACTGTCCTCAGTAATATTAACACACTGACAGAGAACACAGATTAATATTAACACACTCACTGACACACTGTGTATATCATGACCACAGCCAGATAAACCCTGTGAAGTGTAAAACACCCCCACTGTCCTCAGTAATATTAACACACTGACAGAGAACACAGATTAATATTAACACACTCACTGACACACTGTGTATATCATGACCCACAGTCAGATACACCCTGTGAAGTGTAAAACACCCCACTGTCCTCAGGAATATTAACACACTGACAGAGAACACAGATTAATATTAACACTCTCACTGACACACTGTGTATATCATGACCCACAGTCAGATACACCCTGTGAAGTGTAAAACACCCCCACTGTCCTCAGGAATATTAACACACTGACAGAGAACACAGATTAATATTAACACACTCACTGACACACTGTGTACATCATGACCCACAGTCAGATACACCCTGTGAAGTGTAAAACACCCCCACTGTCCTCAGGAATATTAACACACTGACAGAGAACACAGATTAATATTGACACACTCACTGACACACTGTGTACATCATGACCCACAGTCAGATACACCCTGTGAAGTGTAAAACACCCCCACTGTCCTCAGTAATATTAACACACTGACAGAGAACACAGATTAATATTAACACACTCACTGACACACTGTGTATATCATGACCCACAGTCAGATGCACCCTGTGAAGTGTAAAACACCCCCACTGTCCTCAGTAATATTAACACACTGACAGAGAACACAGATTAATATTAACACACTCACTGACACACTGTGTACATCATGACCCACAGTCAGATACACCCTGTGAAGTGTAAAACACCCCCACTGTCCTCAGTAATATTAACACACTGACAGAGAACACAGATTAATATTAACACACTCACTGACGCACTGTGTATATCATGATCCACAGTCAGATACACCCTGTGAAGTGTAAAACACCCCCACTGTCCTCAGTAATATTAACACACTGACAGAGAACACAGATTAATATTAACACACTCACTGACACACTGTGTACATCATGACCCACAGTCAGATACACCCTGTGAAGTGTAAAACACCCCCACTGTCATCAGGAATATTAACACACTGACAGAGAACACAGATTAATATTAAAACACTCACTGACACACTGTGTATATCATGACCCACAGTCAGATACACCCTGTGAAGTGTAAAACACCCCCACTGTCCTCAGGAATATTAACACACTGACAGAGAACACAGATTAATATTAACACACTCACTGACACAC
Source organism: Heterodontus francisci (assembly GCF_036365525.1). NCBI lineage: Eukaryota > Metazoa > Chordata > Chondrichthyes > Heterodontiformes > Heterodontidae > Heterodontus > Heterodontus francisci. Next base: position 570,254 of record NW_027140848.1, on the reverse strand, counting down.
TGTGTATATCATGACCCACAGTCAGATACACCCTGTGAAGTGTAAAACACCCCCACTGTCCTCAGTAATATTAACACACTGACAGAGAACACAGATTAATATTAACACACTCACTGACACACTGTGTATATCATGACCCACAGTCAGATAAACCCTGTGAAGTGTAAAACACCCCCACTGTCCTCAGTAATATTAACACACTGACAGAGAACACAGATTAATATTAACACACTCACTGACACACTGTGTATATCATGACCCACAGTCAGATACACCCTATGAAGTGTAAAACACCCCCACTGTCCTCAGTAATATTAACACACTGACAGAGAACACAGATTAATATTAACACACTCACTGACACACTGTGCATATCATGACCCACAGTCAGATACACCCTATGAAGTGTAAAACACCCCCACTGTCCTCAGTAATATTAACACACTGACGGAGAACACAGATTAATATTAACACACTCACTGACACACTGTGTATATCATGACCCACAGGCAGATACACCCTGTGAAGTGTAAAACATCCCCACTGTCCTCAGTAATATTAACACACTGACAGAGAACACAGATTAATATTAACACACTCACTGACACACTGTGTATATCATGACCCACAGCCAGATAAACCCTGTGAAGTGTAAAACACCCCCACGGTCCTCAGGAATATTAACACACTGACAGAGAACACAAATTAATATTAACACACTCACTGACACACTGTGTATATCATGACCCACAGTCAGATACACCCTGTGAAGTGTAAAACACCCCCACTGTCCTCAGTAATATTAACACACTGACAGAGAACACAGATTAATATTAACACACTCACTGACACACTGTGTATATCATGACCCACAGTCAGATACACCCTATGAAGTGTAAAACACCCCCACTGTCCTCAGTAATATTAACACACTGACAGAGAACACAGATTAATATTAACACACTCACTGACACACTGTGCATATCATGACCCACAGTCAGATACACCCTATGAAGTGTAAAACACCCCCACTGTCCTCAGTAATATTAACACACTGACAGAGAACACAGATTAATATTAACACACTCACTGACACACTGTGTATATCATGACCCACAGGCAGATACACCCTGTGAAGTGTAAAACATCCCCACTGTCCTCAGTAATATTAACACACTGACAGAGAACACAGATTAATATTAACACACTCACTGACACACTGTGTATATCATGACCCACAGCCAGATAAACCCTGTGAAGTGTAAAACACCCCCACGGTCCTCAGGAATATTAACACACTGACAGAGAACACAAATTAATATTAACACACTCACTGACACACTGTGTATATCATGACCCACAGTCAGATACACCCTGTGAAGTGTAAAACACCCCCACTGTCCTCAGTAATATTAACACACTGACAGAGAACACAGATTAATATTAACACACTCACTGACACACTGTGTATATCATGACCCACAGTCAGATAAACCCTGTGAAGTGTAAAACACCCCCACTGTCCTCAGTAATATTAACACACTGACAGAGAACACAGATTAATATTAACACACTCACTGACACACTGTGTACATCATGACCCACAGTCAGATACACCCTGTGAAGTGTAAAACACCCCCACTGTCCTCAGGAATATTAACACACTGACAGAGAACACAGATTAATATTAAAACACTCACTGACACACTGTGTATATCATGACCCACAGTCAGATACACCCTGTGAAGTGTAAAACACCCCCACTGTCCTCAGGAATATTAACACACTGACAGAGAACACAGATTAATATTAACACACTCACTGACACACTGTGTATATCATGACCCACAGTCAGATACACCCTGTGAAGTGTAAAACACCCCCACTGTCCTCAGTAATATTAACACACTGACAGAGAACACAGATTAATATTAACACACTCACTGACACACTGTGTATATCATGACCCACAGTCAGATAAACCCTGTGAAGTGTAAAACACCCCCACTGTCCCCAGTAATATTAACACACTGACAGAGAACACAGATTAATATTAACACACTCACTGACACACTGTGTATATCATGACCCACAGTCAGATACACCCTATGAAGTGTAAAACACCCCCACTGTCCTCAGTAATATTAACACACTGACAGAGAACACAGATTAATATTAACACACTCACTGACACACTGTGTATATCATGACCCACAGTCAGATACACCCTATGAAGTGTAAAACACCCCCACTGTCCTCAGTAATATTAACACACTGACAGAGAACACAGATTAATATTAACACACTCACTGACACACTGTGTATATCATGACCCACAGGCAGATACACCCTGTGAAGTGTAAAACATCCCCACTGTCCTCAGTAATATTAACACACTGACAGAGAACACAGATTAATATTAACACACTCACTGACACACTGTGTATATCATGACCACAGCCAGATAAACCCTGTGAAGTGTAAAACACCCCCACTGTCCTCAGTAATATTAACACACTGACAGAGAACACAGATTAATATTAACACACTCACTGACACACTGTGTACATCATGACCCACAGTCAGATAAACCCTGTGAAGTGTAAAACACCCCCACTGTCCTCAGGAATATTAACACACTGACAGAGAACACAAATTAATATTAACACACTCACTGACACACTGTGTATATCATGACCCACAGTCAGATACACCCTGTGAAGTGTAAAACACCCCCACTGTCCTCTTTAATATTAACACACTGACAGAGAACACAGATTAATATTAACACACTCACTGACACACTGTGTATATCATGACCCACAGTCAGATAAACCCTGTGAAGTGTAAAACACCCCCACTGTCCTCAGTAATATTAACACACTGACAGAGAACACAGATTAATATTAACACACTCACTGACACACTGTGTATATCATGACCCACAGTCAGATAAACCCTGTGAAGTGTAAAACACCCCCACTGTCCTCAGTAATATTAACACACTGACAGAGAACACAGATTAATATTAACACACTCACTGACACACTGTGTACATCATGACCCACAGTCAGATAAACCCTGTGAAGTGTAAAACACCCCCACTGTCCTCAGGAATATTAACACACTGACAGAGAACACAGATTAATATTAACACACTCACTGACACACTGTGTATATCATGACCCACAGTCAGATACACCCTATGAAGTGTAAAACACCCCCACTGTCCTCAGGAATATTAACACACTGACAGAGAACACAGATTAATATTAACACACTCACTGACACACTGTGTATATCATGACCCACAGTCAGATACACCCTGTGAAGTGTAAAACATCCCCACTGTCCTCAGTAATATTAACACACTGACAGAGAACACAGATTAATATTAACACACTCACTGACACACTGTGTATATCATGACCCACAGCCAGATAAACCCTGTGAAGTGTAAAACACCCCCACTGTCCTCAGTAATATTAACACACTGACAGGGAACACAGATTAATATTAACACACTCACTGACACACTGTGTATATCATGACCCACAGCCAGATACACCCTGTGAAGTGTAAAACACCCCCACTGTCCTCAGGAATATTAACACACTGACAGAGAACACAGATTAATATTAACACACTCACTGACACACTGTGTACATCATGACCCACAGTCAGATACACCCTGTGAAGTGTAAAACACCCCCACTGTCCTCAGTAATATTAACACACTGACAGAGAACACAGATTAATATTTACACACTCACTGACACACTGTGTATATCATGACCCACATTCAGATACACCCGGTGAAGTGTAAAACACCCCCACTGTCCTCAGTAATATTAACACACTGACAGAGAACACAGATTAATATTAACACACTCACTGACACACTGTGAATGTCATGACCCACAGTCAGATACACCCTGTGAAGTGTAAAACATCCCCACTGTCCTCAGGAATATTAACACACTGACAGAGAACACAGATTAATATTAACACACTCACTGACACACTGTGTATATCATGACCCACAGTCAGATAAACCCTGTGAAGTGTAAAACACCCCCACTGTCCTCAGTGATATTAACACACTGACAGAGAACACAGATTAATATTAACACACTCACTGACACACTGTGTATATCATGACCCACAGTCAGATACACCCTGTGAAGTGTAAAACACCCCCACTGTCATCAGGAATATTAACACACTGACAGAGAACACAGATTAATATTAACACTCTCACTGACACACTGTGTACATCATGACCCACAGTCAGATACACCCTGTGAAGTGTAAAACACCCCCACTGTCCTCAGCAATATTAACACACTGACAGAGAACACAGATTAATATTAACACACTCACTGACACACTGTGCACATCATGACCCACAGTCAGATACACCCTGTGAAGTGTAAAACACCCCCACTTTCCTCAGGAATATTAACACACTGACAGAGAACACAGATTAATATTAACACACTCACTGACACACTGTGTATATCATGACCCACAGTCAGATACACCCTGTGAAGTGTAAAACACCCCCACTGTCCTCAGGAATATTAACAAACTGACAGAGAACACAGATTAATATTAACACACTCACTGACACACTGTGTATATCATGACCCACAGTCAGATACACCCTGTGAAGTGTAAAACATCCCCACTGTCCTCAGTAATATTAACACACTGACAGAGTACACAGATTAATATTAACACACTCACTGACACACTGTGTACATCATGACACACAGTCAGATAAACCCTGTGAAGTGTAAAACACCCCCACTGTCCTCTTTAATATTAACACACTGACAGAGAACACAGATTAATATTAACACACTCACTGACACACTGTGTATATCATGACCCACAGTCAGATAAACCCTGTGAAGTGTAAAACACCCCCACTGTCCTCAGTAATATTAACACACTGACAGAGAACACAGATTAATATTAACACACTCACTGACACACTGTGTATATCATGACCCACAGTCAGATAAACCCTGTGAAGTGTAAAACACCCCCACTGTCCTCAGTAATATTAACACACTGACAGAGAACACAGATTAATATTAACACACTCACTGACACACTGTGTACATCATGACCCACAGTCAGATAAACCCTGTGAAGTGTAAAACACCCCCACTGTCCTCAGGAATATTAACACACTGACAGAGAACACAGATTAATATTAACACACTCACTGACACACTGTGTATATCATGACCCACAGTCAGATACACCCTATGAAGTGTAAAACACCCCCACTGTCCTCAGGAATATTAACACACTGACAGAGAACACAGATTAATATTAACACACTCACTGACACACTGTGTATATCATGACCCACAGTCAGATACACCCTATGAAGTGTAAAACACCCCCACTGTCCTCAGTAATATTGACACACTGACAGAGAACACAGATTAATATTAACACACTCACTGACACACTGTGTATATCATGACCCACAGTCAGATACACCCTGTGAAGTGTAAAACATCCCCACTGTCCTCAGTAATATTAACACACTGACAGAGAACACAGATTAATATTAACACACTCACTGACACACTGTGTATATCATGACCCACAGCCAGATAAACCCTGTGAAGTGTAAAACACCCCCACTGTCCTCAGTAATATTAACACACTGACAGGGAACACAGATTAATATTAACACACTCACTGACACACTGTGTATATCATGACCCACAGCCAGATACACCCTGTGAAGTGTAAAACACCCCCACTGTCCTCAGGAATATTAACACACTGACAGAGAACACAGATTAATATTAACACACTCACTGACACACTGTGTACATCATGACCCACAGTCAGATACACCCTGTGAAGTGTAAAACACCCCCACTGTCCTCAGTAATATTAACACACTGACAGAGAACACAGATTAATATTTACACACTCACTGACACACTGTGTATATCATGACCCACATTCAGATACACCCGGTGAAGTGTAAAACACCCCCACTGTCCTCAGTAATATTAACACACTGACAGAGAACACAGATTAATATTAACACACTCACTGACACACTGTGAATGTCATGACCCACAGTCAGATACACCCTGTGAAGTGTAAAACATCCCCACTGTCCTCAGGAATATTAACACACTGACAGAGAACACAGATTAATATTAACACACTCACTGACACACTGTGTATATCATGACCCACAGTCAGATAAACCCTGTGAAGTGTAAAACACCCCCACTGTCCTCAGTGATATTAACACACTGACAGAGAACACAGATTAATATTAACACACTCACTGACACACTGTGTATATCATGACCCACAGTCAGATACACCCTGTGAAGTGTAAAACACCCCCACTGTCATCAGGAATATTAACACACTGACAGAGAACACAGATTAATATTAACACTCTCACTGACACACTGTGTACATCATGACCCACAGTCAGATACACCCTGTGAAGTGTAAAACACCCCCACTGTCCTCAGCAATATTAACACACTGACAGAGAACACAGATTAATATTAACACACTCACTGACACACTGTGCACATCATGACCCACAGTCAGATACACCCTGTGAAGTGTAAAACACCCCCACTTTCCTCAGGAATATTAACACACTGACAGAGAACACAGATTAATATTAACACACTCACTGACACACTGTGTATATCATGACCCACAGTCAGATACACCCTGTGAAGTGTAAAACACCCCCACTGTCCTCAGGAATATTAACAAACTGACAGAGAACACAGATTAATATTAACACACTCACTGACACACTGTGTATATCATGACCCACAGTCAGATACACCCTGTGAAGTGTAAAACACCCCCACTGTCCTCAGGAATATTAACACACTGACAGAGAACACAGATTAATATTAACACTCTCACTGACACACTGTGTATATCATGACCCACAGCCAGATACACCCTGTGAAGTGTAAAACACCCCCACTGTCCTCAGGAATATTAACACACTGACAGAGAACACAGATTAATATTAACACACTCACTGACACACTGTGTATATCATGACCCACAGTCAGATGCACCCTGTGAAGTGCAAAACATCCCCACTGTCCTCAGGAATATTAACACACTGACAGAGAACACAGATTAATATTAACACACTCACTGACACACTATGTATATCATGACCCACAGTCAGATACACCCTGTGAAGTGTAAAACACCCCCACTGTCCTCAGTAATATTAACACACTGACAGAGAACACAGATTAATATTAACACACTCACTGACACACTGTGTATATCATGACCCACAGTCAGATAAACCCTGTGAAGTGTAAAACATCCCACTGTCCTCAGTAATATTAACACACTGACAGAGAACACAGATTAATATTAACACACTCACTGACACACGGTGTACATCATGACCCACAGTCAGATACACCCTGTGAAGTGTAAAACACCCCACTGTCCTCGGTAATATTAACACCTGACAGAGAACACAGATTAATATTAACACACACACTGACACACTGTGTATATCATGACCCACAGTCAGATACACCCTGTGAAGTGTAAAACACCCCCACTGTCATCAGGAATATTAACACACTGACAGAGAACACAGATTAATATTAACACTCTCACTGACACACTGTGTACATCATGACCCACAGTCAGATACACCCTGTGAAGTGTAAAACACCCCCACTGTCCTCAGCAATATTAACACACTGACAGAGAACACAGATTAATATTAACACACTCACTGACACACTGTGTATATCATGACCCACAGTCAGATACACCCTGTGAAGTGTAAAACACCCCCACTGTCCTCAGGAATATTAACACACTGACAGAGAACACAGATTAATATTAACACTCTCACTGACACACTGTGTATATCATGACCCACAGCCAGATACACCCTGTGAAGTGTAAAACACCCCCACTGTCCTCAGGAATATTAACACACTGACAGAGAACACAGATTAATATTAACACACTCACTGACACACTGTGTATATCATGACCCACAGTCAGATGCACCCTGTGAAGTGCAAAACATCCCCACTGTCCTCAGGAATATTAACACACTGACAGAGAACACAGATTAATATTAACACACTCACTGACACACTATGTATATCATGACCCACAGTCAGATACACCCTGTGAAGTGTAAAACACCCCCAAAGTCCTCAGTAATATTAACACACTGACAGAGAACACAGATTAATATTAACACACTCACTGACACACTGTGTATATCATGACCCACAGTCAGATAAACCCTGTGAAGTGTAAAACATCCCACTGTCCTCAGTAATATTAACACACTGACAGAGAACACAGATTAATATTAACACACTCACTGACACACGGTGTACATCATGACCCACAGTCAGATACACCCTGTGAAGTGTAAAACACCCCACTGTCCTCGGTAATATTAACACCTGACAGAGAACACAGATTAATATTAACACACACACTGACACACTGTGTATATCATGACCCACAGTCAGATACACCCTGTGAAGTGTAAAACACCCCCACTGTCATCAGGAATATTAACACACTGACAGAGAACACAGATTAATATTAACACTCTCACTGACACACTGTGTACATCATGACCCACAGTCAGATACACCCTGTGAAGTGTAAAACACCCCCACTGTCCTCAGCAATATTAACACACTGACAGAGAACACAGCTTAATATTAACACACTCACTGACACACTGTGCACATCATGACCCACAGTCAGATACACCCTGTGAAGTGTAAAACACCCCCACTTTCCTCAGGAATATTAACACACTGACAGAGAACACAGATTAATATTAACACACTCACTGACACACTGTGTATATCATGACCCACAGTCAGATACACCCTGTGAAGTGTAAAACACCCCCACTGTCCTCAGGAATATTAACAAACTGACAGAGAACACAGATTAATATTAACACACTCACTGACACACTGTGTATATCATGACCCACAGTCAGATACACCCTGTGAAGTGTAAAACACCCCCACTGTCCTCAGGAATATTAACACACTGACAGAGAACACAGATTAATATTAACACTCTCACTGACACACTGTGTATATCATGACCCACAGCCAGATACACCCTGTGAAGTGTAAAACACCCCCACTGTCCTCAGGAATATTAACACACTGACAGAGAACACAGATTAATATTAACACACTCACTGACACACTGTGTATATCATGACCCACAGTCAGATGCACCCTGTGAAGTGCAAAACATCCCCACTGTCCTCAGGAATATTAACACACTGACAGAGAACACAGATTAATATTAACACACTCACTGACACACTATGTATATCATGACCCACAGTCAGATACACCCTGTGAAGTGTAAAACACCCCCACTGTCCTCAGTAATATTAACACACTGACAGAGAACACAGATTAATATTAACACACTCACTGACACACTGTGTATATCATGACCCACAGTCAGATAAACCCTGTGAAGTGTAAAACATCCCACTGTCCTCAGTAATATTAACACACTGACAGAGAACACAGATTAATATTAACACACTCACTGACACACGGTGTACATCATGACCCACAGTCAGATACACCCTGTGAAGTGTAAAACACCCCACTGTCCTCGGTAATATTAACACCTGACAGAGAACACAGATTAATATTAACACACACACTGACACACTGTGTATATCATGACCCACAGTCAGATACACTCTGTGAAGTGTAAAACACCCCCACTGTCCTCAGTAATATTAATACACTGACAGAGAACACAGATTAATATTAACACACTCACTGACACACTGTGTACATCATGACCCACAGTCAGATACACCCTGTGAAGTGTAAAACACCCCCACTGTCCTCAGTAATATTAACACACTGACAGAGAACACAGATTAGTATTAACACACTCACTGACACACTGTGTACATCATGACCCACAGTCAGATACACCATGTGAAGTGTAAAACACCCCCACTGTCCTCAGTAATATTAACACACTGACAGAGAACACAGATTAATATTAACACACTCACTGACACACTGTGTATATCATGACCCACAGTCAGATAAACCCTGTGAAGTGTAAAACACCCCCACTGTCCTCAGGAATATTAACACACTGACAGAGAACACAGATTAATATTAACACACTCACTGACACACTGTGTATATCATGACCCACAGTCAGATACACCCGGTGAAGTGTAAAACACCCCCACTGTCCTCAGGAATATTAACACACTGACAGAGAACACAGATTAATATTAACACACTCACTGACACACTGTGTATATCATGACCCACAGTCAGATAAACCCTGTGAAGTGTAAAACATCCCACTGTCCTCAGTAATATTAACACATTGACAGAGAACACAGATTAATATTAACACACTCACTGACACACTGTGTACATCATGACCCACAGTTAGATACACCCTGTGAAGTGTAAAACACCCCCACTGTCCTCAGTAATATTAACACCTGACAGAGAACACAGATTAATATTAACACACTCACTGACACACTGTGTACATCATGACCCACAGTCAGATACACCCTGTGAAGTGTAAAACACCCCCACTGTCCTCAGTAATATTAACACACTGACAGAGAACACAGATTAATATTAACACACTCACTGACACACTGTGTACATCATGACCCACAGTCAAATAAACCCTGTGAAGTGTAGAACACCCCCACTGTCCTCAGGAATATTAACACACTGACAGAGAACACAGATTAATATTAACACACTCACTGACACACTGTGTATATCATGACCCACAGTCAGATAAACCCTGTGAAGTCTAAAACACCCCCACTGTCCTCAGCAATATTAACACACTGACAGAGAACACAGATTAATATTAACACACTCACTGACACACTGTGTATATCATGACCCACAGTCAGATACACGCTGTGAAGTGTAAAACACCCCCACTGCCCTGAGTAATATTAGCACACTGACAGAGAACACAGATTAATATTAACACACTCACTGACACACTGTGTATATCATGACCCACAGTCAGATACACCCTGTGAAGTGTAAAACACCCCCACTGTCCTCAGTAATATTAACACACTGACAGAGAACACAGATTAATATTAACACACTCACTGACACACTGTGTACATCATGACCCACAGTCAGATACACCCTGTGAAGTGTAAAACACCCTCACTGTCCTCAGTAATATTAACACACTGACAGAGAACACAGATTAATATTAACACACTCACTGACACACTGTGTATATCATGACCCACAGTCAGATACACCCTGTGAAGTGTAAAACACCCCCACTGTCCTCAGTAATATTAACACACTGACAGAGATCACAGATTAATATTAACACACTCACTGACACACTGTGTATATCATGACTCACAGTCAGATAAACCCTGTGAAGTGTAAAACACCCCCACTGTCCTCAGTAATATTAACACCTGACAGAGAACACAGATTAATATTAACACACTCACTGACACACTGTGTATATCATGACCCACAGTCAGATACACCCTGTGAAGTGTAAAACATCCCCACTGTCCTCAGGAATATTAACACACTGACAGAGAACACAGATTAATATTAACATACTCACTGACACACTGTGTATATCATGACCCACAGTCAGATACACCCTGTGAAGTGTAAAACAGCCCCACTGTCCTCAGGAATATTAACACACTGACAGAGAACACAGATTAATATTAACACACTCACTGACACACTGTGTACATCATGACCCACAGTCAGATACACCCTGTGAAGTGTAAAACACCCCCACTGTCCTCAGTAATATTAACACACTGACAGAGAACACAGATTAATATTAACACACTCACTGACACACTGTGTATATCATGACCCACAGTCAGATGCACCCTGTGAAGTGTAAAACACCCCCAATGTCCTCAGCAATATTAGCACACTGACAGAGAACACAGATTAATATTAACACACTCACTGACACACTGTGTATATCATGACCCACAGTCAGATAAACCCTGTGAAGTGTAAAACACCCCCACTGTCCTCAGGAATATTAACACACTGACAGAGAACACAGATTAATATTAACACACTCACTGACACACTGTGTATATCATGACCCACAGTCAGATACACCCTGTGAAGGGTAAAACACCCCCACTGTCCTCAGTAATATTAACACACTGACAGAGAACACAGATTAATATTAACACACTCACTGACACACTGTGTATATCATGACCCACAGTCAGATACACACTGTGAAGTGTAAAACACCCCCACTGTCCTCAGGAATATTAACACACTGACAGAGAAAACAGATTAATATTAACACACTCACTGACACACTGTGTACATCATGACTTAGAGTCAGATACACCCTGCGAAGTGTAAAACACCCCCACTGTGCTCAGTAATATTAACACACTGACAGAGAACACAGATTAATATTAACACACTCACTGACACACTGTGTATATCATGACCCACAGTCAGATAAACCCTGTGAAGTGTAAAACACCCCCACTGTCCTCAGTAATATTAACACACTGACAGAGAACACAGATTAATATTAACACACTCACTGACACACTGTGTACATCATGAACCACAGTCAGATACACCCTGTGAAGTGTAAAACACCCCACTGTCCTCAGGAATATTAACACACTGACAGAGAACACAGATTAATATTAACACTCTCACTGACACACTGTGTATATCATGACCCACAGTCAGATAAACCCTGTGAAGTGTAAAACACCCCCACTGTCCTCAGTAATATTAACACACTGACAGAGAACACAGATTAATATTAACACTCTCACTGACACACTGTGTATATCATGACCCACAGTCAGATACACCCTGTGATGGGTAAAACACCCCCACTGTCCTCAGTAATATTAACACACTGACAGAGAACACAGATTAATATTAACACACTCACTGACACACTGTGTATATCATGACCCACAGTCAGATAAACCCTGTGAAGTGTAAAACATCCCACTGTCCTCAGTAATATTAACACATTGACAGAGAACACAGATTAATATTAACACACTCACTGACACACTGTGTACATCATGACCCACAGTCAGATACACCCTGTGAAGTGTAAAACACCCCACTGTCCTCAGGAATATTAACACACTGACAGAGAACACAGATTAATATTAACACTCTCACTGACACACTGTGTATATCATGACCCACAGTCAGATAAACCCTGTGAAGTGTAAAACACCCCCACTGTCCTCAGTAATATTGACACACTGACAGAGAACACAGATTAATATTAACACTCTCACTGACACACTGTGTATATCATGACCCACAGTCAGATACACCCTGTGAAGGGTAAAACACCCCCACTGTCCTCAGTAATATTAACACACTGACAGAGAACACAGATTAATATTAACACACTCACTGACACACTGTGTATATCATGACCCAGAGTCAGATACACCCTGTGAAGTGTAAAACATCCCCACTGTCCTCAGTAATATTAACACACTGACAGAGAACACAGATTAATATTAACACACTCACTGACACACTGTGTATATCATGACCCACAGTCAGATAAACCCTGTGAAGTGTAAAACATCCCACTGTCCTCAGTAATATTAACACATTGACAGAGAACACAGATTAATATTAACACACTCACTGACACACTGTGTACATCATGACCCACAGTTAGATACACCCTGTGAAGTGTAAAACACCCCCACTGTCCTCAGTAATATTAACACCTGACAGAGAACACAGATTAATATTAACACACTCACTGACACACTGTGTATATCATGACCCAGAGTCAGATACACCCGGTGAAGTGTAAAACACCCCCACTGTCCTCAGTAATATTAACACACTGACAGAGAACACAGATTAATATTAACACACTCACTGACACACTGTGTACATCATGACCCACAGTCAGATAAACCCTGTGAAGTGTAAAACATCCCCACTGTCATCAGTAATATTAACACACTGACAGAGAACACAGATTAATATTAACACACTCACTGACACACTGTGTATATCATGACCCACAGTCAGATACACTCTGTGAAGTGTAAAACACCCCCACTGTCCTCAGTAATATTAACACACTGACAGAGAACACAGATTAATATTAACACACTCACTGACACACTGTGTATATCATGACCCACAGTCAGATACACCCTGTGAAGTGTAAAACACCCCCACTGTCCTCAGTAATATTAACTCACTGACAGAGAACACAGATTAATATTAACACACTCACTGACACACTGTGTATATCATGACCCACAGTCAGATACACGCTGTGAAGTGTAAAACACCCCCACTGTCCTGAGTAATATTAGCACACTGACAGAGAACACAGATTAATATTAACACACTCACTGACACACTTTGTATATCATGACCCACAGTCAGATACACCCTGTGAAGTGTAAAGCACTCCCACTGTCCTCAGTAATATTAACACACTGACAGAGAACACAGATTAATATTAACACACTCACTGACACACTGTGTACATCATGACCCAGAGTCAGATACACCCTGTGAAGTGTAAAACACCCTCACTGTCCTCAGTAATATTAACACACTGACAGAGAACACAGATTAATATTAACACACTCACTGACACACTGTGTATATCATGACCCACAGTCAGATACACCCTGTGAAGTGTAAAACACCCCCACTGTCCTCAGTAATATTAACACACTGACAGAGATCATAGATTAATATTAACACACTCACTGACACACTGTGTATATCATGACTCACAGTCAGATAAACCCTGTGAAGTGTAAAACACCCCCACTGTCCTCAGTAATATTAACACCTGACAGAGAACACAGATTAATATTAACACACTCACTGACACACTGTGTATATCATGACCCACAGTCAGATACACCCTGTGAAGTGTATAACAGCCCCACTGTCCTCAGGAATATTAACACACTGACAGAGAACACAGATTAATATTAACACACTCACTGACACACTGTGTACATCATGACCCACAGTCAGATACACCCTGTGAAGTGTAAAACATCCCCACTGTCCTCAGTAATATTAACACACTGACAGAGAACACAGATTAATATTAACACACTCACTGACACACTGTGTATATCATGACCCACAGTCAGATGCACCCTGTGAAGTGTAAAACACCCCCAATGTCCTCAGCAATATTAGCACACTGACAGAGAACACAGATTAATATTAACACACTCACTGACACACTGTGTATATCATGACCCACAGGCAGATACACCCTGTGAAGTGTAAAACATCCCCACTGTCCTCAGTAATATTAACACACTGACAGAGAACACAGATTAATATTAACACACTCACTGACACACTGTGTACATCATGACCCAGAGTCAGATACACCCTGTGAAGTGTAAAACACCCCCACTGTCCTCAGTAATATTAACACACTGACAGAGAACACAGATTAATATTAACACACTCACTGACACACTGTGTATATCATGACCCACAGTCAGATAAACCCTGTGAAGTGTAAAACACCCCCACTGTCCTCAGTAATATTAACACCTGAAGGAGAACACAGATTAATATTAACACACTCACTGACACACTGTGTATATCATGACCCACAGTCAGATACACTCTGTGAAGTGTAAAACACCCCCACTGTCCTCAGTAATATTAACACACTGACAGAGAACACAGATTAATATTAACACACTCACTGACACACTGTGTATATCATGACCCACAGTCAGATACACCCTGTGAAGTGTAAAACACCCCCACTGTCCTCAGTAATATTAACACACTGACAGAGAACACAGATTAATATTAACACACTCACTGACACACTGTGTACATCATGACCCACAGTCAGATACACCCTGTGAAGTGTAAAACACCCCCACTGTCTTCAGTAATATTAACACACTGACAGAGAACACAGATTAATATTAACACACTCACTGACACACTGTGTACATCATGACCCACAGTCAAATAAACCCTGTGAAGTGTAGAACACCCCCACTGTCCTCAGGAATATTAACACACTGACAGAGAACACAGATTAATATTAACACACTCACTGACACACTGTGTATATCATGACCCACAGTCAGATAAACCCTGTGAAGTATAAAACACCCCCAATGTCCTCAGCAATATTAACACACTGACAGAGAACACAGATTAATATTAACACACTCACTGACACACTGTGTATATCATGACCCACAGTCAGATACACGCTGTGAAGTGTAAAACACCCCCACTGCCCTGAGTAATATTAGCACACTGACAGAGAACACAGATTAATATTAACACACTCACTGACACACTTTGTATATCATGACCCACAGTCAGATACACCCTGTGAAGTGTAAAGCACTCCCACTGTCCTCAGTAATATTAACACACTGACAGAGAACACAGATTAATATTAACACACTCACTGACACACTGTGTACATCATGACCCACAGTCAGATACACCCTGTGAAGTGTAAAACACCCTCACTGTCCTCAGTAATATTAACACACTGACAGAGAACACAGATTAATATTAACACACTCACTGACACACTGTGTATATCATGACCCACAGTCAGATACACCCTGTGAAGTGTAAAACACCCCCACTGTCCTCAGTAATATTAACACCTGACAGAGAACACAGATTAATATTAACACACTCACTGACACACTGTGTACATCATGACCCACAGTCAGATACACCCTGTGAAGTGTAAAACAGCCCCACTGTCCTCAGGAATATTAACACACTGACAGAGAACACAGATTAATATTAACACACTCACTGACACACTGTGTACATCATGACCCACAGTCAGATACACCCTGTGAAGTGTAAAACACCCCCACTGTCCTCAGTAATATTAACACACTGACAGAGAACACAGATTAATATTAACACACTCACTGACACACTGTGTATATCATGACCCACAGTCAGATGCACCCTGTGAAGTGTAAAACACCCCCAATGTCCTCAGCAATATTAGGACACTGACAGAGAACACAGATTAATATTAACACACTCACTGACACACTGTGTATATCATGACCCACAGTCAGATAAACCCTGTGAAGTGTAAAACACCCCCACTGTCCTCAGGAATATTAACACACTGACAGAGAACACAGATTAATATTAACACACTCACTGACACACTGTGTATATCATGACCCACAGTCAGATGCACCCTGTGAAGGGTAAAACACCCCCACTGTCCTCAGTAATATTAACACACTGACAGAGAACACAGATTAATATTAACACACTCACTGACACACTGTGTATATCATGACCCACAGTCAGATACACCCTGTGAAGTGTAAAACACCCCCAACTGTCCTCAGGAATATTAACACACTGACAGAGAACACAGATTAATATTAACACACTCACTGACACACTGTGTACATCATGACTTAGAGTCAGATACACCCTGCGAAGTGTAAAACACCCCCACTGTCCTCAGTAATATTGACACACTGACAGAGAAAACAGATTAATATTAACACACTCACTGACACACTGTGTACATCATGACCCACAGTCAGATACACCCTGTGAAGTGTAAAACACCCCCACTGTGCTCAGTAATATTAACACACTGACAGAGAACACAGATTAATATTAACACACTCACTGACACACTGTGTACATCATGACCCACAGTCAGATACACCCTGTGAAGTGTAAAACACCCCCACTGTCCTCAGGAATATTAACACACTGACAGAGAACACAGATTAATATTAACACACTCACTGACACACTGTGTAAATCATGACCCACAGTCAGATACACCCTGTGAAGTGTAAAACATCCCCACTGTCCTCAGTAATATTAACACACTGACAGAGAACACAGATTAATATTAACACACTCACTGACACACTGTGTATATCATGACCCACAGTCAGATAAACCCTGTGAAGTGTAAAACACCCCCACTGTCCTCAGTAATATTAACACACTGACAGAGAACACAGATTAATATTAACACACTCACTGACACACTGTGTACATCATGACCCACAGTCAGATACACCCTGTGAAGTGTAAAACACCCCCACTGTCCTCAGGAATATTAACACACTGACAGAGAACACAGATTAATATTAACACACTCACTGACACACTGTGTATATCATGACCCACAGTCAGATAAACCCTGTGAAGTGTAAAACACCCCCACTGTCCTCAGTAATATTAACACACTGACAGAGAACACAGATTAATATTAACACACTCACTGACACACTGTGTACATCATGACCCACAGTCAGATACACCCTGTGAAGTGTAAAACACCCCACTGTCCTCAGGAATATTAACACACTGACAGAGAACACAGATTAATATTAACACTCTCACTGACACACTGTGTATATCATGACCCACAGTCAGATAAACCCTGTGAAGTGTAAAACACCCCCACTGTCCTCAGTAATATTAACACACTGACAGAGAACACAGATTAATATTAACACTCTCACTGACACACTGTGTATATCATGACCCACAGTCAGATACACCCTGTGATGGGTAAAACACCCCCACTGTCCTCAGTAATATTAACACACTGACAGAGAACACAGATTAATATTAACACACTCACTGACACACTGTGTATATCATGACCCAGAGTCAGATACACCCTGCGAAGTGTAAAACATCCCCACTGTCCTCAGTAATATTAACACACTGACAGAGAACACAGATTAATATTAACACACTCACTGACACACTGTGTATATCATGACCCACAGTCAGATAAACCCTGTGAAGTGTAAAACATCCCACTGTCCTCAGTAATATTAACACATTGACAGAGAACACAGATTAATATTAACACACTCACTGACACACTGTGTATATCATGACTCACAGTCAGATAAACCCTGTGAAGTGTAAAACACCCCCACTGTCCTCAGTAATATTAACACACTGACAGAGAACACAGATTAATATTAACACTCTCACTGACACACTGTGTATATCATGACCCACAGTCAGATACACCCTGTGATGGGTAAAACACCCCCACTGTCCTCAGTAATATTAACACACTGACAGAGAACACAGATTAATATTAACACACTCACTGACACACTGTGTATATCATGACCCAGAGTCAGATACACCCTGTGAAGTGTAAAACATCCCCACTGTCCTCAGTAATATTAACACACTGACAGAGAACACAGATTAATATTAACACACTCACTGACACACTGTGTATATCATGACCCACAGTCAGATGCACCCTGTGAAGTGTAAAACACCCCCAATGTCCTCAGCAATATTAGCACACTGACAGAGAACACAGATTAATATTAACACACTCACTGACACACTGTGTATATCATGACCCACAGTCAGATAAACCCTGTGAAGTGTAAAACACCCCTACTGTCCTCAGGAATATTAACACACTGACAGAGAACACAGATTAATATTAACACACTCACTGACACACTGTGTATATCATGACCCACAGTCAGATACACCCTGTGAAGGGTAAAACACCCCCACTGTCCTCAGTAATATTAACACACTGACAGAGAACACAGATTAATATTAACACACTCACTGACACACTGTGTACATCATGACCCACAGTCAGATACACCCTGTGAAGTGTAAAACACCCCACTGTCCTCAGGAATATTAACACACTGACAGAGAACACAGATTAATATTAACACTCTCACTGACACAGTGTGTATATCATGACCCACAGTCAGATAAACCCTGTGAAGTGTAAAACACCCCCACTGTCCTCAGTAATATTAACACACTGACAGAGAACACAGATTAATATTAACACTCTCACTGACACACTGTGTATATCATGACCCACAGTCAGATACACCCTGTGATGGGTAAAACACCCCCACTGTCCTCAGTAATATTAACACACTGACAGAGAACACAGATTAATATTAACACACTCACTGACACACTGTGTATATCATGACCCAGAGTCAGATACACCCTGTGAAGTGTAAAACATCCCCACTGTCCTCAGTAATATTAACACACTGACAGAGAACACAGATTAATATTAACACACTCACTGACACACTGTGTATATCATGACCCACAGTCAGATAAACCCTGTGAAGTGTAAAACATCCCACTGTCCTCAGTAATATTAACACATTGACAGAGAACACAGATTAATATTAACACACTCACTGACACACTGTGTACATCATGACCCACAGTCAGATACACCCTGTGAAGTGTAAAACATCCCCACTGTCCTCAGGAATATTAACACACTGACAGAGAACACAGATTAATATTAACACACTCACTGACACACTGTGTATATCATGACCCACAGTCAGATAAACCCTGTGAAGTGTAAAACACCCCCACTGTCCTCAGTAACATTAACACACTGACAGAGAACACAGATTAATATTAACACACTCACTGACACACTGTGTACATCATGACCCACAGTCAGATACACCCTGTGAAGTGTAAAACACCCCACTGTCCTCAGGAATATTAACACACTGACAGAGAACACAGATTAATATTAACACTCTCACTGACACACTGTGTATATCATGACCCACAGTCAGATAAACCCTGTGAAGTGTAAAACACCCCCACTGTCCTCAGTAATATTAACACACTGACAGAGAACACAGATTAATATTAACACACTCACTGACACACTGTGTATATCATGACCCACAGTCAGATAAACCCTGTGAAGTGTAAAACACCCCCACTGTCCTCAGTAATATTAACACACTGACAGAGAACACAGATTAATATTAACACACTCACTGACACACTGTGTATATCATGACCCACAGTCAGATAAACCCTGTGAAGTGTAAAACACCCCCACTGTCCTCAGTAATATTAACACACTGACAGAGAACACAGATTAATATTAACACACTCACTGACACACTGTGTACATCATGACCCACAGTCAGATAAACCCTGTGAAGTGTAAAACACCCCCACTGTCCTCAGTAATATTAACACACTGACAGAGAACACAGATTAATATTAACACACTCACTGACACACTGTGTATATCATGACTCACAGTCAGATAAACCCTGTGAAGTGTAAAACACCCCCACTGTCCTCAGTAATATTAACACACTGACAGAGAACACAGATTAATATTAACACTCTCACTGACACACTGTGTATATCATGACCCACAGTCAGATACACCCTGTGATGGGTAAAACACCCCCACTGTCCTCAGTAATATTAACACACTGACAGAGAACACAGATTAATATTAACACACTCACTGACACACTGTGTATATCATGACCCAGAGTCAGATACACCCTGTGAAGTGTAAAACATCCCCACTGTCCTCAGTAATATTAACACACTGACAGAGAACACAGATTAATATTAACACACTCACTGACACACTGTGTATATCATGACCCACAGTCAGATGCACCCTGTGAAGTGTAAAACACCCCCAATGTCCTCAGCAATATTAGCACACTGACAGAGAACACAGATTAATATTAACACACTCACTGACACACTGTGTATATCATGACCCACAGTCAGATAAACCCTGTGAAGTGTAAAACACCCCTACTGTCCTCAGGAATATTAACACACTGACAGAGAACACAGATTAATATTAACACACTCACTGACACACTGTGTATATCATGACCCACAGTCAGATACACCCTGTGAAGGGTAAAACACCCCCACTGTCCTCAGTAATATTAACACACTGACAGAGAACACAGATTAATATTAACACACTCACTGACACACTGTGTATATCATGACTCACAGTCAGATAAACCCTGTGAAGTGTAAAACACCCCCACTGTCCTCAGTAATATTAACACACTGACAGAGAACACAGATTAATATTAACACTCTCACTGACACACTGTGTATATCATGACCCACAGTCAGATACACCCTGTGATGGGTAAAACACCCCCACTGTCCTCAGTAATATTAACACACTGACAGAGAACACAGATTAATATTAACACACTCACTGACACACTGTGTATATCATGACCCAGAGTCAGATACACCCTGTGAAGTGTAAAACATCCCCACTGTCCTCAGTAATATTAACACACTGACAGAGAACACAGATTAATATTAACACACTCACTGACACACTGTGTATATCATGACCCACAGTCAGATGCACCCTGTGAAGTGTAAAACACCCCCAATGTCCTCAGCAATATTAGCACACTGACAGAGAACACAGATTAATATTAACACACTCACTGACACACTGTGTATATCATGACCCACAGTCAGATAAACCCTGTGAAGTGTAAAACACCCCTACTGTCCTCAGGAATATTAACACACTGACAGAGAACACAGATTAATATTAACACACTCACTGACACACTGTGTATATCATGACCCACAGTCAGATACACCCTGTGAAGGGTAAAACACCCCCACTGTCCTCAGTAATATTAACACACTGACAGAGAACACAGATTAATATTAACACACTCACTGACACACTGTGTATATCATGACCCACAGTCAGATACACCCTGTGAAGTGTAAAACACCCCCACTGTCCTCAGGAATATTAACACACTGACAGAGAACACAGATTAATATTAACACACTCACTGACACACTGTGTACATCATGACTTAGAGTCAGATACACCCTGCGAAGTGTAAAACACCCCCACTGTCCTCAGGAATATTAACACACTGACAGAGAACACAGATTAATATTAACACACTCACTGACACACTGTGTACATCATGACCCACAGTCAGATACACCCTGTGAAGTGTAAAACACCCCCACTGTCCTCAGGAATATTAACACACTGACAGAGAACACAGATTAATATTAACACACTCACTGACACACTGTGTAAATCATGACCCACAGTCAGATACACCCTGTGAAGTGTAAAACATCCCCACTGTCCTCAGTAATATTAACACACTGACAGAGAACACAGATTAATATTAACACACTCACTGACACACTGTGTATATCACGACCCACAGTCAGATAAACCCTGTGAAGTGTAAAACACCCCCACTGTCCTCAGTAATATTAACACACTGACAGAGAACACAGATTAATATTAACACACTCACTGACACACTGTGTACATCATGACCCACAGTCAGATACACCCTGTGAAGTGTGAAACACCCCCACTGTCCTCAGGAATATTAACACACTGACAGAGAACACAGATTAATATTAACACACTCACTGACACACTGTGTATATCATGACCCACAGTCAGATAAACCCTGTGAAGTGTAAAACACCCCCACTGTCCTCAGTAATATTAACACACTGACAGAGAACACAGATTAATATTAACACACTCACTGACACACTGTGTACATCATGACCCACAGTCAGATACACCCTGTGAAGTGTAAAACACCCCACTGTCCTCAGGAATATTAACACACTGACAGAGAACACAGATTAATATTAACACTCTCACTGACACACTGTGTATATCATGACCCACAGTCAGATAAACCCTGTGAAGTGTAAAACACCCCCACTGTCCTCAGTAATATTAACACACTGACAGAGAACACAGATTAATATTAACACTCTCACTGACACACTGCGTATATCATGACCCACAGTCAGATACACCCTGTGATGGGTAAAACACCCCCACTGTCCTCAGTAATATTAACACACTGACAGAGAACACAGATTAATATTAACACACTCACTGACACACTGTGTATATCATGACCCAGAGTCAGATACACCCTGTGAAGTGTAAAACATCCCCACTGTCCTCAGTAATATTAACACACTGACAGAGAACACAGATTAATATTAACACACTCACTGACACACTGTGTATATCATGACCCACAGTCAGATAAACCCTGTGAAGTGTAAAACATCCCACTGTCCTCAGTAATATTAACACATTGACAGAGAACACAGATTAATATTAACACACTCACTGACACACTGTGTACATCATGACCCACAGTCAGATGCACCCTGTGAAGTGTAAAACATCCCCACTGTCCTCAGGAATATTAACACACTGACAGAGAACACAGATTAATATTAACACACTCACTGACACACTGTGTATATCATGACCCACAGTCAGATAAACCCTGTGAAGTGTAAAACACCCCCACTGTCCTCAGTAACATTAACACACTGACAGAGAACACAGATTAATATTAACACACTCACTGACACACTGTGTACATCATGACCCACAGTCAGATACACCCTGTGAAGTGTAAAACACCCCACTGTCCTCAGGAATATTAACACACTGACAGAGAACACAGATTAATATTAACACTCTCACTGACACACTGTGTATATCATGACCCACAGTCAGATAAACCCTGTGAAGTGTAAAACACCCCCACTGTCCTCAGTAATATTAACACACTGACAGAGAACACAGATTAATATTAACACACTCACTGACACACTGTGTACATCATGACCCACAGTCAGATACACCCTGTGAAGTGTAAAACACCCCCACTGTCCTCAGGAATATTAACACACTGACAGAGAACACAGATTAATATTAACACACTCACTGACACACTGTGTATATCATGACCCACAGTCAGATACACCCTGTGAAGTGTAAAACACCCCCACTGTCCTCAGTAATATTAACACACTGACAGAGAACACAGATTAATATTAACACACTCACTGACACACTGTGTACATCATGACCCACAGTCAGATACACCCTGTGAAGTGTAAAACACCCCACTGTCCTCAGGAATATTAACACACTGACAGAGAACACAGATTAATATTAACACTCTCACTGACACAGTGTGTATATCATGACCCACAGTCAGATAAACCCTGTGAAGTGTAAAACACCCCCACTGTCCTCAGTAATATTAACACACTGACAGAGAACACAGATTAATATTAACACTCTCACTGACACACTGTGTATATCATGACCCACAGTCAGATACACCCTGTGATGGGTAAAACACCCCCACTGTCCTCAGTAATATTAACACACTGACAGAGAACACAGATTAATATTAACACACTCACTGACACACTGTGTATATCATGACCCAGAGTCAGATACACCCTGTGAAGTGTAAAACATCCCCACTGTCCTCAGTAATATTAACACACTGACAGAGAACACAGATTAATATTAACACACTCACTGACACACTGTGTATATCATGACCCACAGTCAGATAAACCCTGTGAAGTGTAAAACATCCCACTGTCCTCAGTAATATTAACACATTGACAGAGAACACAGATTAATATTAACACACTCACTGACACACTGTGTACATCATGACCCACAGTCAGATACACCCTGTGAAGTGTAAAACATCCCCACTGTCCTCAGGAATATTAACACACTGACAGAGAACACAGATTAATATTAACACACTCACTGACACACTGTGTATATCATGACCCACAGTCAGATAAACCCTGTGAAGTGTAAAACACCCCCACTGTCCTCAGTAACATTAACACACTGACAGAGAACACAGATTAATATTAACACACTCACTGACACACTGTGTACATCATGACCCACAGTCAGATACACCCTGTGAAGTGTAAAACACCCCACTGTCCTCAGGAATATTAACACACTGACAGAGAACACAGATTAATATTAACACTCTCACTGACACACTGTGTATATCATGACCCACAGTCAGATAAACCCTGTGAAGTGTAAAACACCCCCACTGTCCTCAGTAATATTAACACACTGACAGAGAACACAGATTAATATTAACACACTCACTGACACACTGTGTATATCATGACCCACAGTCAGATAAACCCTGTGAAGTGTAAAACACCCCCACTGTCCTCAGTAATATTAACACACTGACAGAGAACACAGATTAATATTAACACACTCACTGACACACTGTGTACATCATGACCCACAGTCAGATAAACCCTGTGAAGTGTAAAACACCCCCACTGTCCTCAGTAATATTAACACACTGACAGAGAACACAGATTAATATTAACACACTCACTGACACACTGTGTATATCATGACTCACAGTCAGATAAACCCTGTGAAGTGTAAAACACCCCCACTGTCCTCAGTAATATTAACACACTGACAGAGAACACAGATTAATATTAACACTCTCACTGACACACTGTGTATATCATGACCCACAGTCAGATACACCCTGTGATGGGTAAAACACCCCCACTGTCCTCAGTAATATTAACACACTGACAGAGAACACAGATTAATATTAACACACTCACTGACACACTGTGTATATCATGACCCAGAGTCAGATACACCCTGTGAAGTGTAAAACATCCCCACTGTCCTCAGTAATATTAACACACTGACAGAGAACACAGATTAATATTAACACACTCACTGACACACTGTGTATATCATGACCCACAGTCAGATGCACCCTGTGAAGTGTAAAACACCCCCAATGTCCTCAGCAATATTAGCACACTGACAGAGAACACAGATTAATATTAACACACTCACTGACACACTGTGTATATCATGACCCACAGTCAGATAAACCCTGTGAAGTGTAAAACACCCCTACTGTCCTCAGGAATATTAACACACTGACAGAGAACACAGATTAATATTAACACACTCACTGACACACTGTGTATATCATGACCCACAGTCAGATACACCCTGTGAAGGGTAAAACACCCCCACTGTCCTCAGTAATATTAACACACTGACAGAGAACACAGATTAATATTAACACACTCACTGACACACTGTGTATATCATGACCCACAGTCAGATACACCCTGTGAAGTGTAAAACACCCCCACTGTCCTCAGGAATATTAACACACTGACAGAGAACACAGATTAATATTAACACACTCACTGACACACTGTGTACATCATGACTTAGAGTCAGATACACCCTGCGAAGTGTAAAACACCCCCACTGTCCTCAGGAATATTAACACACTGACAGAGAACACAGATTAATATTAACACACTCACTGACACACTGTGTACATCATGACCCACAGTCAGATACACCCTGTGAAGTGTAAAACACCCCCACTGTCCTCAGGAATATTAACACACTGACAGAGAACACAGATTAATATTAACACACTCACTGACACACTGTGTAAATCATGACCAACAGTCAGATACACCCTGTGAAGTGTAAAACATCCCCACTGTCCTCAGTAATATTAACACACTGACAGAGAACACAGATTAATATTAACACACTCACTGACACACTGTGTATATCACGACCCACAGTCAGATAAACCCTGTGAAGTGTAAAACACCCCCACTGTCCTCAGTAATATTAACACACTGACAGAGAACACAGATTAATATTAACACACTCACTGACACACTGTGTACATCATGACCCACAGTCAGATACACCCTGTGAAGTGTAAAACACCCCCACTGTCCTCAGGAATATTAACACACTGACAGAGAACACAGATTAATATTAACACACTCACTGACACACTGTGTATATCATGACCCACAGTCAGATAAACCCTGTGAAGTGTAAAACACCCCCACTGTCCTCAGTAATATTAACACACTGACAGAGAACACAGATTAATATTAACACACTCACTGACACACTGTGTACATCATGACCCACAGTCAGATACACCCTGTGAAGTGTAAAACACCCCACTGTCCTCAGGAATATTAACACACTGACAGAGAACACAGATTAATATTAACACTCTCACTGACACACTGTGTATATCATGACCCACAGTCAGATACACCCTGTGATGGGTAAAACACCCCCACTGTCCTCAGGAATATTAACACACTGACAGAGAACACAGATTAATATTAACACACTCACTGACACACTGTGTATATCATGACCCACAGTCAGATAAACCCTGTGAAGTGTAAAACACCCCCACTGTCCTCAGTAACATTAACACACTGACAGAGAACACAGATTAATATTAACACACTCACTGACACACTGTGTACATCATGACCCACAGTCAGATACACCCTGTGAAGTGTAAAACACCCCACTGTCCTCAGGAATATTAACACACTGACAGAGAACACAGATTAATATTAACACTCTCACTGACACACTGTGTATATCATGACCCACAGTCAGATAAACCCTGTGAAGTGTAAAACACCCCCACTGTCCTCAGTAATATTAACACACTGACAGAGAACACAGATTAATATTAACACACTCACTGACACACTGTGTATATCATGACCCACAGTCAGATAAACCCTGTGAAGTGTAAAACACCCCCACTGTCCTCAGTAATATTAACACACTGACAGAGAACACAGATTAATATTAACACACTCACTGACACACTGTGTACATCATGACCCACAGTCAGATACACCCTGTGAAGTGTAAAACACCCCCACTGTCCTCAGGAATATTAACACACTGACAGAGAACACAGATTAATATTAACACACTCACTGACACACTGTGTATATCATGACCCACAGTCAGATAAACCCTGTGAAGTGTAAAACACCCCCACTGTCCTCAGTAATATTAACACACTGACAGAGAACACAGATTAATATTAACACACTCACTGACACACTGTGTACATCATGACCCACAGTCAGATACACCCTGTGAAGTGTAAAACACCCCACTGTCCTCAGGAATATTAACACACTGACAGAGAACACAGATTAATATTAACACTCTCACTGACACACTGTGTATATCATGACCCACAGTCAGATAAACCCTGTGAAGTGTAAAACACCCCCACTGTCCTCAGTAATATTAACACACTGACAGAGAACACAGATTAATATTAACACTCTCACTGACACACTGTGTATATCATGACCCACAGTCAGATACACCCTGTGATGGGTAAAACACCCCCACTGTCCTCAGTAATATTAACACACTGACAGAGAACACAGATTAATATTAACACACTCACTGACACACTGTGTATATCATGACCCAGAGTCAGATACACCCTGTGAAGTGTAAAACATCCCCACTGTCCTCAGTAATATTAACACACTGACAGAGAACACAGATTAATATTAACACACTCACTGACACACTGTGTATATCATGACCCACAGTCAGATAAACCCTGTGAAGTGTAAAACATCCCACTGTCCTCAGTAATATTAACACATTGACAGAGAACACAGATTAATATTAACACACTCACTGACACACTGTGTACATCATGACCCACAGTCAGATACACCCTGTGAAGTGTAAAACATCCCCACTGTCCTCAGGAATATTAACACACTGACAGAGAACACAGATTAATATTAACACACTCACTGACACACTGTGTATATCATGACCCACAGTCAGATAAACCCTGTGAAGTGTAAAACACCCCCACTGTCCTCAGTAACATTAACACACTGACAGAGAACACAGATTAATATTAACACACTCACTGACACACTGTGTACATCATGACCCACAGTCAGATACACCCTGTGAAGTGTAAAACACCCCACTGTCCTCAGGAATATTAACACACTGACAGAGAACACAGATTAATATTAACACTCTCACTGACACACTGTGTATATCATGACCCACAGTCAGATAAACCCTGTGAAGTGTAAAACACCCCCACTGTCCTCAGGAATATTAACACACTGACAGAGAACACAGATTAATATTAACACACTCACTGACACACTGTGTACATCATGACTTAGAGTCAGATACACCCTGCGAAGTGTAAAACACCCCCACTGTCCTCAGGAATATTAACACACTGACAGAGAACACAGATTAATATTAACACACTCACTGACACACTGTGTACATCATGACCCACAGTCAGATACACCCTGTGAAGTGTAAAACACCCCCACTGTCCTCAGGAATATTAACACACTGACAGAGAACACAGATTAATATTAACACACTCACTGACACACTGTGTAAATCATGACCAACAGTCAGATACACCCTGTGAAGTGTAAAACATCCCCACTGTCCTCAGTAATATTAACACACTGACAGAGAACACAGATTAATATTAACACACTCACTGACACACTGTGTATATCACGACCCACAGTCAGATAAACCCTGTGAAGTGTAAAACACCCCCACTGTCCTCAGTAATATTAACACACTGACAGAGAACACAGATTAATATTAACACACTCACTGACACACTGTGTACATCATGACCCACAGTCAGATACACCCTGTGAAGTGTAAAACACCCCCACTGTCCTCAGGAATATTAACACACTGACAGAGAACACAGATTAATATTAACACACTCACTGACACACTGTGTATATCATGACCCACAGTCAGATAAACCCTGTGAAGTGTAAAACACCCCCACTGTCCTCAGTAATATTAACACACTGACAGAGAACACAGATTAATATTAACACACTCACTGACACACTGTGTACATCATGACCCACAGTCAGATACACCCTGTGAAGTGTAAAACACCCCACTGTCCTCAGGAATATTAACACACTGACAGAGAACACAGATTAATATTAACACTCTCACTGACACACTGTGTATATCATGACCCACAGTCAGATACACCCTGTGATGGGTAAAACACCCCCACTGTCCTCAGTAATATTAACACACTGACAGAGAACACAGATTAATATTAACACACTCACTGACACACTGTGTATATCATGACCCAGAGTCAGATACACCCTGTGAAGTGTAAAACATCCCCACTGTCCTCAGTAATATTAACACACTGACAGAGAACACAGATTAATATTAACACACTCACTGACACACTGTGTATATCATGACCCACAGTCAGATAAACCCTGTGAAGTGTAAAACATCCCACTGTCCTCAGTAATATTAACACATTGACAGAGAACACAGATTAATATTAACACACTCACTGACACACTGTGTACATCATGACCCACAGTCAGATACACCCTGTGAAGTGTAAAACATCCCCACTGTCCTCAGGAATATTAACACACTGACAGAGAACACAGATTAATATTAACACACTCACTGACACACTGTGTATATCATGACCCACAGTCAGATAAACCCTGTGAAGTGTAAAACACCCCCACTGTCCTCAGTAACATTAACACACTGACAGAGAACACAGATTAATATTAACACACTCACTGACACACTGTGTACATCATGACCCACAGTCAGATACACCCTGTGAAGTGTAAAACACCCCACTGTCCTCAGGAATATTAACACACTGACAGAGAACACAGATTAATATTAACACTCTCACTGACACACTGTGTATATCATGACCCACAGTCAGATAAACCCTGTGAAGTGTAAAACACCCCCACTGTCCTCAGTAATATTAACACACTGACAGAGAACACAGATTAATATTAACACACTCACTGACACACTGTGTATATCATGACCCACAGTCAGATAAACCCTGTGAAGTGTAAAACACCCCCACTGTCCTCAGTAATATTAACACACTGACAGAGAACACAGATTAATATTAACACACTCACTGACACACTGTGTACATCATGACCCACAGTCAGATACACCCTGTGAAGTGTAAAACACCCCCACTGTCCTCAGGAATATTAACACACTGACAGAGAACACAGATTAATATTAACACACTCACTGACACACTGTGTATATCATGACCCACAGTCAGATAAACCCTGTGAAGTGTAAAACACCCCCACTGTCCTCAGTAATATTAACACACTGACAGAGAACACAGATTAATATTAACACACTCACTGACACACTGTGTACATCATGACCCACAGTCAGATACACCCTGTGAAGTGTAAAACACCCCACTGTCCTCAGGAATATTAACACACTGACAGAGAACACAGATTAATATTAACACTCTCACTGACACACTGTGTATATCATGACCCACAGTCAGATAAACCCTGTGAAGTGTAAAACACCCCCACTGTCCTCAGTAATATTAACACACTGACAGAGAACACAGATTAATATTAACACTCTCACTGACACACTGTGTATATCATGACCCACAGTCAGATACACCCTGTGATGGGTAAAACACCCCCACTGTCCTCAGTAATATTAACACACTGACAGAGAACACAGATTAATATTAACACACTCACTGACACACTGTGTATATCATGACCCAGAGTCAGATACACCCTGTGAAGTGTAAAACATCCCCACTGTCCTCAGTAATATTAACACACTGACAGAGAACACAGATTAATATTAACACACTCACTGACACACTGTGTATATCATGACCCACAGTCAGATAAACCCTGTGAAGTGTAAAACATCCCACTGTCCTCAGTAATATTAACACATTGACAGAGAACACAGATTAATATTAACACACTCACTGACACACTGTGTACATCATGACCCACAGTCAGATACACCCTGTGAAGTGTAAAACATCCCCACTGTCCTCAGGAATATTAACACACTGACAGAGAACACAGATTAATATTAACACACTCACTGACACACTGTGTATATCATGACCCACAGTCAGATAAACCCTGTGAAGTGTAAAACACCCCCACTGTCCTCAGTAACATTAACACACTGACAGAGAACACAGATTAATATTAACACACTCACTGACACACTGTGTACATCATGACCCACAGTCAGATACACCCTGTGAAGTGTAAAACACCCCACTGTCCTCAGGAATATTAACACACTGACAGAGAACACAGATTAATATTAACACTCTCACTGACACACTGTGTATATCATGACCCACAGTCAGATAAACCCTGTGAAGTGTAAAACACCCCCACTGTCCTCAGTAATATTAACACAGTGACAGAGAACACAGATTAATATTAACACACACAATGACACACTGTGTATATCATGACCCACAGTCAGATACACCCTGTGAAGTGTAAAACATCCCCACTGTCCTCAGTAATATTAACACACTGACAGAGAACACAGATTAATATTAACACACTCACTGACACACTGTGTATATCATGACCCACAGTCAGATAAACCCAGTGAAGTGTAAAACACCCCCACTGTCCTCAGTAATATTAACACACTGACAGAGAACACAGATTAATATTAACACACTCACTGACACACTGTGCATATCATGACCCACAGTCAGATACACCCTGTGAAGTGTAAAACACCCCCACTGTCCTCAGGAATATTAACACACTGACAGAGAACACAGATTAATATTAACACACTCACTGACACACTGTGTACATCATGACCCACAGTCAGATACACCCTGTGAAGTGTAAAACACCCCACTGTCCTCAGGAATATTAACACACTGACAGAGAACACAGATTAATATTAACACTCTCACTGACACACTGTGTATATCATGACCCACAGTCAGATAAACCCTGTGAAGGGTAAAACACCCCCACTGTCCTCAGTAATATTAACACACTGACAGAGAACACAGATTAATATTAACACACTCACTGACACACTGTGTATATCATGACCCAGAGTCAGATACACCCTGTGAAGTGTAAAACATCCCCACTGTCCTCAGTAATATTAACACACTGACAGAGAACACAGATTAATATTAACACACTCACTGACACACTGTGTATATCATGACCCACAGTCAGATAAACCCTGTGAAGTGTAAAACATCCCACTGTCCTCAGTAATATTAACACATTGACAGAGAACACAGATTAATATTAACACACTCACTGACACACTGTGTACATCATGACCCACAGTGAGATACACCCTGTGAAGTGTAAAACACCCCCACTGTCCTCAGTAATATTAACACCTGACAGAGAACACAGATTAATATTAACACACTCACTGACACACTGTGTACATCATGACCCACAGTCAGATAAACCCTGTGAAGTGTAAAACATCCCCACTGTCATCAGTAATATTAACACACTGACAGAGAACACAGATTAATATTAACACACTCACTGACACACTGTGTATATCATGACCCACAGTCAGATACACTCTGTGAAGTGTAAAACACCCCCACTGTCCTCAGTAATATTAACACACTGACAGAGAACACAGATTAATATTAACACACTCACTGACACACTGTGTATATCATGACCCACAGTCAGAAACACCCTGTGAAGTGTAAAACACCCCCACTGTCCTCAGTAATATTAACTCACTGACAGAGAACACAGATTAATATTAACACACTCACTGACACACTGTGTATATCATGACCCACAGTCAGATACACGCTGTGAA
This sequence comes from Heterodontus francisci, assembly GCF_036365525.1. Taxonomy (NCBI): domain Eukaryota; kingdom Metazoa; phylum Chordata; class Chondrichthyes; order Heterodontiformes; family Heterodontidae; genus Heterodontus; species Heterodontus francisci. Next base: position 535,856 of record NW_027140848.1, on the reverse strand, counting down.
GTGTAAAACACCCCCACTGTCCTGAGTAATATTAGCACACTGACAGAGAACACAGATTAATATTAACACACTCACTGACACACTTTGTATATCATGACCCACAGTCAGATACACCCTGTGAAGTGTAAAGCACTCCCACTGTCCTCAGTAATATTAACACACTGACAGAGAACACAGATTAATATTAACACACTCACTGACACACTGTGTACATCATGACCCAGAGTCAGATACACCCTGTGAAGTGTAAAACACCCTCACTGTCCTCAGTAATATTAACACACTGACAGAGAACACAGATTAATATTAACACACTCACTGACACACTGTGTATATCATGACCCACAGTCAGATACACCCTGTGAAGTGTAAAACACCCCCACTGTCCTCAGTAATATTAACACACTGACAGAGATCACAGATTAATATTAACACACTCACTGACACACTGTGTATATCATGACTCACAGTCAGATAAACCCTGTGAAGTGTAAAACACCCCCACTGTCCTCAGTAATATTAACACCTGACAGAGAACACAGATTAATATTAACACACTCACTGACACACTGTGTATATCATGACCCACAGTCAGATACACCCTGTGAAGTGTATAACAGCCCCACTGTCCTCAGGAATATTAACACACTGACAGAGAACACAGATTAATATTAACACACTCACTGACACACTGTGTACATCATGACCCACAGTCAGATACACCCTGTGAAGTGTAAAACACCCCCACTGTCCTCAGTAATATTAACACACTGACAGAGAACACAGATTAATATTAACACACTCACTGACACACTGTGTATATCATGACCCACAGTCAGATGCACCCTGTGAAGTGTAAAACACCCCCAATGTCCTCAGCAATATTAGCACACTGACAGAGAACACAGATTAATATTAACACACTCACTGACACACTGTGTATATCATGACCCACAGTCAGATAAACCCTGTGAAGTGTAAAACACCCCCACTGTCCTCAGGAATATTAACACACTGACAGAGAACACAGATTAATATTAACACACTCACTGACACACTGTGTACATCATGACCAAGAGTCAGATACACCCTGTGAAGTGTAAAACACCCCCACTGTACTCAGTAATATTAACACACTGACAGAGAACACAGATTAATATTAACACACTCACTGACACACTGTGTATATCATGACCCACAGTCAGATAAACCCTGTGAAGTGTAAAACACCCCCACTGTCCTCAGTAATATTAACACACTGACAGAGAACACAGATTAATATTAACACACTCACTGACACACTGTGTATATCATGACCCACAGTCAGATACACCCTGTGAAGTGTAAAACATCCCCACTGTCCTCAGTAATATTAACACACTGACAGAGAACACAGATTAATATTAACACACTCACTGACACACTGTGTATATCATGACCCACAGTCAGATACACCCTGTGACGTGTAAAACACCCCCACTGTCCTCAGTAATATTAACACACTGACAGAGAACACAGCTTAATATTAACACACTCACTGACACACTGTGTACATCATGACCCACAGTCAGATACACCCTGTGAAGTGTAAAACACCCCCACTGTCCTCAGTAATATTAACACACTGACAGAGAACACAGATTAATATTAACACACTCACTGACACACTGTGTATATCATGACCCACAGTCAGATACACCCTGTGAAGTGTAAAACATCCCCACTGTCCTCAGTAATATTAACACACTGACAGAGAACACAGATTAATATTAACACACTCACTGACACACTGTGTATATCATGACCCACAGTCAGATACACCCTGTGAAGTGTAAAACACCCCCACTGTCCTCAGGAATATTAACACACTGACAGAGAACACAGATTAATATTAACACACACACCGACACACTGTGTACATCATGACCCACAGTCAGATACACCCTGTGAAGTGTAAAACACCCCCACTGTCCTCAGTAATATTAACACACTGACAGAGAACACAGATTAATATTAACACACTCACTGACACACTGTGTATATCATGACCCACAGTCAGATACACCCTGTGAAGTGTAAAACACCCCCACTGTCCTCAGGAATATTAACACACTGACAGAGAACACAGATTAATATTAACACACTCACCGACACACTGTGTACATCATGACCCACAGTCAGATACACCCTGTGAAGTGTAAAACACCCCCACTGTCCTCAGTAATATTAACACACTGACAGAGAACACAGATTAATATTAACACACTCACTGACACACTGTGTATATCATGACCCACAGTCAGATAAACCCTGTGAAGTGTAAAACACCCCCACTGTCCTCAGTAATATTAACACACTGACAGAGAACACAGATTAATATTAACACACTCACTGACACACTGTGTACATCATGACCCACAGTCAGATACACTCTGTGAAGTGTAAAACATCCCCACTGTCCTCAGTAATATTAACACACTGACAGAGAACACAGATTAATATTAACACACTCACTGACACACTGTGTACATCATGACCCACAGTCAGATAAACCCTGTGAAGTGTAAAACACCCCCACTGTCCTCAGGAATATTAACACACTGACAGAGAACACAGATTAATATTAACACACACACTGACACACTGTGTATATCATGACCCACAGTCAGATACACCCTGTGAAGTGTAAAACACCCCCACTGTCCTCAGGAATATTAACACACTGACAGAGAACACAGATTAATATTAACACACTCACTGACACACTGTGTACATCATGACCCACAGTCAGATACACCCTGTGAAGTGTAAAACACCCCCACTGTCCTCAGTAATATTAACACACTGACAGAGAACACAGATTAATATTAACACACTCACTGACACACTGTGTATATCATGACCCACAGTCAGATACACCCTGTGAAGTGTAAAACATCCCCACTGTCCTCAGTAATATTAACACACTGACAGAGAACACAGATTAATATTAACACACTCACTGACACACTGTGTATATCATGACCCACAGTCAGATACACCCTGTGACGTGTAAAACACCCCCACTGTCCTCAGTAATATTAACACACTGACAGAGAACACAGCTTAATATTAACACACTCACTGACACACTGTGTACATCATGACCCACAGTCAGATACACCCTGTGAAGTGTAAAACACCCCCACTGTCCTCAGTAATATTAACACACTGACAGAGAACACAGATTAATATTAACACACTCACTGACACACTGTGTATATCATGACCCACAGTCAGATACACCCTGTGAAGTGTAAAACATCCCCACTGTCCTCAGTAATATTAACACACTGACAGAGAACACAGATTAATATTAACACACTCACTGACACACTGTGTATATCATGACGCACAGTCAGATACACCCTGTGAAGTGTAAAACACCCCCACTGTCCTCAGGAATATTAACACACTGACAGAGAACACAGATTAATATTAACACACTCACCGACACACTGTGTACATCATGACCCACAGTCAGATACACCCTGTGAAGTGTAAAACACCCCCACTGTCCTCAGTAATATTAACACACTGACAGAGAACACAGATTAATATTAACACACTCACTGACACACTGTGTATATCATGACCCACAGTCAGATACACCCTGTGAAGTGTAAAACACCCCCACTGTCCTCAGTAATATTAACACACTGACAGAGAACACAGATTAATATTAACACACTCACTGACACACTGTGTATATCATGACCCACAGTCAGATACACCCCGTGAAGTGTAAAACACCCCCACTGTCCTCAGTAATATTAACACACTGACAGAGAACACAGATTAATATTAACACACTCACTGACACACTGTGTATATCATGACCCACAGTCAGATACACCCCGTGAAGTGTAAAACATCCCCACTGTCCTCAGGAATATTAACACACTGACAGAGAACACAGATTAATATTAACACGCTCACTGACACACTGTGTATATCATGACCCACAGTCAGATACACCCTGTGAAGTGTAAAACACCCCCACTGTCCTCAGTAATATTAACACACTGACAGAGAACACAGATTAATATTAACACACTCACTGACACACTGTGTATATCATGACCCACAGTCAGATACACCCTGTGAAGTGTAAAACACCCCCACTGTCCTCAGTAATATTAACACACTGACAGAGTACACAGATTAATATTAACACACTCACTGACACACTGTGTATATCATGACCCACAGTCAGATACACCCTGTGAAGTGTAAAACATCCTCACTGTCCTCAGTAATATTAACACACTGACAGAGAACACAGATTAATATTAACACACTCACTGACACACTGTGTATATCATGACCCACAGTCAGATACACCCTGTGAAGTGTAAAACACCCCCACTGTCCTCAGTAATATTAACACACTGACAGAGTACACAGATTAATATTAACACACTCACTGACACACTGTGTATATCATGACCCACAGTCAGATACACCCTGTGAAGTGTAAAACATCCTCACTGTCCTCAGTAATATTAACACACTGATAGAGAACACAGATTAATATTAACACACTCACTGACACACTGTGTATATCATGACCCACAGTCAGATACACCCTGTGAAGTGTAAAACACCCCCACTGTCCTCAGTAATATTAACACACTGACAGAGAACACAGATTAATATTAACACACTCACTGACACACTGTGTACATCATGACCCGCAGTCAGATACACCCTGTGAAGTGTAAAACACCCCCACTGTCCTCAGGAATATTAACACACTGACAGAGAACACAGATTAATATTAACACGCTCACTCTGGCAGTGCCATAGACATTTATAAGTGCAAAGTAATAGAAACGTTTAACACACCATTCACATACAATGCCCTGGACCTTTTTAGCATGCTTGACTATTGGAATGCAAAGGCCTATTGCAGTGTAATTGTACGTCGCAGTACAGGAACCTCTGACAGGGTAATTGTACCTCGCAGTACAGGAACCTCTGACAGGGTAATTGTCCCTCGCAGTACAGGAACCTCTGACAGGGTAATTGTACCTCGCAGTGCAGGAACCTCTGACAGGGTAATTGTACCTCGCAGTACAGGAGCCTCTGACAGGGTAATTGTACCTCACAGTACAGGAACCTCTGACAGGGTAATTGTACCTCGCAGTGCAGGAACCTCTGACAGGATAATTGTACCTCGCAGTACAGGAACCTCTGACAGGGTAATTGTACCTCACAGTACAGGAACCTCTGACAGGGTAATTGTACCTCGCAGTACAGGAACCTCTGACAGGGTAATTGTACCTCGCAGTACAGGAACCTCTGACAGGGTAATTGTACCTCGCAGTACAGGAACCTCTGACAGGGTAATTGTACCTCGCAGTACAGGAACCTCTGACAGGGTAATTGTACCTCGCAGTACAGGAACCTCTGACAGTGTAATTGTACCTCGCAGTACAGGAACCTCTGACAGGGTAATTGTACGTCGCAGTACAGGAACCTCTGACAGGGTAATTGTACCTCGCAGTACAGGAACCTCTGACAGGGTAATTGTACCTCGCAGTGCAGGAACCTCTGACAGGGTAATTGTACCTCGCAGTACAGGAACCTCTGACAGGGTAATTGTACCTCGCAGTGCAGGAACCTCTGACAGTGTAATTGTACCTCGCAGTACAGGAACCTCTGACAGGGTAATTGTACCTCGCAGTACAGGAACCTCTGACAGTGTAATTGCACCTCGCAGTGCAGGAACCTCTGACAGGGTAATTGTACCTCGCAGTGCAGGAACCTCTGACAGTGTAATTGTACCTCGCAGTACAGGAACCTCTGACAGTGTAATTGTACCTCGCAGTGCAGGAACCTCTGACAGGGTAATTGTACCTCGCAGTGCAGGAACCTCTGACAGTGTAATTGTACCTCGCAGTACAGGAGCCTCTGACAGTGTAATTGTACCTCGCAGTGCAGGAACCTCTGACAGGGTAATAGTACCTCGCAGTACAGGAACCTCTGACAGTGTAATTGTACCTCGCAGTACAGGAACCTCTGACAGTGTAATATTACCTCGCAGTGCAGGAACCTCTGACAGGGTAATTGTACCTCGCAGTACAGGAACCTCTGACAGGGTAATTGTACCTCGCAGTACAGGAACCTCTGACAGGGTAATTGTACTTCGCAGTACAGGAACCTCTGACAGGGTAATTGTACCTCGCAGTACAGGAACCTCTGACAGGGTAATTGTACCTCGCAGTGCAGGAACCTCTGACAGGGTAATTGTACCTCGCAGTACAGGAACCTCTGACAGGGTAATTGTACCTCGCAGTACAGGAACCTCTGACAGGGTAATTGTACCTCGCAGTGCAGGAACCTCTGACAGTGTAATTGTACCTCGCAGTACAGGATCCTCTGACAGGGTAATTGTACCTCGCAGTACAGGAACCTCTGACAGGGTAATTGTACCTCGCAGTACAGGAACCTCTGACAGAATAATTGTACCTCGCAGTACAGGAACCTCTGACAGGGTAATTGTACCTCGCAGTGCAGGAACCTCTGACAGGGTAATTGTACCTCGCAGTGCAGGAACCTCTGACAGGGTAATTGTACCTCGCAGTGCAGGAACCTCTGACAGGGTAATTGTACCTCGCAGTGCAGGAACCTCTGCCAGGATAATTGTACCTCGCAGTGCAGGAACCTCTGACAGGGTAATTGTACCTCGCAGTACAGGAACCTCTGACAGGGTAATTGTACCTCGCAGTGCAGGAACCTCTGACAGGGTAATTGTACCACGCAGTGCAGGAACCTCTGACAGGGTAATTGTACCTCGCAGTACAGGAACCTCTGACAGGGTAATTGTACCTCGCAGTACAGGAACCTCTGACAGGGTAATTGTACCTCGCAGTACAGGAACCTCTGACAGGGTAATTGTACCTCGCAGTACAGGAACCTCTGACAGGGTAATTGTACCTCGCAGTGCAGGAACCTCTGACAGTGTAATAGTACCTCGCAGTGCAGGAACCTCTGACAGTGTAATTGTACCTCGCAGTACAGGAACCTCTGACAGGGTAATTGTACCTCGCAGTGCAGGAACCTCTGACAGGGTAATTGTACCTCGCAGTACAGGAACCTCTGACAGGGTAATTGTACCTCGCAGTACAGGAACCTCTGACAGGGTAATTGTACCTCGCAGTACAGGAACCTCTGACAGGGTAATTGTACCTCGCAGTGCAGGAACCTCTGACAGGGTAATTGTACCTCGCAGTACAGGAACCTCTGACAGTGTAATTGTACCTCACAGTACAGGAACCTCTGACAGGGTAATTGTACCTCGCAGTACAGGAACCTCTGACAGGGTAATTGAACCTCGCAGTACAGGAACCTCTGACAGGGTAATTGTACCTCGCAGTACAGGAACCTCTGACAGGGTAATTGTACCTCGCAGTACAGGAACCTCTGACAGGGTAATTGTACCTCGCAGTACAGGAACCTCTGACAGGGTAATTGTACCTCGCAGTGCAGGAACCTCTGACAGGATAATTGTACCTCGCAGTACAGGAACCTCTGACAGTGTAATTGTACCTCGCAGTGCAGGAACCTCTGACAGGGTAATTGTACCTCGCAGTACAGGAACCTCTGACAGGGTAATTGTACCTCGCAGTACAGGAACCTCTGACAGGGTAATTGTACCTCGCAGTACAGGAACCTCTGACAGTGTAATTGTACCTCACAGTACAGGAACCTCTGACAGGGTAATTGTACCTCGCAGTACAGGAACCTCTGACAGTGTAATTGTACCTCACAGTACAGGAACCTCTGACAGGGTAATTGTACCTCGCAGTACAGGAACCTCTGACAGGGTAATTGTACCTCGCAGTACAGGAACCTCTGACAGGGTAATTGTACCTCGCAGTACAGGAACCTCTGACAGGGTAATTGTACCTCGCAGTACAGGAACCTCTGACAGGGTAATTGTACCTCACAGTACAGGAACCTCTGACAGGGTAATTGTACCTCGCAGTACAGGAACCTCTGACAGGGTAATTGTACCTCGCAGTACAGGAACCTCTGACAGTGTAATTGTACCTCGCAGTACAGGAACCTCTGACAGGGTAATTGTACCTCGCAGTGCAGGAACCTCTGACAGGGTAATTGTACCTCACAGTGAAGGAACCTCTGACAGGGTAATTGTACCTCGCAGTACAGGAACCTCTGACAGGGTAATTGTACCTCGCAGTACAGGAACCTCTGACAGGGTAATTGTACCTCGCAGTACAGGAACCTCTGACAGGGTAATAGTACCTCGCAGTACAGGAACCTCTGACAGGGTAATTGTACCTCGCAGTGCAGGAACCTCTGACAGGGTAATTGTACCTCGCAGTACAGGAACCTCTGACAGGGTAATTGTACCTCGCAGTGCAGGAACCTCTGACAGGGTAATTGTACCTCGCAGTGCAGGAACCTCTGACAGGGTAATTGTACCTCGCAGTACAGGAACCTCTGACAGGGTAATTGTACCTCGCAGTACAGGAACCTCTGACAGGGTAATTGTACATCGCAGTACAGGAACCTCTGACAGGGTAATTGTACCTCGCAGTACAGGAACCTCTGACAGGGTAATTGTACCTCGCAGTGCAGGAACCTCTGACAGGGTAATTGTACCTCGCAGTGCAGGAACCTCTGACAGTGTAATTGTACCTCGCAGTACAGGAACCTCTGACAGTGTAATTGTACCTCGCAGTGCAGGAACCTCTGACAGGGTAATTGTACCTCGCAGTGCAGGAACCTCTGACAGTGTAATTGTACCTCGCAGTACAGGAACCTCTGACAGTGTAATTGTACCTCGCAGTGCAGGAACCTCTGACAGGGTAATAGTACCTCGCAGTACAGGAACCTCTGACAGTGTAATTGTACCTCGCAGTACAGGAACCTCTGACAGTGTAATTGTACCTCGCAGTGCAGGAACCTCTGACAGGGTAATTGTACCTCGCAGTACAGGAACCTCTGACAGGGTAATTGTACCTCGCAGTACAGGAACCTCTGACAGGGTAATTGTACCTCGCAGTACAGGAACCTCTGACAGGGTAATTGTACCTCGCAGTACAGGAACCTCTGACAGGGTAATTGTACCTCGCAGTGCAGGAACCTCTGACAGGGTAATTGTACCTCGCAGTACAGGAACCTCTGACAGGGTAATTGTACCTCGCAGTACAGGAACCTCTGACAGGGTAATTGTACCTCGCAGTGCAGGAACCTCTGACAGTGTAATTGTACCTCGCAGTACAGGATCCTCTGACAGGGTAATTGTACCTCGCAGTACAGGAACCTCTGACAGGGTAATTGTACCTCGCAGTACAGGAACCTCTGACAGAATAATTGTACCTCGCAGTACAGGAACCTCTGACAGGGTAATTGTACCTCGCAGTGCAGGAACCTCTGACAGGGTAATTGTACCTCGCAGTGCAGGAACCTCTGACAGGGTAATTGTACCTCGCAGTGCAGGAACCTCTGACAGGGTAATTGTACCTCGCAGTGCAGGAACCTCTGACAGGATAATTGTACCTCGCAGTGCAGGAACCTCTGACAGGGTAATTGTACCTCGCAGTACAGGAACCTCTGACAGGGTAATTGTACCTCGCAGTGCAGGAACCTCTGACAGGGTAATTGTACCACGCAGTGCAGGAACCTCTGACAGGGTAATTGTACCTCGCAGTACAGGAACCTCTGACAGGGTAATTGTACCTCGCAGTACAGGAACCTCTGACAGGGTAATTGTACCTCGCAGTGCAGGAACCTCTGACAGGGTAATTGTACCTCGCAGTACAGGAACCTCTGACAGGGTAATTGTACCTCGCAGTACAGGAACCTCTGACAGGGTAATTGTACCTCGCAGTACAGGAACCTCTGACAGGGTAATTGTACCTCGCAGTGCAGGAACCTCTGACAGGGTAATTGTACCTCGCAGTACAGGAACCTCTGACAGTGTAATTGTACCTCACAGTACAGGAACCTCTGACAGGGTAATTGTACCTCGCAGTACAGGAACCTCTGACAGGGTAATTGTACCTCGCAGTGCAGGAACCTCTGACAGGGTAATAGTACCTCGCAGTACAGGAACCTCTGACAGGGTAATTGTACCTCGCAGTACAGGAACCTCTGACAGGGTAATTGTACCTCACAGTACAGGAACCTCTGACAGGGTAATTGTACCACGCAGTACAGGAACCTCTGACAGGGTAATTGTACCTCGCAGTACAGGAACCTCTGACAGGGTAATAGTACCTCGCAGTGCAGGAACCTCTGACAGGGTAATTGTACCTCGCAGTACAGGAACCTCTGACAGGGTAATTGTACCTCGCAGTACAGGAACCTCTGACAGGGTAATTGTACCTCGCAGTGCAGGAACCTCTGACAGGATAATTGTACCTCACAGTACAGGAACCTCTGACAGGGTAATTGTACCTCGCAGTGCAGGAACCTCTGACAGGGTAATTGTACCTCGCAGTACAGGAACCTCTGACAGGGTAATTGTACCTCGCAGTGCAGGAACCTCTGACAGGGTAATTGTACCTCGCAGTGCAGGAACCTCTGACAGTGTAATTGTACCTCGCAGTGCAGGAACCTCTGACAGTGTAATTGTACCTCGCAGTGCAGGAACCTCTGACAGGCTAATTGTACCTCGCAGTACAGGAACCTCTGACAGTGTAATTGCACCTCGCAGTACAGGAACCTCTGACAGTGTAATTGTACCTCGCAGTACAGGAACCTCTGACAGGGTAATTGTACCTCGCAGTACAGGAACCTCTGACAGGGTAATTGTACCTCGCAGTACAGGAACCTCTGACAGGGTAATTGTACCTCGCAGTGCAGGAACCTCTGACAGGGTAATTGTACCTCGCAGTACAGGAACCTCTGACAGGGTAATTGTACCTCGCAGTACAGGAACCTCTGACAGGGTAATTGTACCTCGCAGTACAGGAACCTCTGACAGGGTAATTGTACCTCGCAGTGCAGGAACCTCTGACAGGGTAATTGTACCTCGCAGTACAGGAACCTCTGACAGTGTAATTGTACCTCACAGTACAGGAAACTCTGACAGGGTAATTGTACCTCGCAGTACAGGAACCTCTGACAGGGTAATTGTACCTCGCAGTGCAGGAACCTCTGACAGGGTAATAGTACCTCGCAGTACAGGAACCTCTGACAGGGTAATTGTACCTCGCAGTACAGGAACCTCTGACAGGGTAATTGTACCTCACAGTACAGGAACCTCTGACAGGGTAATTGTACCACGCAGTACAGGAACCTCTGACAGGGTAATTGTACCTCGCAGTACAGGAACCTCTGACAGGGTAATAGTACCTCGCAGTGCAGGAACCTCTGACAGGGTAATTGTACCTCGCAGTGCAGGAACCTCTGACAGGGTAATTGTACCTCGCAGTACAGGAACCTCTGACAGGGTAATTGTACCTCGCAGTGCAGGAACCTCTGACAGGATAATTGTACCTCACAGTACAGGAACCTCTGACAGGGTAATTGTACCTCGCAGTGCAGGAACCTCTGACAGGGTAATTGTACCTCGCAGTACAGGAACCTCTGACAGGGTAATTGTACCTCGCAGTGCAGGAACCTCTGACAGGGTAATTGTACCTCGCAGTGCAGGAACCTCTGACAGTGTAATTGTACCTCGCAGTGCAGGAACCTCTGACAGTGTAATTGTACCTCGCAGTGCAGGAACCTCTGACAGGGTAATTGTACCTCGCAGTACAGGAACCTCTGACAGTGTAATTGTACCTCGCAGTACAGGAACCTCTGACAGTGTAATTGTACCTCGCAGTACAGGAACCTCTGACAGGGTAATTGTACCTCGCAGTACAGGAACCTCTGACAGGGTAATTGTACCTCGCAGTACAGGAACCTCTGACAGGGTAATTGTACCTCGCAGTGCAGGAACCTCTGACAGTGTAATTGTACCTCGCAGTACAGGAACCTCTGACAGGGTAATTGTACCTCGCAGTGCAGGAACTTCTGACAGGGTAATTGTACCTCGCAGTGCAGGAACCTCTGACAGGGTAATTGTACCTCGCAGTACAGGAACTTCTGACAGGGTAATTGTACCTCGCAGTGCAGGAACCTCTGACAGGGTAATTGTACCTCGCAGTGCAGGAACCTCTGACAGTGTAATTGTACCTCGCAGTACAGGAACCTCTGACAGGATAATTGTACCTCGCAGTACAGGAACCTCTGACAGGATAATTGTACCTCGCAGTACAGGAACCTCTGACAGGGTAATTGTACCTCGCAGTGCAGGAACCTCTGACAGTGTAATTGTACCTCGCAGTACAGGAACCTCTGACAGGATAATTGTACCTCGCAGTACAGGAACCTCTGACAGTGTAATTTTACCTCGCAGTACAGGAACCTCTGACAGGGTAATTGTACCTCGCAGTACAGGAACCTCTGACAGGATAATTGTACCTCGCAGTGCAGGAACCTCTGACAGTGTAATTGTACCTCGCAGTGCAGGAACCTCTGACAGGGTAATTGTACCTCGCAGTGCAAGAACCTCTGACAGGGTAATTGTACCTCGCAGTGCAAGAACCTCTGACAGGGTAATTGTACCTCGCAGTACAGGAACCTCTGACAGGGTAATTGTACCTCGCAGTGCAGGAACCTCTGACAGGGTAATTGTACCTCGCAGTGCAGGAACCTCTGACAGGGTAATTGTACCTCACAGTACAGGAACCTCTGACAGGGTAATTGTACCACGCAGTACAGGAACCTCTGACAGGGTAATTGTACCTCGCAGTACAGGAACCTCTGACAGGGTAATTGTACCACGCAGTACAGGAACCTCTGACAGGGTAATTGTACCTCGCAGTACAGGAACCTCTGACAGGGTAATTGTACCTCGCAGTACAGGAACCTCTGACAGGGTAATTGTACCTCGCAGTACAGGAACCTCTGACAGGGTAATTGTACCTCGCAGTACAGGAACCTCTGACAGGGTAATTGTACCTCGCAGTACAGGAACCTCTGACAGGGTAATTGTACCTCGCAGTACAGGAACCTCTGACAGGGTAATTGTACCTCGCAGTACAGGAACCTCTGACCGGGTAATTGTACCTCACAGTACAGGAACCTCTGACAGGGTAATTGTACCTCGCAGTGCAGGAACCTCTGACAGGGTAATTGTACCTCGCAGTACAGGAACCTCTGACAGTGTAATTTTACCTCGCAGTACAGGAACCTCTGACAGGGTAATTGTACCTCGCAGTACAGGAACCTCTGACAGGGTAATTGTACCTCGCAGTACAGGAACCTCTGACCGGGTAATTGTACCTCGCAGGACAGGAACCTCTGACAGGGTAATTGTACATTGCAGTACAGGAACCTCTGACAGGGTAATTGTACCTCGCAGTACAGGAACCTCTGACAGGGTAATTGTACCTCGCAGTACAGGAACCTCTGACAGGGTAATTGTACCTCGCAGTACAGGAACCTCTGACAGGGTAATTGTACCTCGCAGTACAGGAACCTCTGACAGGGTAATTGTACCTCGCAGTACAGGAACCTCTGACAGGGTAATTGTACCTCGCAGTACAGGAACCTCTGACAGGGTAATTGTACCTCGCAGTACAGGAACCTCTGACAGGGTAATTGTACCTCGCAGTACAGGAACCTCTGACAGTGTAATTTTACCTCGCAGTACAGGAACCTCTGACAGGGTAATTGTACCTCGCAGTGCAGGAACCTCTGACAGGATAATTGTACCTCGCAGTACAGGAACCTCTGACAGGGTAATTGTACCTCGCAGTACAGGAACCTCTGACAGGGTAATTGTACCTCGCAGTACAGGAACCTCTGACAGGATAATTGTACCTCGCAGTGCAGGAACCTCTGACTGTGTAATTGTACCTCGCAGTACAGGAACCTCTGACAGGGTAATTGTACCTCGCAGTACAGGAACCTCTGACAGGGTAATTGTACCTCGCAGTACAGGAACCTCTGACAGGGTAATTGTACCTCGCAGTGCAGGAACCTCTGACAGGGTAATTGTACCTCGCAGTACAGGAACCTCTGACAGGGTAATTGTACCTCGCAGTACAGGAACCTCTGACAGGGTAATTGTACCTCGCAGTACAGGAACCTCTGACAGGGTAATTGTACCTCACAGTACAGGAACCTCTGACAGGGTAATTGTACCTCGCAGTACAGGAACCTCTGACAGGGTAATTGTACCTCGCAGTACAGGAACCTCTGACTGTGTAATTCTACCTCACAGTACAGGAACCTCTGACAGGGTAAGTGTACCTCACAGTGCAGGAACCTCTGACAGGGTAATTGTACCTCGCAGTACAGGAACCTCTGACAGTGTAATTGTACCTCGCAGTACAGGAACCTCTGACAGGGTAATTGTACCTCGCAGTACAGGAACCTCTGACAGGGTAATTGTACCTCACAGTACCGGAACCTCTGACAGGGTAATTGTACCTCGCAGTGCAGGAACCTCTGACAGTGTAATTGTACCTCACAGTACAGGAACCTCTGACAGGGTAATTGTACCTCGCAGTACAGGAACCTCTGACAGGGTAATTGTACCTCACAGTACAGGAACCTCTGACAGGGTAATTGTACCTCGCAGTACAGGAACCTCTGACAGGGTAATTGTACCTCGCAGTACAGGAACCTCTGACAGTGTAATTCTACCTCACAGTACAGGAACCTCTGACAGGGTAAGTGTACCTCGCAGTACAGGAACCTCTGACAGGGTAATTGTACCTCGCAGTACAGGCACCTCTGACAGTGTAATTGTACCTCGCAGTACAGGAACCTCTGACAGGGTAATTGTACCTCACAGTGCAGGAACCTCTGACAGGATAATTGTACCTCGCAGTACAGGAACCTCTGACAGTGTAATTGTACCTCGCAGTACAGGAACCTCTGACAGTGTAATTGTACCTCGCAGTACAGGAACCTCTGACAGTGTAATTCTACCTCGCAGTACAGGAACCTCTGACCGGGTAATTGTACCTCACAGTACAGGAACCTCTGACAGGGTAATTGTACCTCGCAGTACAGGAACCTCTGACAGTGTAATTGTACCTCGCAGTACAGGAACCTCTGACAGTGTAATTTTACCTCGCAGTACAGGAACCTCTGACAGGGTAATTGTACTTCGCAGTACAGGAACCTCTGACAGGGTAATTGTACCTCGCAGTACAGGAACCTCTGACCGGGTAATTGTACCTCGCAGGACAGGAACCTCTGACAGGGTAATTGTACCTCGCAGTACAGGAACCTCTGACAGGGTAATTGTACCTCGCAGTACAGGAACCTCTGACAGGGTAATTGTACCTCGCAGTACAGGAACCTCTGACAGGGTAATTGTACCTCGCAGTACAGGAACCTCTGACAGGGTAATTGTACCTCGCAGTACAGGAACCTCTGACAGGGTAATTGTACCTCGCAGTACAGGAACCTCTGACAGGGTAATTGTACCTCGCAGTACAGGAACCTCTGACAGGGTAATTGTACCTCGCAGTACAGGAACCTCTGACAGGGTAATTGTACCTCGCAGTACAGGAACCTCTGACAGTGTAATTTTACCTCGCAGTACAGGAACCTCTGACAGGGTAATTGTACCTCGCAGTGCAGGAACCTCTGACAGGGTAATTGTACCTCGCAGTACAGGAACCTCTGACAGGATAATTGTACCTCGCAGTACAGGAACCTCTGACAGGGTAATTGTACCTCGCAGTACAGGAACCTCTGACAGGGTAATTGTACCTCGCAGTACAGGAACCTCTGACAGGATAATTGTACCTCGCAGTGCAGGAACCTCTGACAGTGTAATTGTACCTCGCAGTACAGGAACCTCTGACAGGGTAATTGTACCTCGCAGTACAGGAACCTCTGACAGGGAAATTGTACCTCGCAGTACAGGAACCTCTGACAGGATAATTGTACCTCGCAGTGCAGGAACCTCTGACAGTGTAATTGTACCTCGCAGTACAGGAACCTCTGACAGGGTAATTGTACCTCGCAGTACAGGAACCTCTGACAGGGTAATTGTACCTCACAGTACAGGAACCTCTGACAGGGTAATTGTACCTCGCAGTACAGGAACCTCTGACTGTGTAATTCAACCTCACAGTACAGGAACCTCTGACAGGGTAAGTGTACCTCACAGTGCAGGAACCTCTGACAGGGTAATTGTACCTCGCAGTACAGGAACCTCTGACAGTGTAATTGTACCTCGCAGTACAGGAACCTCTGACAGGGTAATTGTACCTCGCAGTACAGGAACCTCTGACAGGGTAATTGTACCTCACAGTACAGGAACCTCTGACAGGGTAATTGTACCTCGCAGTGCAGGAACCTCTGACAGTGTAATTGTACCTCGCAGTACAGGAACCTCTGACAGGGTAATTGTACCTCGCAGTACAGGAACCTCTGACAGGGTAATTGTACCTCACAGTACAGGAACCTCTGACAGGGTAATTGTACCTCGCAGTACAGGAACCTCTGACAGGGTAATTGTACCTCGCAGTACAGGAACCTCTGACAGTGTAATTCTACCTCACAGTACAGGAACCTCTGACAGGGTAAGTGTACCTCGCAGTACAGGAACCTCTGACAGGGTAATTGTACCTCGCAGTACAGGAACCTCTGACAGTGTAATTGTACCTCGCAGTACAGGAACCTCTGACAGGGTAATTGTACCTCACAGTGCAGGAACCTCTGACAGGATAATTGTACCTCACAGTACAGGAACCTCTGACAGGGTAATTGTACCTCACAGTGCAGGAACCTCTGACAGGGTAATTGTACCTCGCAGTACAGGAACCTCTGACAGGGTAATTGTACCTCACAGTGCAGGAACCTCTGACAGGATAATTGTACCTCACAGTACAGGAACCTCTGACAGGGTAATTGTACCTCACAGTGCAGGAACCTCTGACAGGGTAATTGTACCTCACAGTGCAGGAACCTCTGACAGGATAATTGTACCTCACAGTACAGGAACCTCTGACAGGGTAATTGTACCTCGCAGTACAGGAACCTCTGACAGGGTAATTGTCCCTCGCAGTGCAGGAACCTCTGACAGGGTAATTGTACCACGCAGTACAGGAACCTCTGACAGTGTAATTGTACCTCGCAGTGCAGGAACCTCTGACAGGGTAATTGTACCTCGCAGTACAGGAACCTCTGACAGGGTAATTGTACCTCGCAGTACAGGAACCTCTGACAGGGTAATTGTACCTCGCAGTACAGGAACCTCTGACAGGGTAATTGTCCCTCGCAGTGCAGGAACCTCTCGCAGCACAATAGCATCTTGCAATGCAGAGGCCTTTCCTGTGCATTTGCCCATGTAATGCAATGGGACTTGCTATGTAAAATCCAATTGTAATGCAAATTTCCCATGCAGTGCTGCAGCCCCTTGTAGTGCAAAAAGCACCTTGAGATGTCATAGAATGTTGCAATGTAACATGCATTTGAAATCCCATTGAAGTTATGGTGCACTAGACCCTTACAATGCAACACAAAAACTTGTAGTACAATAGCCTTTGCAGTACAACATCCACTAACAAAGCAATAGCCCCATGCAGTGCAATCTCCACTCACAGTGTAAAAACAACATGCAATGTAATAGTCTCTAAGAGTGACATAGCAATAACGTGAAGAAATGCTCTAGCCTTTTGAACACAACAGACCATGACAATTCAATAGCCTCTTGCAGTGCAAAAGCTCTTTGGTGTGCAATAGACCCTGACAATGTATTTTCCCCTTACAGTGCAACAGTTCTATGATTTGCATAACATGCTTATGGTACAAAAGCCAGGTGCAGTCCAAGAGCAAATTGCCTTTTGATACCCTATTGAAATATAATATCCTCTCACAATGGAAACCATCTCGCAATACAAAATTTCCCTGCAGTGCAATAGCTATTTGTTTTGCAATTGTGACTTTCAATACAATAGACACTTGCCATGTAACATCCAGTTGCAATGTAATGGAACCATTAGTGTGCATGATCCTTGTATTGCAATAGCCTCTTGCAGTGCAATAGCAGCTTGCAATGCAGGGACCTTTGGTAGTGCAATAACTCCTTCCAATGCAAAGGTCTTTGAGTTTGCAATGGAGCGTGGTGTGCAACATCCACTTGCAATGAAAATGCAAAGGCACCTTGCAATACAAGAACTATTTGCAGAGCAAAAACTCCAGCAATGCAACACGCATTTCATTGCAATAGAGCTTGCAGTCCAACAGTCCCTCCCTTGCAGACTATTATCCTTGCAATGTCAGAGCCCCTTTCAATGCAATGGCCCCTTTCAATACAACATCCACATGCAACGCAAGAAAACCAAGAATGTTTGGCAATGAACTGAAACAACTACTTGCAATGCAATAGGGCTAAGTCATGCAATCGCCCATTGATAACATTGCACACTGGCAAAGTAATGGACTTTTACAGAGCAATAGCTCATCGGAGTGCAATTGCCCTTTGCAATGCAATAACCTGAAGCAGTACATTGGGGGCTTACAATACAGTATCCATAATTAATACAATAACACTTTACATTACAATGGCCTCTTACACTGTAATATCTTCTTGTAGTGTGAACACTCTTGCAGTTCAATAGCTACGTGCTGGAAAGCAGAAGCCTCTTGCAAAGAAATACCCTTTGTAATTCAATCACCTCTTGCACGGTGACAGCACCTTGCAATGCAGGATACACTGACAGTTTAATAGTCCTTTGTAATTCAATCACCTCTTGCACGGTGACAGCACCTTGCAATGCAGGATACACTGACAGTTTAATAGTCCTTTGTAATTCAATCACCTCTTGCACGGTGACAGCACCTTGCAATGCAGGATACACTGACAGTTTAATAGTCCTTTGTAATTCAATCACCTCTTGCACGGTGACAGCACCTTGCAATGCAGGATACACTGACAGTTTAATAGTCCTTTGTAATTCAATCACCTCTTGCACGGTGACAGCACCTTGCAATGCAGGATACACTGACAGTTTAATAGTCCTTTGTAATTCAATCACCTCTTGCACGGTGACAGCACCTTGCAATGCAGGATACACTGACAGTTTAATAGTCCTTTGTAATTCAATCACCTCTTGCACGGTGACAGCACCTTGCAATGCAGGATACACTGACAGTTTAATAGTCCTTTGTAATTCAATCACCTCTTGCACGGTGACAGCACCTTGCAATGCAGGATACAATGACAGTTTAATAGTCCTTTGTAATTCAATCACCTCTTGCACGGTGACAGCACCTTGCAATGCAGGATACACTGACAGTTTAAGGACTGGAGAGGCCTTTGACAGTGCAATCATCCTTGCAGTTTAACATCCACATGGAGTTGTCACACAAACCACAGCTGTGATAATACAACAATCTTGAAAATAACTCCAAAGAGCTCCAGAAACCATCTTTGTCTTTAAGGAAAAAAAATCAGCCTTTAATTTACAAAATGAACAATGTATCCAAAATGGCATTGAAAGAAAACAAATCTTGGTCTTTGTGTGTTGAAACTGTCTGACAAGGACAAAGGACAAATGGTCAAAGCTAACAGGTGTCAAATGAACACATCCTACACCATGCTAAAACATTCCTGAATTGAATATCTCCTACTGAAAGAAAGAAGATGTGAAGTCACCATATTCTGGGTCACAGTGCAGTCACCATGGGTCAGAGAGCAGAGTGTCTGCTTCCAGGAGATACAAGATAACACAGCTTGACATTAAAGTGTCTTTCAGCAAAACATTAACATATTGTTTGTCTTTGCTCCATGACCTTCTGGTCTGTTAGTCTGTGACCTTGTCCTATCAACACCTTCTCTTTTGTTATCTCTTACCCCACCCCCGCTTTACTTGCTTAAAATCTTTTACATTTCTTATATCTGTTAGTTCTGATGAAGGGTCACAGACCTGAAACGTTAACTCCGTTTCTCTCTGCACAGATGTTGCCCGACCTGCTGAGTATTTCCAGCACTCTCTGTTTTTATTAACTGTTTCTCTCTCCACAGATGTTGCCCGACCTGCTGAGTATTTCCAGCACTCGCTGTTTTTATTAACTCTGTTTCTCTCTCCACAGATGTTGCCCGACCTGCTGAGTATTTCCAGTACTCGCTGTTTTTATTAACTCTGTTTCTCTCTCCACAGATGTTGCCCGACCTGCTGAATATTTCCAGCACTCTCTGTTTTTATTAACTCTGTTTCTCTCTGCACAGATGTTGCCCGACCTGCTGAGTATTTCCAGTACTCGCTGTTTTTATTAACTCTGTTTCTCTCTCCACAGATGTTGCCCGACCTGCTGAGTATTTCCAGCACTCGCTGTTTTTATTAACTCTGTTTCTCTCTCCACAGATGTTGCCCGACCTGCTGAGTATTTCCAGTACTCGCTGTTTTTATTAACTCTGTTTCTCTCTCCACAGATGTTGCCCGACCTGCTGAATATTTCCAGCACTCTCTGTTTTTATTAACTCTGTTTCTCTCTGCACAGATGTTGCCCGACCTGCTGAGTATTTCCAGTACTCGCTGTTTTTATTAACTCTGTTTCTCTCTCCACAGATGTTGCCCGACCTGCTGAGTATTTCCAGCACTCTCTGTTTTTATTAACTCCGTTTCTCTCTCCACAGATGTTGCCCGACCTGCTGAGTATTTCCAGCACTCTCTGTTTTTATTAACTCCGTTTCTCTCTCCACAGATGTTGCCTGACCTGCTGAGTATTTCCAGCACTCTCTGTTTTTATTAACTCTGTTTCTCTCTCCACAGATGTTGCCCGACCTGCTGAATATTTCCAGCACTCGCTGTTTTTATTAACTCTGTTTCTCTCTCCACAGATGTTGCCCGACCTGCTGAGTATTTCCAGCACTCTCTGTTTTTATTAACTCTGTTTCTCTCTCCACAGATGTTGCCCGACCTGCTGAATATTTCCAGCACTCGCTGTTTTTATTAACTCTGTTTCTCTCTCCACAGATGTTGCCCGACCTGCTGAGTATTTCCAGCACTCTCTGTTTTTATTAACTCTGTTTCTCTCTCCACAGATGCTGCCCGACCTGCTGAATATTTCCAGCACTCTCTGTTTTTATTAACTCTGTTTCTCTCTCCACAGATGCTGCCCGACCTGCTGAGTATTTCCAGCACTCTCTGTTTTTATTAACTCCGTTTCTCTCTCCACAGATGCTGCCCGACCTGCTGAGTATTTCCAGCACTCTCTGTTTTTATTAACTCTGTTTCTCTCTCCACAGATGTTGCCCGACCTGCTGAATATTTCCAGCACTCGCTGTTTTTATTAACTCTGTTTCTCTCTCCACAGATGTTGCCCGACCTGCTGAGTATTTCCAGCACTCTCTGTTTTTATTAACTCCATTTCTCTCTCCACAGATGTTGCCCGACCTGCTGAGTATTTCCAGCACTCTCTGTTTTTATTAACTCTGTTTTTCTCTCCACAGATGTTGCCCGACCTGCTGAGTATTTCCAGCACTCTCTGTTTTTATTAACTCTGTTTCTCTCTCCACAGATGTTGCCCGACCTGCTGAATATTTCCAGCACTCTCTGTTTTTATTAACTCTCTTTCTCTCTCCACAGATGTTGCCCGACCTGCTGAATATTTCCAGCACTCTCTGTTTTTATTAACTCCATTTCTCTCTCCACAGATGTTGCCCGACCTGCTGAGTATTTCCAGCACTCTCTGTTTTTATTAACTCTGTTTCTCTCTCCACAGATGTTGCCCGACCTGCTGAGTATTTCCAGCACTCTCTGTTTTTATTAACTCCATTTCTCTCTCCACAGATGTTGCCCGACCTGCTGAGTATTTCCAGCACTCTCTGTTTTTATTAACTCCATTTCTCTCTCCACAGATGTTGCCCGACCTGCTGAGTATTTCCAGCACTCTCTGTTTTTATTAACTCTGTTTCTCTCTCCACAGATGTTGCCTGACCTGCTGAATATTTCCAGCACTCTCTGTTTTTATGAACTCTGTCTGGAGACGCTGTCAATCAGCCTCTCAATGTAACAGAGTATTGTTTTTGTAACAGGTATTAGTACCGCAACCTCAGCGCTCCAGTGACCTGGGTTCTGTTCTGTTTACTGCCACAGTCTCACAGCTCCAGTGACCTGGGTTCGGTTCTGTTTACTGCCACAGCCTCACAGCTCCAGTGTCCCGGGTTCAGTTCTGTTTACTGCCACAGTCTCACAGCTCCAGTGACCTGGGTTCGGTTCTGTTTACTGCCACAGTCTCACCGCTCCAGTGACCTGGGTTCGGTTCTGTTTACTGCCACAGTCTCACCGCTCCAGTGACCTGGGTTCAGTTCTGTTTGCTGCCACAGTCTCACAGCTCCAGTGACCCGGGTTCGGTTCTGTTTCCTGCCACAGTCTCACCGCTCCGGTGACCTGGGTTCGGTTCTGTTTACTGCCACAGTCTCACAGCTCCAGTGACCCGGGTTCGGTTCTGTTTACTGCCACAGTCTCACAGCTCCAGTGACCCGGGTTCGGTTCTGTTTACTGCCACAGTCTCACCGCTCCAGTGACCTGGGTTCGGTTCTGTTTACTGCCACAGTCTCACAGCTTCAGTGACCTGGGTTCGGTTCTGTTTACTGCCACAGTCTCACAGCTCCAGTGTCCTGGGTTCGGTTCTGTTTACTGCCACAGTCTCACAGCTCCAGTGACCTGGGTTCGGTTCTGTTTACTGCCACAGTCTCACAGCTCCAGTGACCCGGGTTCGGTTCTGTTTACTGCCACAGTCTCACAGCTCCAGTGACCTGGGTTCAGTTCTGTTTACTGCCACAGTCACACAGCTCCAGTGACCCGGGTTCAGTTCTGTTTACTGCCACAGTCTAACAGCTCCAGTGACCTGGGTTCGGTTCTGTTTACTGCCACAGTCTCACAGCTCCAGTGACCTGGGTTCGGTTCTGTTTACTGCCACAGTCTCACAGCTCCAGTGTCCCGGGTTCGGTTCTGTTTACTGCCACAGTCTCACAGCTCCAGTGACCTGGGTTCGGTTATGTTTACTGCCACAGTCTCACAGCTCCAGTGTCCCGGGTTCGGTTCTGTTTACTGCCACAGTCTCACAGCTCCAGTGTCACGGGTTCGGTTCTGTTTACTGCCACAGTCTCACAGCTCCAGTGACCTGGGTTCGGTTATGTTTACGGCCACAGTCTCACAGCTCCAGTGACCTGGGTTCGGTTATGTTTACTGCCACAGTCTCACAGCTCCAGTGACCTGGGTTCGGTTCTGTTTACTGCCACAGTCTCACAGCTCCAGTGTCCCGGGTTCGGTTCTGTTTACTGCCACAGTCTCACAGCTCCAGTGACCTGGGTTCGGTTCTGTTTACTGCCACAGTCTCACAGCTCCAGTGTCCCGGGTTCGGTTCTGTTTACTGCCACAGTCTCACAGCTCCAGTGTCCCGGGTTCGGTTCTGTTTACTGCCACGGTCTGACAGCTCTAGTGACCTGGGTTCGGTTCTGTTTACTGCCACAGTCTCACAGCTCCAGTGTCCCGGGTTCGGTTCTGTTTACTGCCACAGTCTCACAGCTCCAGTGACCCGGGTTCAGTTCTGTTTACTGCCACAGTCTCACAGCTCCAGTGACCCGGGTTCAGTTCTGTTTACTGCCACAGTCTCACAGCTCCAGTGACCCGGGTTCGGTTCTGTTTACTGCCACAGTCTCACAGCTCCAGTGACCCGGGTTCGGTTCTGTTTACTGCCACAGTCTCACAGCTCCAGTGACCCGGGTTCGGTTCTGTTTACTGCCACAGTCTCACAGCTCCAGTGACCCGGGTTCGGTTCTGTTTACTGCCACAGTCTCACAGCTCCAGTGACCTGGGTTCGGTTCTGTTTACTGCCACAGTCTCACAGCTTCAGTGACCTGGGTTCGGTTCTGTTTACTGCCACAGTCTCACAGCTCCAGTGACCCGGGTTCGGTTCTGTTTACTGCCACAGTCTCACAGCTCCAGTGACCTGGGTTCGGTTCTGTTTACTGCCACAGTCTCACAGCTTCAGTGACCTGGGTTCGGTTCTGTTTACTGCCACAGTCTCACAGCTCCAGTGACCCGGGTTCGGTTCTGTTTACTGCCACAGTCTCACAGCTCCAGTGACCTGGGTTCGGTTCTGTTTACTGCCACAGTTTCACAGCTCCAGTGACCTGGGTTCGGTTCTGTTCACTGCCACAGTCTCACAGCTCCAGTGACCCGGGTTCGGTTCTGTTTACTGCCACAGTCTCACAGCTCCAGTGACCTGGGTTCGGTTCTGTTTACTGCCACAGTCTCACAGCTCCATGACCTGGGTTCGGTTCTGTTTACTGCCACAGTCTCACAGCTCCAGTGACCTGGGTTCAGTTCTGTTTACTGCCACAGTCTCACAGCTCCAGTGACCCGGGTTCAGTTCAGTTTACTGCCACAGTCTCACAGCTCCAGTGACCCGGGTTCAGTTCAGTTTACTGCCACAGTCTCACAGCTCCAGTGACCTGGGTTCGGTTCTGTTTACTGCCACAGTCTCACAGCTCCAGTGACCCGGGTTCAGTTCAGTTTACTGCCACAGTCTCACAGCTCCAGTGACCTGGGTTCGGTTCTGTTTACTGCCACAGTCTCACAGCTCCAGTGTCCCGGGTTCGGTTCTGTTTACTGCCACAGCCTCACAGCTCCAGTGACCTGGGTTCGGTTCTGTTTACTGCCACAGTCTCACAGCTCCAGTGTCCCGGGTTCTGTTCTGTTTACTGCCACAGCCTCACAGCTCCAGTGACCTGGGTTCGGTTCTGTTTACTGCCACAGTCTCACAGCTCCAGTGTCCCGGGTTCGGTTCTGTTTACTGCCACAGTCTCACAGCTCCAGTGACCCGTGTTCGGTTCTGCTAACTGCCACAGTCTCACAGCTCCAGTGTCCCGGGTTCGGTTCTGTTTACTGTCACAGTCTCACAGCTCCAGTGTCCTGGGTTCGGTTCTGTTTACTGTCACAGTCTCACAGCTCCAGTGTCCTGGGTTCGGTTCTGTTTACTGCCACAGTCTCACAGCTCCAGTGTCCCGGGTTCGGTTCTGTTTACTGTCACAGTCTCACAGCTCCAGTGTCCTGGGTTCGGTTCTGTTTACTGCCACAGTCTCACAGCTCCAGTGACCCGGGTTCGGTTCTGTTTACTGCCACAGTCACACAGCTCCAGTGACCCGGGTTCGGTTCTGTTTACTGCCACAGTCTCACAGCTCCAGTGACCTGGGTTCGGTTCTGTTTACTGCCACAGTCTCACAGCTCCAGTGACCCGGGTTCGGTTCTGTTTACTGCCACAGTCTCACAGCTCCAGTGTCCCGGGTTTGGTTCTGTTTACTGCCACAGTCTCACAGCTCCAGTGTCCCGGGTTCGGTTCTGTTTACTGCCACAGTCTCACAGCTCCAGTGACCTGGGTTCGGTTCTGTTTACTGCCACAGTCTCACAGCTCCAGAGTCCCGGGTTCAGTTCTGTTTACTGCCACAGTCTCACAGCTCCAGTGTCCCGGGTTCGGTTCTGTTTACTGCCACAGTCTCACAGCTCCAGTGTCCCGGGTTCGGTTCTGTTTACTGCCACAGTCTCACAGCTCCAGTGACCCGGGTTCGGTTCTGTTTACTGCCACAGTCTCACAGCTCCAGTGTCCCGGGTTCGGTTCTGTATACTGCCACAGTCTCACAGCTCCAGTGACCCGGGTTCGGTTCTGTTTACTGCCCC
Source organism: Heterodontus francisci (assembly GCF_036365525.1). Classification (NCBI taxonomy): domain Eukaryota; kingdom Metazoa; phylum Chordata; class Chondrichthyes; order Heterodontiformes; family Heterodontidae; genus Heterodontus; species Heterodontus francisci. The sequence goes on along the minus strand of NW_027140848.1, from coordinate 510,132 downwards.
AGTCTCACAGCTCCAGTGTCCCGGGTTCGGTTCTGTTTACTGCCACAGTCTCACACCTCCAGTGTCCCGGGTTCGGTTCTGTTTACTGCCACAGTCTCACAGCTCCAGTGTCCCGGGTTCGGTTCTGTTTACTGCCACAGTCTCACAGCTCCAGTGTCCCGGGTTCGGTTCTGTTTACTGCCACAGTCTCACAGCTCCAGTGACCTGGGTTCGGTTCTGTTTACTGCCACAGTCTCACAGCTCCAGTGACCTGGGTTCGGTTCTGTTTACTGCCACAGTCTCACAGCTCCAGTGACCCGGGTTCGGTTCTGTTTATTGCCACAGTCTCACAGCTCCAGTGTCCCGGGTTCAGTTCTGTTTACTGCCACAGTCTCACAGCTCCAGTGTCCCGGGTTCGGTTCTGTTTACTCCCACAGTCTCACAGCTCCAGTGTCCCGGGTTCGGTTCTGTTTACTGCCACAGTCTCACAGCTCCAGTGACCCGGGTTCGGTTCTGTTTACTGCCACAGTCTCACAGCTCCAGTGTCCCGGGTTCGGTTCTGTTTACTGCCACAGTCTCACAGCTCCAGTGACCCGGGTTCGGTTCTGTTTACTGCCCCAGTCTCACAGCTCCAGTGTCCCGGGTTCGGTTCTGTTTACTGCCACAGTCTCACACCTCCAGTGACCCGGGTTCGGTTCTGTTTACTGCCACAGTCTCACAGCTCCAGTGACCCGGGTTCAGTTCTGTATACTGCCACAGTCTCACAGCTCCAGTGTCCCGGGTTCGGTTCTGTTTACTGTCACAGTCTCACAGCTCCAGTGTCCCGGGTTCGGTTCTGTTTACTGCCACAGTCTCACAGCTCCAGTGACCTGGGTTCGGTTCTGTTTACTGCCACAGCCTCACAGCTCCAGTGACCTGGGTTCGGTTCTGTTTACTGTCACAGTCTCACAGCTCCAGTGACCCGGGTTCAGTTCTGTTTACTGCCACAGTCTCACAGCTCCAGTGTCCCGGGTTCGGTTCTGTTTCCTGTCACAGTCTCACAGCTCCAGTGTCCCGGGTTCGGTTCTGTTTACTGCCACAGTCTCACAGCTCCAGTGACCCGGGTTCAGTTCTGTTTACTGCCACAGTCTCACAGCTCCAGTGACCCGGGTTCGGTTCTGTTTACTGCCACAGTCTCACCGCTCCAGTGACCTGGGTTCGGTTCTGTTTACTGCCACAGTCTCACAGCTCCAGTGTCCCGGGTTCGGTTCTGTTTACTGCCACAGTCTCACAGCTCCAGTGACCTGGGTTCGGTTCTGTTTACTGCCACAGCCTCACAGCTCCAGTGTCCCGGGTTCGGTTCTGGGGACTGCCACAGTCTCACACCTCCAGTGACCTGGGTTCGGTTCTGTTTACTGCCACAGTCTCACAGCTCCAGTGACCCGGGTTCGGTTCTGTTTACTGTCACAGTCTCACAGCTCCGGTGACCTGGGTTCGGTTCTGTTTACTGCCACAGTCTCACAGCTCCAGTGACCCGGGTTTGGTTCTGTTTACTGTCACAGTCTCACAGCTCCAGTGTCCTCGGTTCGGTTCTGTTTACTGTCACAGTCTCACAGCTCCAGTGACCTGGGTTCGGTTCTGTTTACTGCCACAGTCTCACAGCTCCAGTGACCTGGGTTCGTTTCTGTTTACTGCCACAGTCTCACAGCTCCAGTGACCTGGGTTCGGTTCTGTTTACTGCCACAGTTTCACAGCTCCAGTGACCTGGGTTCGGTTCTGTTTACTGCCACAGTCTCACAGCTCCAGTGACCCGGGTTCGGTTCTGTTTACTGCCCCAGCCTCACAGCTCCAGTGACCTGGGTTCGGTTCTGTTTACTGTCACAGTCTCACAGCTCCAGTGACCTGGGTTCGGTTCTGTTTACTGCCACAGTCTCACAGCTCCAGTGACCCGGGTTCAGTTCTGTTTACTGCCACAGTCTCACAGCTCCAGTGACCCGGGTTCGGTTCTGTTTACTGCCACAGTCTCACAGCTCCGGTGACCCGGGTTCGGTTCTGTTTACTGCCACAGTCTCACAGCTCCGGTGACCCGGGTTCGGTTCTGTTTACTGCCACAGTCTCACAGCTCCAGTGACCCGGGTTCGGTTCTGTTTACTGCCACAGTCTCACAGCTCCCGTGATCCGGGTTCGGTTCTGTTTACTGCCACAGTCTCACAGCTCCCGTGATCCGGGTTCGGTTCTGTTTACTGCCACAGTCTCACAGCTCCAGTGTCCCGGGTTCGGTTCTGTTTACTGCCACAGTCTCACAGCTCCCGTGACCCGGGTTCGGTTCTGCTAACTGCCACAGTCTCACAGCTCCAGTGTCCCGGGTTCGGTTCTGTTTACTGTCACAGTCTCACAGCTCCAGTGTCCTGGGTTCGGTTCTGTTTACTGCCACAGTCTCACAGCTCCAGTGTCCCGGGTTCGGTTCTGGGGACTGCCACAGTCTCACAGCTCCAGTGACCTGGGTTCGGTTCTGTTTACTGCCACAGTCTCACAGCTCCAGTGACCCGGGTTCGGTTCTGTTTACTGTCACAGTCTCACAGCTCCGGTGACCTGGGTTCGGTTCTGTTTACTGCCACAGTCTCACAGCTCCAGTGACCCGGGTTTGGTTCTGTTTACTGTCACAGTCTCACAGCTCCAGTGTCCTCGGTTCGGTTCTGTTTACTGTCACAGTCTCACAGCTCCAGTGACCTGGGTTCGGTTCTGTTTACTGCCACAGTCTCACAGCTCCAGTGACCTGGGTTCGGTTCTGTTTACTGCCACAGTCTCACAGCTCCAGTGACCTGGGTTCGGTTCTGTTTACTGCCACAGTCTCACAGCTCCAGTGACCTGGGTTCGGTTCTGTTTACTGCCACAGTCTCACAGCTCCAGTGACCCGGGTTCGGTTCTGTCTACTGCCCCAGCCTCACAGCTCCAGTGACCTGGGTTCGGTTCTGTTTACTGTCACAGTCTCACAGCTCCAGTGACCTGGGTTCGGTTCTGTTTACTGCCACAGTCTCACAGCTCCAGTGACCCGGGTTCAGTTCTGTTTACTGCCACAGTCTCACAGCTCCAGTGACCCGGGTTCGGTTCTGTTTACTGCCACAGTCTCACAGCTCCGGTGACCCGGGTTCGGTTCTGTTTACTGCCACAGTCTCACAGCTCCGGTGACCCGGGTTCGGTTCTGTTTACTGCCACAGTCTCACAGCTCCAGTGACCCGGGTTCGGTTCTGTTTACTGCCACAGTCTCACAGCTCCCGTGATCCGGGTTCGGTTCTGTTTACTGCCACAGTCTCACAGCTCCCGTGATCCGGGTTCGGTTCTGTTTACTGCCACAGTCTCACAGCTCCAGTGTCCCGGGTTCGGTTCTGTTTACTGCCACAGTCTCACAGCTCCCGTGACCCGGGTTCGGTTCTGCTAACTGCCACAGTCTCACAGCTCCAGTGTCCCGGGTTCGGTTCTGTTTACTGTCACAGTCTCACAGCTCCAGTGTCCTGGGTTCGGTTCTGTTTACTGCCACAGTCTCACAGCTCCAGTGTCCCGGGTTCGGTTCTGTTTACTGCCACAGTCTCACAGCTCCAGTGTCCCGGGTTCGGTTCTGTTTACTGTCACAGTCTCACAGCTCCAGTGTCCTGGGTTCGGTTCTGTTTACTGCCACAGTCTCACAGCTCCAGTGTCCCGGGTTCGGTTCTGTTTACTGCCACAGTCTCACAGCTCCAGTGTCCCGGGTTCGGTTCTGTTTACTGTCACAGTCTCACAGCTCCAGTGACCTGGGTTCGGTTCTGTTTACTGTCACAGTCTCACAGCTCCAGTGTCCTGGGTTCAGTTCTGTTTACTGCCACAGTCTCACAGCTCCAGTGTCCTGGGTTCGGTTCTGGGGACTGCCACAGTCACACAGCTCCAGTGACCCGGGTTCTGTTCTGTTTACTGCCACAGTCTCACAGCTCAAGTGACCTGGGTTCGGTTCTGTTTACTGCCACAGTCTCACAGCTCCAGTGACCCGGGTTCGGTTCTGTTTACTGCCACAGTCTCACAGCTCCAGTGTCCCGGGTTCGGTTCTGTTTACTGCCACATTCTCACAGCTCCAGTGTCCTGGGTTCGGTTCTGTTTACTGCCACAGTCTCACAGCTCCAGTGACCCGGGTTCGGTTCTGTTTACTGCCACAGTCTCACAGCTCCAGTGTCCCGGGTTCGGTTCTGTTTACTGCCACAGTCTCACAGCTCCAGTGTCCCGGGTTCGGTTCCGTTTACTGCCACTGTCTCACAGCTCCAGTGTCCCGGGTTCGGTTCTGTTTACTGCCACAGTCTCACAGCTCCAGTGACCCGGGTTCGGTTCTGTTTACTGCCACAGTCTCACAGCTCCAGTGACCCGGGTTCAGTTCTGTTTACTGCCACAGTCTCACAGCTCCAGTGTCCCGGGTTCGGTTCTGTTTACTGTCACAGTCTCACAGCTCCAGTGACGCGGGTTCAGTTCTGTTTACTGCCACAGTCTCACAGCTCCAGTGTCCCGGGTTCGGTTCTGTTTACTGCCACAGTCTCACAGCTCCAGTGACCTGGGTTCGGTTCTGTTTACTGCCACAGCCTCACAGCTCCAGTGACCTGGGTTCGGTTCTGTTTACTGCCACAGTCTCACAGCTCCAGTGACCCGGGTTCAGTTCTGTTTACTGCCACAGTCTCACAGCTCCAGTGTCCCGGGTTCGGTTCTGTTTACTGCCACAGTCTCACAGCTCCAGTGACCTGGGTTCGGTTCTGTTTACTGCCACAGTCTCACAGCTCCAGTGACCCGGGTTCGGTTCTGTTTACTGCCACAGTCTCACAGCTCCAGTGTCCCGGGTTCGGTTCTGTTTACTGCCACAGTCTCACAGCTCCAGTGTCCCGGGTTCGGTTCTGTTTACTGCCACAGTCTCACAGCTCCAGTGTCCCGGGTTCGGTTCTGTTTACTGCCACAGTCTCACAGCTCCAGTGACCCGTGTTCGGTTCTGTTTACTGCCACAGTCTCACAGCTCCTGTGACCTGGGTTCGGTTCTGTTTACTGCCACAGTCTCACAGCTCCAGTGACCCGGGTTCGGTTCTGTTTACTGCCACAGTCTCACAGCTCCAGTGACCCGGGTTCTGTTCTGTTTACTGTCACAGTCTCACAGCTCCAGTAACCTGGGTTCGGTTCTGTTTACTGCCACAGTCTCACCGCTCCAGTGACCTGGGTTCGGTTCTGTTTACTGCCACAGTCTCACAGTTCCAGTGACCTGGGTTCGGTTCTGTTTACTGCCACAGCCTCACAGCTCCAGTGTCCCGGGTTCGGTTCTGGGGACTGCCACAGTCTCACAGCTCCAGTGACCTGGGTTCGGTTCTGTTTACTGCCACAGTCTCACAGCTCCAGTGACCCGGGTTCGGTTCTGTTTACTGCCACAGTCTCACAGCTCCGGTGACCTGGGTTCGGTTCTGTTTACTGCCACAGTCTCACAGCTCCAGTGACCCGGGTTTGGTTCTGTTTACTGTCACAGTCTCACAGCTCCAGTGTCCTGGGTTCGGTTCTGTTTACTGTCACAGTCTCACAGCTCCAGTGACCTGGGTTCGGTTCTGTTTACTGCCACAGTCTCACAGCTCCAGTGACCTGGGTTCGGTTCTGTTTACTGCCACAGTCTCACAGCTCCAGTGACCTGGGTTCGGTTCTGTTTACTGCCACAGTCTCACAGCTCCAGTGACCCGGGTTCGGTTCTGTTTACTGCCACAGTCTCACAGCTCCAGTGACCCGGGTTCAGTTCTGTTTACTGCCACAGTCTCACAGCTCCGGTGACCCGGGTTCGGTTCTGTTTACTGCCACAGTCTCACAGCTCCGGTGACCCGGGTTCGGTTCTGTTTACCTGCACAGTCTCACAGCTCCAGTGTCCCGGGTTCGGTTCTGTTTACTGCCACAGTCTCACAGCTCCGGTGACCCGGGTTCGGTTCTGTTTACTGCCACAGTCTCACAGCTCCGGTGACCCGGGTTCGGTTCTGTTTACTGCCACAGTCTCACAGCTCCAGTGACCCGGGTTCGGTTCTGTTTACTGCCACAGTCTCACAGCTCCGGTGACCCGGGTTCGGTTCTGTTTACTGCCACAGTCTCACAGCTCCAGTGACCCGGGTTCGGTTCTGTTTACTGCCACAGTCTCACAGCTCCAGTGACATGGGTTCGGTTCTGTTTACTGCCACAGCCTCACAGCTCCAGTGACCCGGGTTCGGTTCTGTTTACTGCCACAGCCTCACAGCTCCAGTGACCCGGGTTCGGTTCTGTTTACTGCCACAGTCTCACAGCTCCAGTGACCTGGGTTCGGTTCTGTTTACTGCCACAGTCTCACAGCTCCAGTGACCTGGGTTCGGTTCTGTTTACTGCCACAGTCTCACAGCTCCAGTGACCTGGGTTCGGTTCTGTTTCCTGCCACAGTCTCACTGCTCCAGTGACCCGGGTTCGGTTCTGTTTACTGCCACAGTCTCACAGCTCCAGTGACCCGGGTTCGGTTCTGCTAACTGCCACAGTCTCACAGCTCCAGTGTCCCGGGTTCGGTTCTGTTTACTGCCACAGTCTCACAGCTCCAGTGTCCCGGGTTCGGTTCTGTTTACTGCCACAGTCTCACAGCTCCAGTGTCCCGGGTTCGGTTCTGTTTACTGCCACAGTCTCACAGCTCCAGTGACATGGGTTCGGTTCTGTTTACTGCCACAGTCTCACAGCTCCAGTGACCCGGGTTCGGTTCTGATTACTGCCACAGTCTCACAGCTCCAGTGACCCGGGTTCGGTTCTGCTAACTGTCACAGTCTCACAGCTCCAGTGTCCTGGGTTCGGTTCTGTTTACTGCCACAGCCTCACAGCTCCAGTGTCCCGGGTTCGGTTCTGTTTACTGCCACAGTCTCACAGCTCCAGTGACCCGGGTTCGGTTCTGCTAACTGTCACAGTCTCACAGCTCCAGTGTCCCAGGTTCGGTTCTGTTTACTGCCACATTCTCACAGCTCCAGTGACCTGGGTTCGGTTCTGTTTACTGCCACAGCCTCACAGCTCCAGTGTCCCGGGTTCGGTTCTGTTTACTGTCACAGTCTCACAGCTCCAGTGTCCTGGGTTCGGTTCTGTTTACTGCCACAGTCTCACAGCTCCAGTGTCCTGGGTTCGGTTCTGTTTACTGCCACAGTCTCACAGCTCCAGTGTCCCGGGTTCGGTTCTGTTTACTGCCACAGTCTCACAGCTCCAGTGTCCCGGGTTCGGTTCTGTTTACTGCCACAGTCTCACAGCTCCAGTGACCTGGGTTCGGTTCTGTTTACTGCCACAGTCTCACAGCTCCAGTGTCCCGGGTTCAGTTCTGTTTACTGCCACAGTCTCACAGCTCCAGTGTCCCGGGTTCGGTTCTGTTTACTGCCACAGTCTCACAGCTCCAGTGTCCCGGGTTCGGTTCTGTTTACTGCCACAGTCTCACAGCTCCAGTGACCCGGGTTCGGTTCTGTTTACTGCCACAGTCTCACAGCTCCAGTGTCCCGGGTTCAGTTCTGTTTACTGCCACAGTCTCACAGCTCCAGTGTCCCGCGTTCGGTTCTGTTTACTGCCACAGTCTCACAGCTCCAGTGTCCCGGGTTCGGTTCTGTTTACTGCCACAGTCTCACAGCTCCAGTGACCCGGGTTCGGTTCTGTTTACTGCCACAGTCTCACAGCTCCAGTGTCCCGGGTTCGGTTCTGTTTACTGCCACAGTCTCACAGCTCCAGTGTCCCGGGTTCGGTTCTGTTTACTGCCACAGTCTCACAGCTCCAGTGACCCGGTTTCGGTTCTGTTTGCTGCCACAGTCTCACAGCTCCAGTGTCCCGGGTTCGGTTCTGTTTACTGCCACAGTCTCACACCTCCAGTGTCCCGGGTTCGGTTCTGTTTACTGCCACAGTCTCACAGCTCCAGTGACCCGGGTTCAGTTCTGTTTACTGCCACAGTCTCACAGCTCCAGTGTCCCGGGTTCGGTTCTGTTTACTGTCACAGTCTCACAGCTCCAGTGACCTGGGTTCGGTTCTGTTTACTGCCACAGTCTCACAGCTCCAGTGACCTGGGTTCGGTTCTGTTTACTGCCACAGTCTCACAGCTCCAGTGACCCGGGTTCAGTTCTGTTTACTGCCACAGTCTCACAGCTCCAGTGTCCCGGGTTCGGTTCTGTTTACTGCCACAGTCTCACAGCTCCAGTGACTTGGGTTCGGTTCTGTTTACTGCCACAGTCTCACAGCTCCAGTGACCTGGGTTCGGTTCTGTTTACTGTCACAGTCTCACAGCTCCAGTGACCCGGGTTCAGTTCTGTTTACTGCCACAGTCTCACAGCTCCAGTGTCCCGGGTTCGGTTCTGTTTAATGCCACAGTCTCACAGCTCCAGTGACCCGGGTTCGGTTCTGTTTACTGCCACAGTCTCACAGCTCCAGTGACCTGGGTTCGGTTCTGTTTACTGCCACAGTCTCACAGCTCCAGTGACCCAGGTTCGGTTCTGTTTACTGCCACAGTCTCACCGCTCCAGTGACCTGGGTTCGGTTCTTTTTACTGCCACAGTCTCACAGCTCCAGTGACCTGGGTTCGGTTCTGTTTACTGCCACAGCCTCACAGCTCCAGTGTCCCGGGTTCGGTTCTGGGGACTGCCACAGTCTCACAGCTCCAGTGACCTGGGTTCGGTTCTGTTTACTGCCACAGTCTCACAGCTCCAGTGACCCGGGTTCGGTTCTGTTTACTGTCACAGTCTCACAGCTCCAGTGACCTGGGTTCGGTTCTGTTTACTGCCACAGTCTCACAGCTCCAGTGACCTGGGTTCGGTTCTGTTTACTGCCACAGTCTCACAGCTCCAGTGTCCCGGGTTCGGTTCTGTTTACTGCCACAGTCTCACAGCTCCCGTGACCCGGGTTCGGTTCTGTTTACTGCCACAGTCTCACAGCTCCAGTGACCCGGGTTCGGTTCTGTTTACTGCCACAGTCTCACAGCTCCAGTGACCCGGGTTCGGTTCTGCTAACTGCCACAGTCTCACAGCTCCAGTGTCCCGGGTTCGGTTCTGTTTACTGTCACAGTCTCACAGCTCCAGTGTCCTGGGTTCGGTTCTGTTTACTGCCACAGTCTCACAGCTCCAGTGTCCCGGGTTCGGTTCTGTTTACTGCCACAGTCTCACAGCTCCAGTGTCCCGGGTTCGGTTCTGTTTACTGTCACAGTCTCACAGCTCCAGTGTCCTGGGTTCGGTTCTGTTTACTGCCACAGTCTCACAGCTCCAGTGTCCCGGGTTCGGTTCTGTTTACTGTCACAGTCTCACAGCTCCAGTGTCCTGGGTTCGGTTCTGTTTACTGCCACAGTCTCAAAGCTCCAGTGTCCCGGGTTCGGTTCTGTTTACTGCCACAGTCTCACAGCTCCAGTGACCTGGGTTCGGTTCTGTTTACTGCCACAGTCTCACAGCTCCAGTGTCCCGGGTTCAGTTCTGTTTACTGCCACAGTCTCACAGCTCCAGTGTCCCGGGTTCGGTTCTGTTTACTGCCACATTCTCACAGCTCCAGTGTCCCGGGTTCGGTTCTGTTTACTGCCACAGTCTCACAGCTCCAGTGACCTGGGTTCGGTTCTGTTTACTGCCACAGTCTCACAGCTCCAGTGACCTGGGTTCGGTTCTGCGTACTGCCACAGTCTCACAGCTCCAGTGTCCCGGGTTCGGTTCTGTTTACTGCCACAGTCTCACAGCTCCAGTGTCCCGGGTTCAGTTCTGTTTACTGCCACAGTCTCACAGCTCCAGTGTCCCGGGTTCGGTTCTGTTTACTGCCACAGTCTCACAGCTCCAGTGTCCCGGGTTCGGTTCTGTTTACTGCCACAGTCTCACAGCTCCAGTGACCCGGGTTCGGTTCTGTTTACTGCCACAGTCTCACAGCTCCAGTGTCCCGGGTTCGGTTCTGTTTACTGCCACAGTCTCACAGCTCCAGTGACCCGGGTTCGGTTCTGTTTACTGCCACAGTCTCACAGCTCCAGTGACCTGGGTTCGGTTCTGTTTACTGCCACAGTCTCACAGCTCCAGTGACCCGGGTTCAGTTCTGTTTACTGCCACAGTCTCACAGCTCCAGTATCCCGGGTTCGGTTCTGTTTACTGCCACAGTCTCACAGCTCCAGTGTCCCGGGTTCGGTTCTGTTTACTGCCACAGTCTCACAGCTCCAGTGTCCCGGGTTCGGTTCTGTTTACTGTCACAGTCTCACAGCTCCAGTGTCCTGGGTTCGGTTCTGTTTACTGCCACAGTCTCACAGCTCCAGTGTCCCGGGTTCGGTTCTGTTTACTGCCACAGTCTCACAGCTCCAGTGTCCCGGGTTCGGTTCTGTTTACTGTCACAGTCTCACAGCTCCAGTGTCCTGGGTTCGGTTCTGTTTACTGCCACAGTCTCACAGCTCCAGTGTCCCGGGTTCGGTTCTGTTTACTGCCACAGTCTCACAGCTCCAGTGTCCCGGGTTCGGTTCTGTTTACTGCCACAGTCTCACAGCTCCAGTGACCTGGGTTCGGTTCTGTTTACTGCCACAGTCTCACAGCTCCAGTGTCCCGGGTTCAGTTCTGTTTACTGCCACAGTCTCACAGCTCCAGTGTCCCGGGTTCGGTTCTGTTTACTGCCACAGTCTCACAGCTCCAGTGTCCCGGGTTCGGTTCTGTTTACTGCCACAGTCTCACAGCTCCAGTGACCTGGGTTCGGTTCTGTTTACTGCCACAGTCTCACAGCTCCAGTGTCCCGGGTTCAGTTCTGTTTACTGCCACAGTCTCACAGCTCCAGTGTCCCGGGTTCGGTTCTGTTTACTGCCACAGTCTCACAGCTCCAGTGTCCCGGGTTCGGTTCTGTTTACTGCCACAGTCTCACAGCTCCAGTGACCCGGGTTCGGTTCTGTTTACTGCCACAGTCTCACAGCTCCAGTGTCCCGGGTTCGGTTCTGTTTACTGCCACAGTCTCACAGCTCCAGTGACCTGGGTTCGGTTCTGTTTACTGCCACAGTCTCACAGCTCCAGTGACCCGGGTTCAGTTCTGTTTACTGCCACAGTCTCACAGCTCCAGTGTCCCGGGTTCGGTTATGTTTACTGCCACAGTCTCACAGCTCCAGTGTCCCGGGTTCGGTTCTGTTCACTGCCACAGTCTCACAGCTCCAGTGTCCCGGGTTCGGTTCTGTTTACTGCCACAGTCTCACAGCTCCAGTGACCTGGGTTCGGTTCTGTTTACTGCCACAGTCTCACAGCTCCAGTGACCCGGGTTCGGTTCTGTTTACTGCCACAGTCTCACAGCTCCAGTGACCTGGATTCGGTTCTGTTTACTGCCACAGTCTCACAGCTCCAGTGTCCCGGGTTCGGTTCTGTTTACTGCCACAGTCTCACAGCTCCAGTGACCTGGGTTCGGTTCTGTTTACTGCCACAGTCTCACAGCTCCAGTGACCTGGGTTCGGTTCTGTTTACTGCCACAGCCTCACAGCTCCAGTGTCCTGGGTTCGGTTCTGTTTACTGCCACAGTCTCACAGCTCCAGTGTCCTGGGTTCGGTTCTGTTTACTGCCACAGCCTCACAGCTCCAGTGACCCGGGTTCGGTTCTGTTTACTGCCACAGTCTCACAGCTCCAGTGACCTGGGTTCGGTTCTGTTTACTGCCACAGTCTCACAGCTCCAGTGACCTGGGTTCGGTTCTGTTTACTGCCACAGTCTCACAGCTCCAGTGACCCGGGTTCAGTTCTGTTTACTGCTACAGTCTCACAACTCCAGTGTCCCGGGTTCGGTTCTGTTTACTGCCACAGTCTCACATCTCCAGTGACCTGGGTTCGGTTCTGTTTACTGCCACAGTCTCACAGCTCCAGTGACCCGGGTTCGGTTCTGTTTACTGACACAGTCTCACAGCTCCAGTGACCTGGGTTCGGTTCTGTTTACTTTCACAGTCTCACAGCTCCAGTGACCCGGGTTCAATTCTGTTTACTGCCACAGTCTCACAGCTCCAGTGTCCCGGGTTCGGTTCTGTTTACTGCCACAGTCTCACAGCTCCAGTGACCCGGGTTCAGTTCTGTTTACTGCCACAGTCTCACAGCTCCAGTGTCCTGGGTTCGGTTCTGTTTACTGCCACAGTCTCACAGCTCCAGTGACCTGGGTTCGGTTCTGTTTACTGCCACAGTCTCACAGCTCCAGTGACCCGGGTTCGGTTCTGTTTACTGCCACAGTCTCACAGCTCCAGTGTCCTGGGTTCGGTTCTGTTTACTGCCACAGTCTCACAGCTCCAGTGTCCCGGGTTCAGTTCTGTTTACTGCCACAGTCTCACAGCTCCAGTGTCCCGCGTTCGGTTCTGTTTACTGCCACAGTCTCACAGCTCCTGTGTCCTGGGTTCGGTTCTGGGGACTGCCACAGTCTCACAGCTCCAGTGACCCGGGTTCGGTTCTGTTTACTGCCAGAGTCTCACAGCTCCAGTGACCTGGGTTCGGTTCTGTTTAATGCCACAGTCTCACAGCTCCAGAGACCCGGGTTCGGTTCTGTTTAATGCCAGAGTCTCACAGCTCCAGTGACCTGGGTTCGGTTCTGTTTACTGCCACAGTCTCACAGCTCCAGTGTCCCGGGTTCAGTTCTGTTTACTGCCACAGTCTCACAGCTCCAGTGACCCGGGTTCGGTTCTGTTTACTGCCACAGTCTCACAGCTCCAGTGTCCCGGGTTCGGTTCTGTTTACTGCCACAGTCTCACAGCTCCAGTGTCCCGGGTTCGGTTCTGTTTACTGCCACAGTCTCACAGCTCCAGTGACCCGGGTTCGGTTCTGTTTACTGCCACAGTCTCACAGCTCCAGTGTCCCGGGTTCAGTTATGTTTACTGCCACAGTCTCACAGCTCCAGTGTCCCGGGTTCGGTTCTGTTTACTGCCACAGTCTCACAGCTCCAGTGACCCGGTTTCGGTTCTGTTTACTGCCACAGTCACACAGCTCCAGTGTCCTGGGTTCGGTTCTGTTTACTGCCACAGTCTCACAGCTCCAGTGACCCGGGTTCGGTTCTGTTTACTGCCACAGTCTCACAGCTCCAGTGACATGGGTTCGGTTCTGTTTACTGCCACAGCCTCACAGCTCCAGTGACCCAGGTTCGGTTCTGTTTACTGCCACAGCCTCACAGCTCCAGTGACCCGGGTTCGGTTCTGTTTACTGCCACAGTCTCACAGCTCCAGTGACCTGGGTTCGGTTCTGTTTACTGCCACAGTCTCACAGCTCCAGTGACCCGGGTTCGGTTCTGTTTACTGCCACAGTCTCACAGCTCCAGTGACCTGGGTTCGGTTCTGTTTACTGCCACAGTCTCACAGCTCCAGTGTCCCGGGTTCGGTTCTGTTTACTGCCACAGTCTCACAGCTCCAGTGTCCCGGGTTCGGTTCTGCGTACTGCCACAGTCTCACAGCTCCAGTGACCTGGGTTCAGTTCTGTTTACTGCCACAGTCTCACAGCTCCAGTGACCCGGGTTCGGTTCTGTTTACTGCCACAGTCTCACAGCTCCAGTGTCCCGGGTTCGGTTCTGCGTACTGCCACAGTCTCACAGCTCCAGTGACCTGGGTTCGGTTCTGTTTACTGCCACAGCCTCACAGCTCCAGTGACCTGGGTTCGGTTCTGTTTACGGCCACAGTCTCACAGCTCCAGTGTCCCGGGTTCGGTTCTGTTTACTGCCACAGTCTCACTGCTCCAGTGTCCTGGGTTCGGTTCTGTTTACAGCCACAGCTTCACAGCTCCAGTGTCCCGGGTTCGGTTCTGTTTACTGCCACAGTCTCACAGCTCCAGTGACCCGGGTTCGGTTCTGTTTACTGCCACAGTCTCACAGCTCCAGTGTCCCGGGTTCGGTTCTGTTTACTGCCACAGTCTCACAGCTCCAGTGACCCGGGTTCGGTTCTGTTTACTGCCACAGTCTCACAGCTCCAGTGACCTGGGTTCGGTTCTGTTTACTGCCACAGTCTCACAGCTCCAGTGACCCGGGTTCAGTTCTGTTTACTGCCACAGTCTCACAGCTCCAGTATCCCGGGTTCGGTTCTGTTTACTGCCACAGTCTCACAGCTCCAGTGTCCCGGGTTCGGTTCTGTTTACTGCCACAGTCTCACAGCTCCAGTGTCCCGGGTTCGGTTCTGTTTACTGTCACAGTCTCACAGCTCCAGTGTCCTGGGTTCGGTTCTGTTTACTGCCACAGTCTCACAGCTCCAGTGTCCCGGGTTCGGTTCTGTTTACTGCCACAGTCTCACAGCTCCAGTGTCCCGGGTTCGGTTCTGTTTACTGTCACAGTCTCACAGCTCCAGTGTCCTGGGTTCGGTTCTGTTTACTGCCACAGTCTCACAGCTCCAGTGTCCCGGGTTCGGTTCTGTTTACTGCCACAGTCTCACAGCTCCAGTGTCCCGGGTTCGGTTCTGTTTACTGCCACAGTCTCACAGCTCCAGTGACCTGGGTTCGGTTCTGTTTACTGCCACAGTCTCACAGCTCCAGTGTCCCGGGTTCAGTTCTGTTTACTGCCACAGTCTCACAGCTCCAGTGTCCCGGGTTCGGTTCTGTTTACTGCCACAGTCTCACAGCTCCAGTGTCCCGGGTTCGGTTCTGTTTACTGCCACAGTCTCACAGCTCCAGTGACCTGGGTTCGGTTCTGTTTACTGCCACAGTCTCACAGCTCCAGTGTCCCGGGTTCAGTTCTGTTTACTGCCACAGTCTCACAGCTCCAGTGTCCCGGGTTCGGTTCTGTTTACTGCCACAGTCTCACAGCTCCAGTGTCCCGGGTTCGGTTCTGTTTACTGCCACAGTCTCACAGCTCCAGTGACCCGGGTTCGGTTCTGTTTACTGCCACAGTCTCACAGCTCCAGTGTCCCGGGTTCGGTTCTGTTTACTGCCACAGTCTCACAGCTCCAGTGACCTGGGTTCGGTTCTGTTTACTGCCACAGTCTCACAGCTCCAGTGACCCGGGTTCAGTTCTGTTTACTGCCACAGTCTCACAGCTCCAGTGTCCCGGGTTCGGTTATGTTTACTGCCACAGTCTCACAGCTCCAGTGTCCCGGGTTCGGTTCTGTTCACTGCCACAGTCTCACAGCTCCAGTGTCCCGGGTTCGGTTCTGTTTACTGCCACAGTCTCACAGCTCCAGTGACCTGGGTTCGGTTCTGTTTACTGCCACAGTCTCACAGCTCCAGTGACCCGGGTTCGGTTCTGTTTACTGCCACAGTCTCACAGCTCCAGTGACCTGGATTCGGTTCTGTTTACTGCCACAGTCTCACAGCTCCAGTGTCCCGGGTTCGGTTCTGTTTACTGCCACAGTCTCACAGCTCCAGTGACCTGGGTTCGGTTCTGTTTACTGCCACAGTCTCACAGCTCCAGTGACCTGGGTTCGGTTCTGTTTACTGCCACAGCCTCACAGCTCCAGTGTCCTGGGTTCGGTTCTGTTTACTGCCACAGTCTCACAGCTCCAGTGTCCTGGGTTCGGTTCTGTTTACTGCCACAGCCTCACAGCTCCAGTGACCCAGGTTCGGTTCTGTTTACTGCCACAGTCTCACAGCTCCAGTGACCTGGGTTCGGTTCTGTTTACTGCCACAGTCTCACAGCTCCAGTGACCTGGGTTCGGTTCTGTTTACTGCCACAGTCTCACAGCTCCAGTGACCCGGGTTCAGTTCTGTTTACTGCCACAGTCTCACAGCTCCAGTGTCCCGGGTTCGGTTCTGTTTACTGCCACAGTCTCACATCTCCAGTGACCTGGGTTCGGTTCTGTTTACTGCCACAGTCTCACAGCTCCAGTGACCCGGGTTCGGTTCTGTTTACTGACACAGTCTCACAGCTCCAGTGACCTGGGTTCGGTTCTGTTTACTTTCACAGTCTCACAGCTCCAGTGACCCGGGTTCAATTCTGTTTACTGCCACAGTCTCACAGCTCCAGTGTCCCGGGTTCGGTTCTGTTTACTGCCACAGTCTCACAGCTCCAGTGACCCGGGTTCAGTTCTGTTTACTGCCACAGTCTCACAGCTCCAGTGTCCTGGGTTCGGTTCTGTTTACTGCCACAGTCTCACAGCTCCAGTGACCTGGGTTCGGTTCTGTTTACTGCCACAGTCTCACAGCTCCAGTGACCCGGGTTCGGTTCTGTTTACTGCCACAGTCTCACAGCTCCAGTGTCCTGGGTTCGGTTCTGTTTACTGCCACAGTCTCACAGCTCCAGTGTCCCGGGTTCAGTTCTGTTTACTGCCACAGTCTCACAGCTCCAGTGTCCCGCGTTCGGTTCTGTTTACTGCCACAGTCTCACAGCTCCTGTGTCCTGGGTTCGGTTCTGGGGACTGCCACAGTCTCACAGCTCCAGTGACCCGGGTTCGGTTCTGTTTACTGCCAGAGTCTCACAGCTCCAGTGACCTGGGTTCGGTTCTGTTTAATGCCACAGTCTCACAGCTCCAGTGACCCGGGTTCGGTTCTGTTTAATGCCAGAGTCTCACAGCTCCAGTGACCTGGGTTCGGTTCTGTTTACTGCCACAGTCTCACAGCTCCAGTGTCCCGGGTTCAGTTCTGTTTACTGCCACAGTCTCACAGCTCCAGTGACCCGGGTTCGGTTCTGTTTACTGCCACAGTCTCACAGCTCCAGTGTCCCGGGTTCGGTTCTGTTTACTGCCACAGTCTCACAGCTCCAGTGTCCCGGGTTCGGTTCTGTTTACTGCCACAGTCTCACAGCTCCAGTGACCCGGGTTCGGTTCTGTTTACTGCCACAGTCTCACAGCTCCAGTGTCCCGGGTTCAGTTATGTTTACTGCCACAGTCTCACAGCTCCAGTGTCCCGGGTTCGGTTCTGTTTACTGCCACAGTCTCACAGCTCCAGTGACCCGGTTTCGGTTCTGTTTACTGCCACAGTCACACAGCTCCAGTGTCCTGGGTTCGGTTCTGTTTACTGCCACAGTCTCACAGCTCCAGTGACCCGGGTTCGGTTCTGTTTACTGCCACAGTCTCACAGCTCCAGTGACATGGGTTCGGTTCTGTTTACTGCCACAGCCTCACAGCTCCAGTGACCCAGGTTCGGTTCTGTTTACTGCCACAGCCTCACAGCTCCAGTGACCCGGGTTCGGTTCTGTTTACTGCCACAGTCTCACAGCTCCAGTGACCTGGGTTCGGTTCTGTTTACTGCCACAGTCTCACAGCTCCAGTGACCCGGGTTCGGTTCTGTTTACTGCCACAGTCTCACAGCTCCAGTGACCTGGGTTCGGTTCTGTTTACTGCCACAGTCTCACAGCTCCAGTGTCCCGGGTTCGGTTCTGTTTACTGCCACAGTCTCACAGCTCCAGTGTCCCGGGTTCGGTTCTGCGTACTGCCACAGTCTCACAGCTCCAGTGACCTGGGTTCAGTTCTGTTTACTGCCACAGTCTCACAGCTCCAGTGACCCGGGTTCGGTTCTGTTTACTGCCACAGTCTCACAGCTCCAGTGTCCCGGGTTCGGTTCTGCGTACTGCCACAGTCTCACAGCTCCAGTGACCTGGGTTCGGTTCTGTTTACTGCCACAGCCTCACAGCTCCAGTGACCTGGGTTCGGTTCTGTTTACGGCCACAGTCTCACAGCTCCAGTGTCCCGGGTTCGGTTCTGTTTACAGCCACAGCTTCACAGCTCCAGTGACCTGGGTTCGGTTCTGTTTACTGCCACAGTCTCACAGCTCCAGTGACCTGGGTTCGGTTCTGTTTACTGCCGCAACCTCACAGCTCCAGTGACCTGGGTTCGGTTCTGTTTACTGCCACAGTCTCACAGCTCCAGTGACCTGGGTTCGGTTCTGTTTACTGCCACAGTCTCACAGCTCCAGTGTCCCGGGTTCGGTTCTGTTTACTGCCACAGTCTCACAGCTCCAGTGACCCGGGTTCGGTTCTGTTTACTGCCACAGTCTCACAGCTCCAGTGACCTGGGTTCGGTTCTGGGGACTGCCACAGTCTCACAGCTCCAGTGTCCCGGGTTCGGTTCTGTTTATTGCCACAGTCTCACAGCTCCAGTGACCCGGGTTCGGTTCAGTTTACTGCCACAGTCTCACAGCTCCAGTGTCCCGGGTTCGGTTCTGTTTACTGCCACAGCCTCACAGCTCCAGTGTCCCGGGTCCGGTTCTGTTTACTGCCACAGCCTCACAGCTCCAGTGACCCGGGTTCGGTTCTGTTTACTGCCACAGTCTCACAGCTCCAGTGACCTGGGTTCGGTTCTGTTTACTGCCACAGTCTCACAGCTCCAGCGTCCCGGGTTCAGTTCTGTTTACTGCCACAGTCTCACAGCTCCAGTGTCCCGGGTTCGGTTCTGTTTACCTGCCACAGTCTCACAGCTCCAGTGTCCCGGGTTCGGTTCTGTTTACTGCCGCAACCTCACAGCTCCAGTGACCTGGGTTCGGTTCTGTTTACTGCCACAGTCTCACAGCTCCAGTGTCCCAGGTTCAGTTCTGTTTACTGCCACAGTCTCACAGCTCCAGTGTCCCGGGTTCAGTTCTGTTTACTGCCACAGTCTCACAGCTCCAGTGTCCCGGGTTCGGTTCTGTTTACTGCCACAGTCTCACAGCTCCAGTGTCCCGGGTTCTGTTCTGTTTACTGCCACAGTCTCACAGCTCCAGTGCCCCGGGTTCGGTTCTGTTTACTGCCACAGTCTCACAGCTCTCGTGACCCGGGTTCGGTTCTGTTTACTGCCACAGTCTCACAGCTCCAGTGTCCTGGGTTCGGTTCTGTTTACTGCCACAGTCTCACAGCTCCAGTGTCCCGGGTTCAGTTCTGTTTACTGCCACAGTCTCACAGCTCCAGTGTCCCGGGTTCGGTTCTGTTTACTGCCACAGTCTCACAGCTCCAGTGTCCTGGGTTCGGTTCTGGGGACTGCCACAGTCTCACAGCTCCAGTGACCCGGGTTCGGTTCTGTTTACTGCCACAGTCTCACAGCTCCAGTGTCCCGGGTTCAGTTCTGTTTACTGCCACAGTCTCACAGCTCCAGTGACCCGGGTTCGGTTCTGTTTACTGCCACAGTCTCACAGCTCCAGTGTCCCGGGTTCGGTTCTGTTTACTGCCACAGTCTCACAGCTCCAGTGTCCCGGGTTCGGTTCTGTTAACTGCCACAGTCTCACAGCTCCAGTGACCCGGGTTCGGTTCTGTTTACTGCCACAGTCTCACAGCTCCAGTGACCTGGGTTCGGTTCTGTTTACTGCCACAGTCTCACAGCTCCAGTGACCCGGGTTCAGTTCTGTTTACTGCCACAGTCTCACAGCTCCAGTGTCCCGGGTTCGGTTATGTTTACTGCCACAGTCTCACAGCTCCAGTGTCCCGGGTTCGGTTCTGTTCACTGCCACAGTCTCACAGCTCCAGTGTCCCGGGTTCGGTTCTGTTTACTGCCACAGTCTCACAGCTCCAGTGACCTGGGTTCGGTTCTGTTTACTGCCACAGTCTCACAGCTCCAGTGACCCGGGTTCGGTTCTGTTTACTGCCACAGTCTCACAGCTCCAGTGACCTGGATTCGGTTCTGTTTACTGCCACAGTCTCACAGCTCCAGTGTCCCGGGTTCGGTTCTGTTTACTGCCACAGTCTCACAGCTCCAGTGACCTGGGTTCGGTTCTGTTTACTGCCACAGTCTCACAGCTCCAGTGACCTGGGTTCGGTTCTGTTTACTGCCACAGCCTCACAGCTCCAGTGTCCTGGGTTCGGTTCTGTTTACTGCCACAGTCTCACAGCTCCAGTGTCCTGGGTTCGGTTCTGTTTACTGCCACAGCCTCACAGCTCCAGTGACCCGGGTTCGGTTCTGTTTACTGCCACAGTCTCACAGCTCCAGTGACCTGGGTTCGGTTCTGTTTACTGCCACAGTCTCACAGCTCCAGTGACCTGGGTTCGGTTCTGTTTACTGCCACAGTCTCACAGCTCCAGTGACCCGGGTTCAGTTCTGTTTACTGCCACAGTCTCACAGCTCCAGTGTCCCGGGTTCGGTTCTGTTTACTGCCACAGTCTCACATCTCCAGTGACCTGGGTTCGGTTCTGTTTACTGCCACAGTCTCACAGCTCCAGTGACCCGGGTTCGGTTCTGTTTACTGACACAGTCTCACAGCTCCAGTGACCTGGGTTCGGTTCTGTTTACTTTCACAGTCTCACAGCTCCAGTGACCCGGGTTCAATTCTGTTTACTGCCACAGTCTCACAGCTCCAGTGTCCCGGGTTCGGTTCTGTTTACTGCCACAGTCTCACAGCTCCAGTGACCCGGGTTCAGTTCTGTTTACTGCCACAGTCTCACAGCTCCAGTGTCCCGGGTTCGGTTCTGTTTACTGCCACAGTCTCACAGCTCCAGTGACCTGGGTTCGGTTCTGTTTACTGCCACAGTCTCACAGCTCCAGTGACCCGGGTTCGGTTCTGTTTACTGCCACAGTCTCACAGCTCCAGTGTCCTGGGTTCGGTTCTGTTTACTGCCACAGTCTCACAGCTCCAGTGTCCCGGGTTCAGTTCTGTTTACTGCCACAGTCTCACAGCTCCAGTGTCCCGCGTTCGGTTCTGTTTACTGCCACAGTCTCACAGCTCCTGTGTCCTGGGTTCGGTTCTGGGGACTGCCACAGTCTCACAGCTCCAGTGACCCGGGTTCGGTTCTGTTTACTGCCAGAGTCTCACAGCTCCAGTGACCTGGGTTCGGTTCTGTTTACTGCCACAGTCTCACAGCTCCAGTGACCCGGGTTCGGTTCTGTTTAATGCCAGAGTCTCACAGCTCCAGTGACCTGGGTTCGGTTCTGTTTACTGCCACAGTCTCACAGCTCCAGTGTCCCGGGTTCAGTTCTGTTTACTGCCACAGTCTCACAGCTCCAGTGACCCGGGTTCGGTTCTGTTTACTGCCACAGTCTCACAGCTCCAGTGTCCCGGGTTCGGTTCTGTTTACTGCCACAGTCTCACAGCTCCAGTGTCCCGGGTTCGGTTCTGTTTACTGCCACAGTCTCACAGCTCCAGTGACCCGGGTTCGGTTCTGTTTACTGCCACAGTCTCACAGCTCCAGTGTCCCGGGTTCAGTTATGTTTACTGCCACAGTCTCACAGCTCCAGTGTCCCGGGTTCGGTTCTGTTTACTGCCACAGTCTCACAGCTCCAGTGACCCGGTTTCAGTTCTGTTTACTGCCACAGTCACACAGCTCCAGTGTCCTGGGTTCGGTTCTGTTTACTGCCACAGTCTCACAGCTCCAGTGACCCGGGTTCGGTTCTGTTTACTGCCACAGTCTCACAGCTCCAGTGACATGGGTTCGGTTCTGTTTACTGCCACAGTCTCACAGCTCCAGTGACCCGGGTTCGGTTCTGTTTACTGCCACAGTCTCACAGCTCTGGTGACCCGGGTTCGGTTCTGTTTACTGCCACAGTCTCACAGCTCCAGTGACCCGGGTTCGGTTCTGTTTACTGCCACAGTCTCACAGCTCCAGTGACATGGGTTCGGTTCTGTTTACTGCCACAGCCTCACAGCTCCAGTGACCCAGGTTCGGTTCTGTTTACTGCCACAGCCTCACAGCTCCAGTGACCCGGGTTCGGTTCTGTTTACTGCCACAGTCTCACAGCTCCAGTGACCTGGGTTCGGTTCTGTTTACTGCCACAGTCTCACAGCTCCAGTGACCCGGGTTCGGTTCTGTTTACTGCCACAGTCTCACAGCTCCAGTGACCTGGGTTCGGTTCTGTTTACTGCCACAGTCTCACAGCTCCAGTGTCCCGGGTTCGGTTCTGTTTACTGCCACAGTCTCACAGCTCCAGTGTCCCGGGTTCGGTTCTGCGTACTGCCACAGTCTCACAGCTCCAGTGACCTGGGTTCAGTTCTGTTTACTGCCACAGTCTCACAGCTCCAGTGACCCGGGTTCGGTTCTGTTTACTGCCACAGTCTCACAGCTCCAGTGTCCAGGGTTCGGTTCTGCGTACTGCCACAGTCTCACAGCTCCAGTGACCTGGGTTCGGTTCTGTTTACTGCCACAGCCTCACAGCTCCAGTGACCTGGGTTCGGTTCTGTTTACGGCCACAGTCTCACAGCTCCAGTGTCCCGGGTTCGGTTCTGTTTACTGCCACAGTCTCACTGCTCCAGTGTCCTGGGTTCGGTTCTGTTTACAGCCACAGCCTCACAGCTCCAGTGACCTGGGTTCGGTTCTGTTTACTGCCACAGTCTCACAGCTCCAGTGACCTGGGTTCGGTTCTGTTTACTGCCGCAACCTCACAGCTCCAGTGACCTGGGTTCGGTTCTGTTTACTGCCACAGTCTCACAGCTCCAGTGACCCGGGTTCGGTTCTGTTTACTGCCACAGTCTCACAGCTCCAGTGACCTGGGTTCGGTTCTGGGGACTGCCACAGTCTCACAGCTCCAGTGTCCCGGGTTCGGTTCTGTTTATTGCCACAGTCTCACAGCTCCAGTGACCCGGGTTCGGTTCAGTTTACTGCCACAGTCTCACAGCTCCAGTGACCTGGGTTCGGTTCTGGGGACTGCCACAGTCTCACAGCTCCAGTGTCCCGGGTTCGGTTCTGTTTACTGCCACAGCCTCACAGCTCCAGTGTCCCGGGTCCGGTTCTGTTTACTGCCACAGCCTCACAGCTCCAGTGACCCGGGTTCGGTTCTGTTTACTGCCACAGTCTCACAGCTCCAGTGACCTGGGTTCGGTTCTGTTTACTGCCACAGTCTCACAGCTCCAGCGTCCCGGGTTCAGTTCTGTTTACTGCCACAGTCTCACAGCTCCAGTGTCCCGGGTTCGGTTCTGTTTACTGCCACAGTCTCACAGCTCCAGTGTCCCGGGTTCGGTTCTGTTTACTGCCGCAACCTCACAGCTCCAGTGACCTGGGTTCGGTTCTGTTTACTGCCACAGTCTCACAGCTCCAGTGTCCCAGGTTCAGTTCTGTTTACTGCCACAGTCTCACAGCTCCAGTGTCCCGGGTTCAGTTCTGTTTACTGCCACAGTCTCACAGCTCCAGTGTCCCGGGTTCGGTTCTGTTTACTGCCACAGTCTCACAGCTCCAGTGTCCCGGGTTCTGTTCTGTTTACTGCCACAGTCTCACAGCTCCAGTGCCCCGGGTTCGGTTCTGTTTACTGCCACAGTCTCACAGCTCTCGTGACCCGGGTTCGGTTCTGTTTACTGCCACAGTCTCACAGCTCCAGTGTCCTGGGTTCGGTTCTGTTTACTGCCACAGTCTCACAGCTCCAGTGTCCCGGGTTCAGTTCTGTTTACTGCCACAGTCTCACAGCTCCAGTGTCCCGGGTTCGGTTCTGTTTACTGCCACAGTCTCACAGCTCCAGTGTCCTGGGTTCGGTTCTGGGGACTGCCACAGTCTCACAGCTCCAGTGACCCGGGTTCGGTTCTGTTTACTGCCACAGTCTCACAGCTCCAGTGTCCCGGGTTCAGTTCTGTTTACTGCCACAGTCTCACAGCTCCAGTGACCTGGGTTCGGTTCTGTTTACTGCCACAGTCTCACAGCTCCAGTGTCCCAGGTTCAGTTCTGTTTACTGCCACAGTCTCACAGCTCCAGTGTCCCGGGTTCAGTTCTGTTTACTGCCACAGTCTCACAGCTCCAGTGTCCCGGGTTCGGTTCTGTTTACTGCCACAGTCTCACAGCTCCAGTGTCCCGGGTTCTGTTCTGTTTACTGCCACAGTCTCACAGCTCCAGTGCCCCGGGTTCGGTTCTGTTTACTGCCACAGTCTCACAGCTCTCGTGACCCGGGTTCGGTTCTGTTTACTGCCACAGTCTCACAGCTCCAGTGTCCTGGGTTCGGTTCTGTTTACTGCCACAGTCTCACAGCTCCAGTGTCCCGGGTTCAGTTCTGTTTACTGCCACAGTCTCACAGCTCCAGTGTCCCGGGTTCGGTTCTGTTTACTGCCACAGTCTCACAGCTCCAGTGTCCTGGGTTCGGTTCTGGGGACTGCCACAGTCTCACAGCTCCAGTGACCCGGGTTCGGTTCTGTTTACTGCCACAGTCTCACAGCTCCAGTGTCCCGGGTTCAGTTCTGTTTACTGCCACAGTCTCACAGCTCCAGTGACCCGGGTTCGGTTCTGTTTACTGCCACAGTCTCACAGCTCCAGTGTCCCGGGTTCGGTTCTGTTTACTGCCACAGTCTCACAGCTCCAGTGTCCCGGGTTCGGTTCTGTTTACTGCCACAGTCTCACAGCTCCAGTGACCCGGGTTCGGTTCTGTTTACTGCCACAGTCTCACAGCTCCAGTGTCCTGGGTTCGGTTCTGTTTACTGCCACAGTCTCACAGCTTCAGTGACCCGGGTTCGGTTCTGTTTACTGCCACAGTCTCACAGCTCCAGTGACCCGGGTTCGGTTCTGTTTACTGCCACAGTCTCACAGCTCCAGTGTCCCGGGTTCGGTTCTGTTTACTGCCACAGTCTCACAGCTCCAGTGACCCGGGTTCGGTTCTGTTTACTGCCACAGTCTCACAGCTCCAGTGTCCCGGGTTCGGTTCTGTTTACTGCCACAGTCTCACAGCTCCAGTGTCCCGGGTTCGGTTCTGTTTACTGCCACAGTCTCACAGCTCCAGTGACCTGGGTTCAGTTCTGTTTACTGTCACAGTCTCACAGCTCCAGTGACCCGGGTTCAGTTCTGTTTACTGCCACAGTCTCACAGCTCCAGTGTCCCGGGTTCGGTTCTGTTTACTGCCACAGTCTCACAGCTCCAGTGACCAGGGTTCGGTTCTGTTTACTGCCACAGTCTCACAGCTCCAGTGACCTGGGTTCGGTTCTGTTTACTGTCACAGTCTCACAGCTCCAGTGACCCGGGTTCAGTTCTGTTTACTGCCACAGTCTCACAGCTCCAGTGACCCGGGTTCGGTTCTGTTTACTGCCACAGTCTCACAGCTCCAGTGTCCCGGGTTCGGTTCTGTTTACTGCCACAGTCTCACAGCTCCAGTGACCCGGGTTCGGTTCTGTTTACTGCCACAGTCTCACAGCTCCAGTGTCCCGGGTTCGGTTCTGTTTACTGCCACAGTCTCACAGCTCCAGTGACCTGGGTTCGGTTCTGTTTACTGCCACAGTCTCACAGCTCCAGTGTCCCGGGTTCGGTTCTGTTTACTGCCACAGTCTCACAGCTCCAGTGACCCGGGTTCGGTTCTGTTTACTGCCACAGTCTCACAGCTCCAGTGACCCAGGTTCGGTTCTGTTTACTGCCACAGTCTCACAGCTCCAGTGACCTGGGTTCGGTTCTGTTTACTGCCACAGTCTCACAGCTCCAGTGTCCCGGGTTCGGTTCTGTTTACTGCCACAGTCTCACAGCTCCAGTGTCCCGGGTTCGGTTCTGTTTACTGCCACAGTCTCACAGCTCCAGTGACCTGGGTTCGGTTCTGTTTACTGCCACAGTCTCACAGCTCCAGGTCCCGGGTTCGGTTCTGTTTACTGCCACAGTCTCACAGCTCCAGTTTCCCGGGTTCAGTTCTGTTTACTGCCACAGTCTCACAGCTCCAGTGTCCCGGGTTCGGTTCTGTTTACTGCCACAGTCTCACAGCTCCAGTGTCCCGGGTTCGGTTCTGTTTACTGCCACAGTCTCACAGCTCCAGTGTCCTGGGTTCGGTTCTGTTTACTGCCGCAACTTCACAGCTCCAGTGACCTGAGTTCGGTTCTGTTTACTGCCGCAACCTCACAGCTCCAGTGACCCGGGTTCGGTTCTGTTTACTGCCACAGTCTCACAGCTCCAGTGACCTGGGTTCGGTTCTGTTTACTGCCGCAACCTCACAGCTCCAGTGACCTGGGTTCGGTTCTGTTTACTGCCACAGTCTCACAGCTCCAGTGACCCGGGTTCTGTTCTGTTTACTGCCACAGTCTCACAGCTCCAGTGTCCTGGGTTCGGTTCTGTTTACTGCCACAGTCTCACAGCTCCAGTGTCCCGGGTTCGGTTCTGTTTACTGCCACAGTCTCACAGCTCCAGTGTCCCGGGTTCGGTTCTGTTTATTGCCGCAACCTCACAGCTCCAGTGACCTGGGTTCGGTTCTGTTTACTGCCACAGTCTCACAGCTCCAGAGTCCGGGGTTCAGTTCTGTTTACTGCCACAGTCTCACAGCTCCAGTGACCTGGGTTCGGTTCTGTTTACTGCCACAGTCTCACAGCTCCAGTGTCCCGGGTTATGTTCTGTTTACTGCCACAGTCTCACAGCTCCAGTGTCCCGGGTTCTGTTCTGTTTACTGCCACAGTCTCACAGCTCCAGTGTCCCGGGTTCGGTTCTGTTTACTGCCACAGTCTCACAGCTCCCGTGACCCGGGTTCGGTTCTGTTTACTGCCACAGTCTCACAGCTCCAGTGTCCTGGGTTCGGTTCTGTTTACTGCCACAGTCTCACAGCTCCAGTGTCCCGGGTTCAGTTCTGTTTACTGCCACAGTCTCACAGCTCCAGTGTCCCGGATTCGGTTCTGTTTACTGCCACAGTCTCACAGCTCCAGTGTCCCGGGTTCGGTTCTGGGGACTGCCACAGTCTCACAGCTCCAGTGACCCGGGTTCGGTTCTGTTTACTGCCACAGTCTCACAGCTCCAGTGACCCGGGTTCGGTTCTGTTTACTGCCACAGTCTCACAGCTCCAGTGTCCCGGGTTCGGTTCTGTTTACTGCCACAGTCTCACAGCTCCAGTGACCCGGGTTCGGTTCTGTTTACTGCCACAGTCTCACAGCTCCAGTGTCCTGGGTTCGGTTCTGTTTACTGCCACAGCCTCACAGCTCCAGTGACCCGGGTTCGGTTCTGTTTACTGCCACAGTCTCACAGCTCCAGTGACCCGGGTTCGGTTCTGTTTACTGCCACAGTCTCACAGCTCCAGTGTCCCGGGTTCGGTTCTGTTTACTGCCACAGTCTCACAGCTCCAGTGACCCGGGTTCGGTTCTGTTTACTGCCACAGTCTCACAGCTCCAGTGTCCCGGGTTCGGTTCTGTTTACTGCCACAGTCTCACAGCTCCAGTGTCCCGGGTTCGGTTCTGTTTACTGCCACAGTCTCACAGCTCCAGTGACCCGGGTTCAGTTCTGTTTACTGCCACAGTCTCACAGCTCCAGTGTCCTGGGTTCGGTTCTGTTTACTGCCACAGTCTCACAGCTCCAGTGTCCTGGGTTCGGTTCTGTTTACTGCCACAGTCTCACAGCTCCAGTGACCTGGGTTCGGTTCTGTTTACTGTCACAGTCTCACAGCTCCAGTGTCCCGGGTTCAGTTCTGTTTACTGCCACAGTCTCACAGCTCCAGTGACCCGGGTTCAGTTCTGTTTACTGCCACAGTCTCACAGCTCCAGTGTCCTGGGTTCGGTTCTGTTTACTGCCACAGTCTCACAGCTCCAATGACCTGGGTTCGGTTCTGTTTACTGTCACAGTCTCACAGCTCCAGTGACCCGGGTTCAGTTCTGTTTACTGCCACAGTCTCACAGCTCCAGTGACCCGGGTTCAGTTCTGTTTACTGCCACAGTCTCACAGCTCCAGTGTCCCGGGTTCGGTTCTGTTTACTGCCACAGTCCCACAGCTCCAGTGACCTGGGTTCGGTTCTGTTTACTGCCACAGTCTCACAGCTCCAGTTACCTGGGTTCGGTTCTGTTTACTGCCACAGTCTCACAGCTCCAGTGACCTGGGTTCGCTTCTGTTTACTGCCACAGTCTCACAGCTCCAGTGACCCGGGTTCAGTTCTGTTTACTGCCACAGTCTCACAGCTCCAGTGACCCGGGTTCGGTTCTGTTTACTGCCACAGTCTCACAGCTCCAGTGTCCCGGGTTCGGTTCTGTTTACTGCCACAGTCTCACAGCTCCAGTGACCCGGGTTCGGTTCTGTTTACTGCCACAGTCTCACAGCTCCAGTGACCTGGGTTCGGTTCTGTTTACTGCCACAGTCTCACAGCTCCAGTGTCCCGGGTTCGGTTCTGTTTACTGCCACAGTCTCACAGCTCCAGTGACCCGGGTTCGGTTCTGTTTACTGCCACAGTCTCACAGCTCCAGTGACCCAGGTTCGGTTCTGTTTACTGCCACAGTCTCACAGCTCCAGTGACCTGGGTTCGGTTCTGTTTACTGCCACAGTCTCACAGCTCCAGTGACCCGGGTTCGGTTCTGTTTACTGCCACAGTCTCACAGCTCCAGTGACCCAGGTTCGGTTCTGTTTACTGCCACAGTCTCACAGCTCCAGTGTCCCGGGTTCGGTTCTGTTTACTGCCACAGTCTCACAGCTCCAGTGTCCCGGGTTCGGTTCTGTTTACTGCCACAGTCTCACAGCTCCAGTGACCTGGGTTCGGTTCTGCTTACTGCCACAGTCTCACAGCTCCAGTGTCCCGGGTTCGGTTCTGTTTACTGCCACAGCCTCACAGCTCCAGTGACCCGGGTTCGGTTCTGTTTACTGCCACAGTCTCACAGCTCCAGTGACCTGGGTTCGGTTCTGTTTACTGCCACAGTCTCACAGCTCCAGTGTCCCGGGTTCGGTTCTGTTTACTGCCACAGTCTCACAGCTCCAGTGACCCGGGTTCGGTTCTCTTTACTGCCACAGTCTCACAGCTCCAGTGACCCAGGTTCGGTTCTGTTTACTGCCACAGTCTCACAGCTCCAGTGACCTGGGTTCGGTTCTGTTTACTGCCACAGTCTCACAGCTCCAGTGACCCGGGTTCGGTTCTGTTTACTGCCACAGTCTCACAGCTCCAGTGACCCAGGTTCGGTTCTGTTTACTGCCACAGTCTCACAGCTCCAGTGTCCCGGGTTCGGTTCTGTTTACTGCCACAGTCTCACAGCTCCAGTGTCCCGGGTTCGGTTCTGTTTACTGCCACAGTCTCACAGCTCCAGTGACCTGGGTTCGGTTCTGTTTACTGCCACAGTCTCACAGCTCCAGTGTCCCGGGTTCGGTTCTGTTTACTGCCACAGTCTCACAGCTCCAGTGTCCCGGGTTCGGTTCTGTTTACTGTCACAGTCTCACAGCTCCAGTGTCCCGGGTTCGGTTCTGTTTACTGCCACAGTCTCACAGCTCCAGTGACCTGGGTTCGGTTCTGTTTACTGCCACAGTCTCACAGCTCCAGGGTCCCGGGTTCGGTTCTGTTTACTGCCACAGTCTCACAGCTCCAGTGACCCGGGTTCAGTTCTGTTTACTGCCACAGTCTCACAGCTCCAATGTCCCGGGTTCGGTTCTGTTTACTGTCACAGTCTCACAGCTCCAGTGACCCGGGTTCGGTTCTGTTTACTGCCACAGTCTCACAGCTCCAGTGACCTGGGTTCGGTTCTGTTTACTGCCACAGTCTCACAGCTCCAGTGTCCCGGGTTCGGTTCTGTTTACTGTCACAGTCTCACAGCTCCAGTGACCCGGGTTCGGTTCTGTTTACTGCCACAGTCTCACAGCTCCAGTGACCCGGGTTCGGTTCTGTTTCCTGCCACAGTCTCACAGCTCCAGTGTCCCGGGTTCGGTTCTGTTTACTGCCACAGTCTCACAGCTCCAGTGACCCGGGTTCGGTTCTGTTTACTGCCACAGTCTCACAGCTCCAGTGTCCTGGGTTCGGTTCTGTTTACTGCCACAGTCTCACAGCTCCAGTGACCTGGGTTCGCTTCTGTTTACTGCCACAGTCTCACAGCTCCAGTGACCTGGGTTCGGTTCTGTTTAATGCCACAGTCTCACAGCTCCAGTGTCCTGGGTTCGGTTCTGTTTACTGCCACAGTCTCACAGCTCCAGTGACCTGGGTTCGGTTCTATTTACTGCCACAGTCTCACAGCTCCAGTGTCCTGGGTTCGGTTCTATTTACTGCCACAGTCTCACAGCTCCAGTGTCCTGGGTTCGGTTCTGTTTACTGCCACAGTCTCACAGCTCCAGTGACCCGGGTTCGGTTCTGTTTACTGCCACAGTCTCACAGCTCCAGTGACCCAGGTTCGGTTCTGTTTACTGCCACAGTCTCACAGCTCCAGTGACCTGGGTTCGGTTCTGTTTACTGCCACAGTCTCACAGCTCCAGTGCCCCGGGTTCGGTTCTGTTTACTGCCACAGTCTCACAGCTCCAGTGTCCTGGGTTCGGTTCTGTTTACTGCCACAGTCTCACAGCTCCAGTGACCTGGGTTCGGTTCTGTTTACTGTCACAGTCTCACAGCTCCAGTGACCCGGGTTCAGTTCTGTTTACTGCCACAGTCTCACAGCTCCAGTGACCCGGGTTCAGTTCTGTTTACTGCCACCGTCTCACAGCTCCAGTGTCCCGGGTTCGGTTCTGTTTACTGCCACAGTCCCACAGCTCCAGTGACCTGGGTACGGTTCTGTTTACTGCCACAGTCTCACAGCTCCAGTGACCTGGGTTCGGTTCTGTTTACTGCCACAGTCTCACAGCTCCAGTGACCTGGGTTCGCTTCTGTTTACTGCCACAGTCTCACAGCTCCAGTGACCCGGGTTCAGTTCTGTTTACTGCCACAGTCTCACAGCTCCAGTGACCCGGGTTCGGTTCTGTTTACTGCCACAGTCTCACAGCTCCAGTGTCCCGGGTTCGGTTCTGTTTACTGCCACAGTCTCACAGCTCCAGTGACCCGGGTTCGGTTCTGTTTACTGCCACAGTCTCACAGCTCCAGTGACCTGGGTTCGGTTCTGTTTACTGCCACAGTCTCACAGCTCCAGTGACCCGGGTTCGGTTCTGTTTACTGCCACAGTCTCACAGCTCCAGTGACCCAGGTTCGGTTCTGTTTACTGCCACAGTCTCACAGCTCCAGTGTCCCGGGTTCGGTTCTGTTTACTGCCACAGTCTCACAGCTCCAGTGTCCCGGGTTCGGTTCTGTTTACTGCCACAGTCTCACAGCTCCAGTGACCTGGCTTCGGTTCTGTTTACTGCCACAGTCTCACAGCTCCAGTGTCCCGGGTTCGGTTCTGTTTACTGCCACAGCCTCACAGCTCCAGTGACCCGGGTTCGGTTCTGTTTACTGCCACAGTCTCACAGCTCCAGTGACCTGGGTTCGGTTCTGTTTACTGCCACAGTCTCACAGCTCCAGTGTCCCGGGTTCGGTTCTGTTTACTGCCACAGTCTCACAGCTCCAGTGACCCGGGTTCGATTCTGTTTACTGCCACAGTCTCACAGCTCCAGTGACCCAGGTTCGGTTCTGTTTACTGCCACAGTCTCACAGCTCCAGTGACCTGGGTTCGGTTCTGTTTACTGCCACAGTCTCACAGCTCCAGTGACCCGGGTTCGGTTCTGTTTACTGCCACAGTCTCACAGCTCCAGTGACCCAGGTTCGGTTCTGTTTACTGCCACAGTCTCACAGCTCCAGTGTCCCGGGTTCGGTTCTGTTTACTGCCACAGTCTCACAGCTCCAGTGTCCCGGGTTCGGTTCTGTTTACTGCCACAGTCTCACAGCTCCAGTGACCTGGGTTCGGTTCTGTTTACTGCCACAGTCTCACAGCTCCAGTGTCCCGGGTTCGGTTCTGTTTACTGCCACAGTCTCACAGCTCCAGTGTCCCGGGTTCGGTTCTGTTTACTGTCACAGTCTCACAGCTCCAGTGTCCCGGGTTCGGTTCTGTTTACTGCCACAGTCTCACAGCTCCAGTGACCTGGGTTCGGTTCTGTTTACTGCCACAGTCTCACAGCTCCAGGGTCCCGGGTTCGGTTCTGTTTACTGCCACAGTCTCACAGCTCCAGTGACCCGGGTTCAGTTCTGTTTACTGCCACAGTCTCACAGCTCCAATGTCCCGGGTTCGGTTCTGTTTACTGTCACAGTCTCACAGCTCCAGTGACCCGGGTTCGGTTCTGTTTACTGCCACAGTCTCACAGCTCCAGTGACCCGGGTTCAGTTCTGTTTACTGCCACAGTCTCACAGCTCCAGTGTCCCGGGTTCGGTTCTGTTTACTGTCACAGTCTCACAGCTCCAGTGACCCGGGTTCGGTTCTGTTTACTGCCACAGTCTCACAGCTCCAGTGACCCGGGTTCGGTTCTGTTTACTGCCACAGTCTCACAGCTCCAGTGTCCCGGGTTCGGTTCTGTTTACTGCCACAGTCTCACAGCTCCAGTGACCCGGGTTCGGTTCTGTTTACTGCCACAGTCTCACAGCTCCAGTGTCCTGGGTTCGGTTCTGTTTACTGCCACAGTCTCACAGCTCCAGTGACCTGGGTTCGCTTCTGTTTACTGCCACAGTCTCACAGCTCCAGTGACCTGGGTTCGGTTCTGTTTACTGCCACAGCCTCACAGCTCCAGTGACCTGGGTTCGGTTCTGTTTACTGCCACAGTCTCACAGCTCCAGTGTCCTGGGTTCGGTTCTGTTTACTGCCACAGTCTCACAGCTCCAGTGACCTGGGTTCGGTTCTGTTTACTGCCACAGTCTCACAGCTCCAGTGTCCTGGGTTCGGTTCTGTTTACTGCCACAGTCTCACAGCTCCAGTGACCCGGGTTCGGTTCTGTTTACTGCCACAGTCTCACAGCTCCAGTGACCCAGGTTCGGTTCTGTTTACTGCCACAGTCTCACAGCTCCAGTGACCTGGGTTCGGTTCTGTTTACTGCCACAGTCACACAGCTCCAGTGTCCCGGGTTCGGTTCTGCTTACTGCCACAGTCTCACAGCTCCAGTGTCCCGGGTTCGGTTCTGTTTACTGCCACAGTCTCACAGCTCCAGTGACCTGGGTTCGGTTCTGTTTACTGCCACAGTCTCACAGCTCCAGTGTCCCGGGTTCGGTTCTGTTTACTGCCACAGTCTCACAGCTCCAGTGACCTGGGTTCGGTTCTGTTTACTGCCACAGTCTCACCGCTCCAGTGACCTGGGTTCAGTTCTGTTTACTGCCACAGTCTCACAGCTCCAGTGACCCGGTTTCGGTTCTGTTTACTGCCACAGTCTCACAGCTCCAGTGTCCTGGGTTCGGTTCTGTTTACTGCCACAGCCTCACAGCTCCAGTGACCCGGGTTCGGTTCTGTTTACTGCCACAGTCTCACAGCTCCAGTGACCCGGGTTCGGTTCTGTTTACTGCCACAGTCTCACAGCTCCAGTGTCCCGGGTTCGGTTCTGTTTACTGCCACAGTCTCACAGCTCCAGTGACCCGGGTTCGGTTCTGTTTACTGCCACAGTCTCACAGCTCCAGTGTCCCGGGTTCGCTTCTGTTTACTGCCACAGTCTCACAGCTCCAGTGACCTGTGTTCGGTTCTGTTTACTGCCACAGTCTCACAGCTCCAGTGTCCCGGGTTCGGTTCTGTTTACTGCCACAGTCTCACAGCTCCAGTGACCCGGGTTCGGTTCTGTTTACTGCCACAGTCTCACAGCTCCAGTGTCCCGGGTTCGGTTCTGTTTACTGCCACAGTCTCACAGCTCCAGTGACCTGGGTTCGGTTCTGTTTACTGCCACAGTCTCACAGCTCCAGTGACCTCGGTTCGGTTCTGTTTACTGCCACAGTCTCACAGCTCCAGTGACCTGGGTTCGGTTCTGTTTACTGCCACAGTCTCACAGCTCCAATGTCCCGGGTTCGGTTCTGTTTACTGCCACAGTCTCACAGCTCCAGTGACCTGGGTTCGGTTCTGTTTACTGCCACAGTCTCACAGCTCCAGTGTCCCGGGTTCGGTTCTGTTTACTGTCACAGTCTCACAGCTCCAGTGTCCCGGGTTCGGTTCTGTTTACTGCCACAGTCTCACAGCTCCAGTGACCTGGGTTCGGTTCTGTTTACTGCCACAGTCTCACAGCTCCAGTGACCTGGGTTCGTTTCTGTTTACTGCCACAGTCTCACAGCTCCAGTGACCGGGGTTCAGTTCTGTTTACTGCCACAGTCTCACAGCTCCAGTGTCCCGGGTTCGGTTCTGTTTACTGCCACAGTCTCACAGCTCCAGTGACCTGGGTTCGGTTCTGTTTACTGCCACAGTCTCACAGCTCCAGTGACCCGGGTTCGGTTCTGTTTACTGCCACAGTCTCACAGCTCCAGTGACCTGGGTTCGGTTCTGTTTACTGTCACAGTCTCACAGCTCCAGTGACCCGAGTTCAGTTCTGTTTACTGCCACAGTCTCACAGCTCCAGTGTCCCGGGTTCGGTTCTGTTTACTGCCACAGTCTCACAGCTCCAGTGACCTGGGTTCGGTTCTGTTTACTGCCACAGTCTCACAGCTCCAGTGTCCCGGGTTCGGTTCTGTTTACTGCCACAGTCTCACAGCTCCAGTGACCCGGGTTCAGTTCTGTTTACTGCCACAGTCTCACAGCTCCAGTGTCCCGGGTTCGGTTCTGTTTACTGCCACAGTCTCACAGCTCCAGTGACCTGGGTTCGGTTCTGTTTACTGCCACAGTCTCACAGCTCCAGTGACCTGGGTTCGGTTCTGTTTACTGCCACAGTCTCACAGCTCCAGTGTCCCGGGTTCGGTTCTGTTTACTGCCACAGTCTCACAGCTCCAGTGACCCGGGTTCAGTTCTGTTTACTGCCACAGTCTCACAGCTCCAGTGACCTGGGTTCGGTTCTGTTTACTGCCACAGTCTCACAGCTCCAGTGACCCGGGTTCGGTTCTGTTTACTGCCACAGTCTCACAGCTCCAGTGACCCGGGTTCGGTTCTGTTTACTGCCACAGTCTCACAGCTCCAGTGACCCGGGTTCGGTCCTGTTTACTGCCACAGTCTCACAGCTCCAATGACCCGGGTTCGGTTCTGTTTACTGCCACAGTCTCACAGCTCCAGTGTCCCGGGTTCGGTTCTGTTTACTGCCACAGTCTCACAGCTCCAGTGACCCGGGTTCGGTTCTGTTTACTGCCACAGTCTCACAGCTCCAGTGTCCCGGGTTCGGTTCTGTTTACTGCCACAGTCTCACAGCTCCAGTGACCCGGGTTCGGTTCTGTTTACTGCCACAGTCTCACAGCTCCAGTGTCCCGGGTTCGGTTCTGTTTACTGCCACAGTCTCACAGCTCCAGTGTCCCGGGTTCGGTTCTGTTTACTGCCACAGTCTCACAGCTCCAGTGACCTGGGTTCGGTTCTGTTTACTGCCACAGTCTCACAGCTCCAGTGTCCCGGGTTCGGTTCTGTTTACTGCCACAGTCTCACAGCTCCAGTGACCCGGGTTCAGTTCTGTTTACTGCCACAGTCTCACAGCTCCAGTGTCCCGGGTTCGGTTCTGTTTACTGTCACAGTCTCACAGCTCCAGTGTCCCGGGTTCGGTTCTGTTTACTGCCACAGTCTCACAGCTCCAGTGACCTGGGTTCGGTTCTGTTTACTGCCACAGTCTCACAGCTCCAGGGTCCCGGGTTCGGTTCTGTTTACTGCCACAGTCTCACAGCTCCAGTGACCCGGGTTCAGTTCTGTTTACTGCCACAGTCTCACAGCTCCAGTGTCCCGGGTTCGGTTCTGTTTACTGTCACAGTCTCACAGCTCCAGTGACCCGGTTTCGGTTCTGTTTACTGCCACAGTCTCACAGCTCCAGTGTCCCGGGTTCGGTTCTGTTTACTGCCACAGTCTCACAGCTCCAGTGACCCGGTTTCGGTTCTGTTTACTGCCACAGTCTCACAGCTCCAGTGTCCCGGGTTCGGTTCTGTTTACTGCCACAGTCTCACAGGTCCAGTGACCCGGTTTCGGTTCTGTTTACTGCCACAGTCTCACAGCTCCAGTGTCCCGGGTTCGGTTCTGTTTACTGTCACAGTCTCACAGCTCCAGTGACCCGGTTTCGGTTCTGCTTACTGCCACAGTCTCACTGCTCCAGTGTCCCGGGTTCGGTTCTGTTTACTGCCACAGTCTCACAGCTCCAGTGACACGGTTTCGTTTCTGTTTACTGCCACAGTCTCACAGCTCCAGTGTCCCGGGTTCGGTTCTGTTTACTGCCACAGTCTCACAGCTCCAGTGTCCCGGGTTCGGTTCTGTTTACTGCCACTGTCTCACAGCTCCAGTGACCCGGGTTCGGTTCTGTTTACTGCCACAGTCTCACAGCTCCAGTGTCCCGGGTTCGGTTCTGTTTACTGCCACAGTCTCACAGCTCCAGTGACCTGGGTTCGGTTCTGTTTACTGCCACAGTCTCACAGCTCCAGTGTCCCGGGTTCGGTTCTGTTTACTGCCACAGTCTCACAGCTCCAGTGACCTGGGTTCGGTTCTGTTTACTGCCACAGTCTCACAGCTCCAGTGTCCTGGGTTCGGTTCTGTTTACTGCCACAGTCTCACAGCTCCAGTGACCCGGGTTCGGTTCTGTTTACTGCCACAGTCTCACAGCTCCAGTGACCCAGGTTCGGTTCTGTTTACTGCCACAGTCTCACAGCTCCAGTGACCTGGGTTCGGTTCTGTTTACTGCCACAGTCACACAGCTCCAGTGTCCCGGGTTCGGTTCTGCTTACTGCCACAGTCTGACAGCTCCAGTGTCCCGGGTTCGGTTCTGTTTACTGCCACAGTCTCACAGCTCCAGTGACCCGGGTTCGGTTCTATTTACTGCCACAGTCTCACAGCTCCAGTGTCCTGGGTTCGGTTCTGTTTACTGCCACAGTCTCACAGCTCCAGTGTCCCGGGTTCGGTTCTGTTTACTGCCACAGTCTCACAGCTCCAGTGTCCCGGGTTCGGTTCAGTTTACTGCCACAGTCTCACAGCTCCAGTGTCCTGGGTTCGGTTCTGTTTACTGCCACAGTCTCACAGCTCCAGTGACCTGGGTTCGGTTCTGTTTACTGCCACAGTCTCACAGCTCCAGTGTCCTGGGTTCGGTTCTGTTTACTGCCACAGCCTCTCAGCTCCAGTGACCCGGGTTCGGTTCTGTTTACTGCCACAGTCTCACAGCTCCAGTGACCCGGGTTCGGTTCTGTTTACTGCCACAGTCTCACAGCTCCAGTGTCCCGGGTTCGGTTCTGTTTACTGCCACAGTCTCACAGCTCCAGTGACCCGGGTTCGGTTCTGTTTACTGCCACAGTCTCACAGCTCCAGTGTCCCGGGTTCAGTTCTGTTTACTGCCACAGTCTCACAGCTCCAGTGACCTGTGTTCGGTTCTGTTTACTGCCACAGTCTCACAGCTCCAGTGTCCCGGGTTCGGTTCTGTTTACTGCCACAGTCTCACAGCTCCAGTGACCCGGGTTCGGTTCTGTTTACTGCCACAGTCTCACAGCTCCAGTGTCCCGGGTTCGGTTCTGTTTACTGCCACAGTCTCAGAGCTCCAGTGACCTGGGTTCGGTTCTGTTTACTGCCACAGTCTCACAGCTCCAGTGACCTGGGTTCGGTTCTGTTTACTGCCACAGTCTCACAGCTCCAGTGACCTGGGTTCGGTTCTGTTTACTGCCACAGTCTCACAGCTCCAATGT
Source organism: Heterodontus francisci (assembly GCF_036365525.1). Classification (NCBI taxonomy): domain Eukaryota; kingdom Metazoa; phylum Chordata; class Chondrichthyes; order Heterodontiformes; family Heterodontidae; genus Heterodontus; species Heterodontus francisci. Next base: position 473,129 of record NW_027140848.1, on the reverse strand, counting down.
CCCGGGTTCGGTTCTGTTTACTGCCACAGTCTCACAGCTCCAGTGACCTGGGTTCGGTTCTGTTTACTGCCACAGTCTCACAGCTCCAGTGTCCCGGGTTCGGTTCTGTTTACTGTCACAGTCTCACAGCTCCAGTGTCCCGGGTTCGGTTCTGTTTACTGCCACAGTCTCATAGCTCCAGTGACCTGGGTTCGGTTCTGTTTACTGCCACAGTCTCACAGCTCCAGTGACCTGGGTTCGGTTCTGTTTACTGCCACAGTCTCACAGCTCCAGTGACCGGGGTTCAGTTCTGTTTACTGCCACAGTCTCACAGCTCCAGTGTCCCGGGTTCGGTTCTGTTTACTGCCACAGTCTCACAGCTCCAGTGACCTGGGTTCGGTTCTGTTTACTGCCACAGTCTCACAGCTCCAGTGACCCGGGTTCGGTTCTGTTTACTGCCACAGTCTCACAGCTCCAGTGACCTGGGTTCGGTTCTGTTTACTGTCACAGTCTCACAGCTCCAGTGACCCGAGTTCAGTTCTGTTTACTGCCACAGTCTCACAGCTCCAGTGACCTGGGTTCGGTTCTGTTTACTGCCACAGTCTCACAGCTCCAGTGACCTGGGTTCGGTTCTGTTTACTGCCACAGTCTCACAGCTCCAGTGACCCGGGTTCAGTTCTGTTTACTGCCACAGTCTCACAGCTCCAGTGTCCCGGGTTCGGTTCTGTTTACTGCCACAGTCTCACAGCTCCAGTGACCTGGGTTCGGTTCTGTTTACTGCCACAGTCTCACAGCTCCAGTGACCTGGGTTCGGTTCTGTTTACTGCCACAGTCTCACAGCTCCAGTGACCTGGGTTCGGTTCTGTTTACTGCCACAGTCTCACAGCTCCCGTGACCTGGGTTCGGTTCTGTTTACTGCCACAGTCTCACAGCTCCAGTGACCTGGGTTCGGTTCTGTTTACTGCCACAGTCTCACAGCTCCAGTGACCTGGGTTCAGTTCTGTTTACTGCCACAGTCTCACAGCTCCAGTGTCCCGGGTTCGGTTCTGTTTACTGCCACAGTCTCACAGCTCCAGTGTCCCGGGTTCGGTTCTGTTTACTGCCACAGTCTCACAGCTCCAGTGACCTGCGTTCGGTTCTGTTTACTGCCACAGTCTCACAGCTCCAGTGTCCCGGGTTCGGTTCTGTTTACTGCCACAGTCTCACAGCTCCAGTGACCCGGGTTCAGTTCTGTTTACTGCCACAGTCTCACAGCTCCAGTGACCTGGGTTCGGTTCTGTTTACTGCCACAGTCTCACAGCTCCAGTGACCCGGGTTCGGTTCTGTTTACTGCCACAGTCTCACAGCTCCAGTGACCCGGGTTCGGTTCTGTTTACTGCCACAGTCTCACAGCTCCAGTGACCCGGGTTCGGTCCTGTTTACTGCCACAGTCTCACAGCTCCAGTGACCCGGGTTCGGTTCTGTTTACTGCCACAGTCTCACAGCTCCAGTGTCCCGGGTTCGGTTCTGTTTACTGCCACAGTCTCACAGCTCCAGTGACCCGGGTTCGGTTCTGTTTACTGCCACAGTCTCACAGCTCCAGTGACCTGGGTTCGGTTCTGTTTACTGCCACAGTCTCACAGCTCCAGTGTCCCGGGTTCGGTTCTGTTTACTGCCACAGTCTCACAGCTCCAGTGACCTGGGTTCGGTTCTGTTTACTGCCACAGTCTCACAGCTCCAGTGTCCTGGGTTCGGTTCTGTTTACTGCCACAGTCTCACAGCTCCAGTGACCCGGGTTCGGTTCTGTTTACTGCCACAGTCTCACAGCTCCAGTGACCCAGGTTCGGTTCTGTTTACTGCCACAGTCTCACAGCTCCAGTGACCTGGGTTCGGTTCTGTTTACTGCCACAGTCACACAGCTCCAGTGTCCCGGGTTCGGTTCTGCTTACTGCCACAGTCTCACAGCTCCAGTGTCCCGGGTTCGGTTCTGTTTACTGCCACAGTCTCACAGCTCCAGTGACCTGGGTTCGGTTCTGTTTACTGCCACAGTCTCACAGCTCCAGTGTCCTGGGTTCGGTTCTGTTTACTGCCACAGCCTCACAGCTCCAGTGACCCGGGTTCGGTTCTGTTTACTGCCACAGTCTCACAGCTCCAGTGACCCGGGTTCGGTTCTGTTTACTGCCACAGTCTCACAGCTCCAGTGTCCCGGGTTCGGTTCTGTTTACTGCCACAGTCTCACAGCTCCAGTGACCCGGGTTCGGTTCTGTTTACTGCCACAGTCTCACAGCTCCAGTGTCCCGGGTTCAGTTCTGTTTACTGCCACAGTCTCACAGCTCCAGTGACCTGTGTTCGGTTCTGTTTACTGCCACAGTCTCACAGCTCCAGTGTCCCGGGTTCGGTTCTGTTTACTGCCACAGTCTCACAGCTCCAGTGACCCGGGTTCGGTTCTGTTTACTGCCACAGTCTCACAGCTCCAGTGTCCCGGGTTCGGTTCTGTTTACTGCCACAGTCTCACAGCTCCAGTGACCTGGGTTCGGTTCTGTTTACTGCCACAGTCTCACAGCTCCAGTGACCTGGGTTCGGTTCTGTTTACTGCCACAGTCTCACAGCTCCAGTGACCTGGGTTCGGTTCTGTTTACTGCCACAGTCTCACAGCTCCAGAGTCCCGGGTTCGGTTCTGTTTACTGCCACAGTCTCACAGCTCCAGTGACCTGGGTTCGGTTCTGTTTACTGCCACAGTCTCACAGCTCCAGTGACCCGGGTTCGGTTCTGTTTACTGCCACAGTCTCACAGCTCCAGTGACCTGGGTTCGGTTCTGTTTACTGTCACAGTCTCACAGCTCCAGTGACCCGAGTTCAGTTCTGTTTACTGCCACAGTCTCACAGCTCCAGTGACCTGGGTTCGGTTCTGTTTACTGCCACAGTCTCACAGCTCCAGTGACCTGGGTTTGGTTCTGTTTACTGCCACAGTCTCACAGCTCCAGTGACCCGGGTTCAGTTCTGTTTACTGCCACAGTCTCACAGCTCCAGTGTCCCGGGTTCGGTTCTGTTTACTGCCACAGTCTCACAGCTCCAGTGACCTGGGTTCGGTTCTGTTTACTGCCACAGTCTCACAGCTCCAGTGACCTGGGTTCGGTTCTGTTTACTGCCACAGTCTCACAGCTCCAGTGACCTGGGTTCGGTTCTGTTTACTGCCACAGTCTCACAGCTCCCGTGACCTGGGTTCGGTTCTGTTTACTGCCACAGTCTCACAGCTCCAGTGACCTGGGTTCGGTTCTGTTTACTGCCACAGTCTCACAGCTCCAGTGTCCCGGGTTCGGTTCTGTTTACTGCCACAGTCTCACAGCTCCAGTGACCCGGGTTCAGTTCTGTTTACTGCCACAGTCTCACAGCTCCAGTGACCTGGGTTCGGTTCTGTTTACTGCCACAGTCTCACAGCTCCAGTGACCCGGGTTCGGTTCTGTTTACTGCCACAGTCTCACAGCTCCAGTGACCCGGGTTCGGTTCTGTTTACTGCCACAGTCTCACAGCTCCAGTGACCCGGGTTCGGTCCTGTTTACTGCCACAGTCTCACAGCTCCAGTGACCCGGGTTCGGTTCTGTTTACTGCCACAGTCTCACAGCTCCAGTGTCCCGGGTTCGGTTCTGTTTACTGCCACAGTCTCACAGCTCCAGTGACCCGTGTTCGGTTCTGTTTACTGCCACAGTCTCACAGCTCCAGTGTCCCGGATTCGGTTCTGTTTACTGCCACAGTCTCACAGCTCCAGTGTCCCGGGTTCGGTTCTGTTTACTGCCACAGTCTCACAGCTCCAGTGACCCGGGTTCAGTTCTGTTTACTGCCACAGTCTCACAGCTCCAGTGTCCCGGGTTCGGTTCTGTTTACTGTCACAGTCTCACAGCTCCAGTGACCCGGGTTCAGTTCTGTTTACTGCCACAGTCTCACAGCTCCAGTGTCCCGGGTTCGGTTCTGTTTACTGCCACAGTCTCACAGCTCCAGTGACCTGGGTTCGGTTCTGTTTACTGCCACAGTCTCACAGCTCCAGTGTCCCGGGTTCGGTTCTGTTTACTGCCACAGTCTCACAGCTCCAGTGTCCCGGGTTCGGTTCTGTTTACTGCCACAGTCTCACAGCTGCAGTGACCCGGGTTCAGTTCTGTTTACTGCCACAGTCTCACAGCTCCAGTGTCCCGGGTTCGGTTCTGTTTACTGTCACAGTCTCACAGCTCCAGTGACCCGGGTTCAGTTCTGTTTACTGCCACAGTCTCACAGCTCCTGTGTCCCGGGTTCGGTTCTGTTTACTGCCACAGTCTCACAGCTCCAGTGACCTGGGTTCGGTTCTGTTTACTGCCACAGTCTCACAGCTCCAGTGTCCCGGGTTCGGTTCTGTTTACTGCCACAGTCTCACAGCTCCAGTGACCTGGGTTCGGTTCTGTTTACTGCCACAGTCTCACAGCTCCAGTGACCTGGGTTCGGTTCTGTTTACTGCCACAGTCTCACAGCTCCAGTGTCCCGGGTTCGGTTCTGTTTACTGCCACAGTCTCACAGCTCCAGTGACCTGGGTTCGGTTCTGTTTACTGCCACAGTCTCACAGCTCCAGTGTCCCGGGTTCGGTTCTGTTTACTGCCACAGTCTCACAGCTCCAGTGACCCGGGTTCGGTTCTGTTTACTGCCACAGTCTCACAGCTCCAGTGTCCCGGGTTCGGTTCTGTTTACTGCCACAGTCTCACAGCTCCAGTGACCTGGGTTCGGTTCTGTTTACTGCCACAGTCTCACAGCTCCAGTGTCCCGGGTTCGGTTCTGTTTACTGCCACAGTCTCACAGCTCCAGTGACCCGGGTTCGGTTCTGTTTACTGCCACAGTCTCACAGCTCCAGTGACCCAGGTTCGGTTCTGTTTACTGCCACAGTCTCACAGCTCCAGTGACCTGGGTTCGGTTCTGTTTACTGCCACAGTCTCACAGCTCCAGTGACCCGGGTTCGGTTCTGTTTACTGCCACAGTCTCACAGCTCCAGTGACCCGGGTTCGGTTCTGTTTACTGCCACAGTCTCACAGCTCCAGTGACCCGGGTTCGGTTCTGTTTACTGCCACAGTCTCACAGCTCCAGTGTCTCGGGTTCGGTTCTGTTTACTGCCACAGTCTCACAGCTCCAGTGACCCGGGTTCGGTTCTGTTTACTGCCACAGTCACACAGCTCCAGTGTCCTGGGTTCGGTTCTGTTTACTGCCACAGTCTCACAGCTCCAGTGACCCGGGTTCGGTTCTGTTTACTGCCACAGTCTCACAGCTCCAGTGTCCCGGGTTCGGTTCTGTTTACTGCCACAGTCTCACAGCTCCAGTGACCTGGGTTCAGTTCTGTTTACTACCACAGTCTCACCGCTCCAGTGTCCCGGGTTCGGTTCTGTTTACTGCCACAGTCTCACAGCTCCAGTGACCTGGGTTCGGTTCTGTTTACTGCCACAGTCTCACAGCTCCAGTGACCCGGGTTCGGTTCTGTTTACTGCCACAGTCTCACAGCTCCAGTGACCTGGGTTCGGTTCTGTTTACTGTCACAGTCTCACAGCTCCAGTGACCCGAGTTCAGTTCTGTTTACTGCCACAGTCTCACAGCTCCAGTGACCTGGGTTCGGTTCTGTTTACTGCCACAGTCTCACAGCTCCAGTGACCTGGGTTTGGTTCTGTTTACTGCCACAGTCTCACAGCTCCAGTGACCCGGGTTCAGTTCTGTTTACTGCCACAGTCTCACAGCTCCAGTGTCCCGGGTTCGGTTCTGTTTACTGCCACAGTCTCACAGCTCCAGTGACCTGGGTTCGGTTCTGTTTACTGCCACAGTCTCACAGCTCCAGTGACCTGGGTTCGGTTCTGTTTACTGCCACAGTCTCACAGCTCCAGTGACCTGGGTTCGGTTCTGTTTACTGCCACAGTCTCACAGCTCCCGTGACCTGGGTTCGGTTCTGTTTACTGCCACAGTCTCACAGCTCCAGTGACCTGGGTTCGGTTCTGTTTACTGCCACAGTCTCACAGCTCCAGTGTCCCGGGTTCGGTTCTGTTTACTGCCACAGTCTCACAGCTCCAGTGACCCGGGTTCAGTTCTGTTTACTGCCACAGTCTCACAGCTCCAGTGACCTGGGTTCGGTTCTGTTTACTGCCACAGTCTCACAGCTCCAGTGACCCGGGTTCGGTTCTGTTTACTGCCACAGTCTCACAGCTCCAGTGACCCGGGTTCGGTTCTGTTTACTGCCACAGTCTCACAGCTCCAGTGACCCGGGTTCGGTCCTGTTTACTGTCACAGTCTCACAGCTCCAGTGACCCGGGTTCGGTTCTGTTTACTGCCACACTCTCACAGCTCCAGTGTCCCCGGTTCGGTTCTGTTTACTGCCACAGTCTCACAGCTCCAGTGACCCGGGTTCGGTTCTGTTTACTGCCACAGTCTCACAGCTCCAGTGTCCCGGATTCGGTTCTGTTTACTGCCACAGTCTCACAGCTCCAGTGTCCCGGGTTCGGTTCTGTTTACTGCCACAGTCTCACAGCTCCAGAGACCCGGGTTCAGTTCTGTTTACTGCCACAGTCTCACAGCTCCAGTGTCCCGGGTTCGGTTCTGTTTACTGTCACAGTCTCACAGCTCCAGTGACCCGGGTTCAGTTCTGTTTACTGCCACAGTCTCACAGCTCCAGTGTCCCGGGTTCGGTTCTGTTTACTGCCACAGTCTCACAGCTCCAGTGACCTGGGTTCGGTTCTGTTTACTGCCACAGTCTCACAGCTCCAGTGTCCCGGGTTCGGTTCTGTTTACTGCCACAGTCTCACAGCTCCAGTGTCCCGGGTTCGGTTCTGTTTACTGCCACAGTCTCACAGCTGCAGTGACCCGGGTTCAGTTCTGTTTACTGCCACAGTCTCACAGCTCCAGTGTCCCGGGTTCGGTTCTGTTTACTGTCACAGTCTCACAGCTCCAGTGACCCGGGTTCAGTTCTGTTTACTGCCACAGTCTCACAGCTCCTGTGTCCCGGGTTCGGTTCTGTTTACTGCCACAGTCTCACAGCTCCAGTGACCTGGGTTCGGTTCTGTTTACTGCCACAGTCTCACAGCTCCAGTGTCCCGGGTTCGGTTCTGTTTACTGCCACAGTCTCACAGCTCCAGTGACCTGGGTTCGGTTCTGTTTACTGCCACAGTCTCACAGCTCCAGTGACCTGGGTTCGGTTCTGTTTACTGCCACAATCTCACAGCTCCAGTGTCCCGGGTTCGGTTCTGTTTACTGCCACAGTCTCACAGCTCCAGTGACCTGGGTTCGGTTCTGTTTACTGCCACAGTCTCACAGCTCCAGTGTCCCGGGTTCGGTTCTGTTTACTGCCACAGTCTCACAGCTCCAGTGACCCGGGTTCGGTTCTGTTTACTGCCACAGTCTCACAGCTCCAGTGTCCCGGGTTCGGTTCTGTTTACTGCCACAGTCTCACAGCTCCAGTGACCTGGGTTCGGTTCTGTTTACTGCCACAGTCTCACAGCTCCAGTGTCCCGGGTTCGGTTCTGTTTACTGCCACAGTCTCACAGCTCCAGTGACCCGGGTTCGGTTCTGTTTACTGCCACAGTCTCACAGCTCCAGTGACCCAGGTTCGGTTCTGTTTACTGCCACAGTCTCACAGCTCCAGTGACCTGGGTTCGGTTCTGTTTACTGCCACAGTCTCACAGCTCCAGTGACCCGGGTTCGGTTCTGTTTACTGCCACAGTCTCACAGCTCCAGTGACCCGGGTTCGGTTCTGTTTACTGCCACAGTCTCACAGCTCCAGTGACCCGGGTTCGGTTCTGTTTACTGCCACAGTCTCACAGCTCCAGTGTCTCGGGTTCGGTTCTGTTTACTGCCACAGTCTCACAGCTCCAGTGACCCGGGTTCGGTTCTGTTTACTGCCACAGTCACACAGCTCCAGTGTCCTGGGTTCGGTTCTGTTTACTGCCACAGTCTCACAGCTCCAGTGACCCGGGTTCGGTTCTGTTTACTGCCACAGTCTCACAGCTCCAGTGTCCCGGGTTCGGTTCTGTTTACTGCCACAGTCTCACAGCTCCAGTGACCTGGGTTCAGTTCTGTTTACTACCACAGTCTCACCGCTCCAGTGTCCCGGGTTCGGTTCTGTTTACTGCCACAGTCTCACAGCTCCAGTGACCCGGGTTCGGTTCTGTTTACTGCCACAGTCTCACAGCTCCAGTGTCCCGGGTTCGGTTCTGTTTACTGCCACAGTCTCACAGCTCCAGTGACCCGGGTTCAGTTCTGTTTACTGCCACAGTCTCACAGCTCCAGTGTCCCGGGTTCGGTTCTGTTTACTGTCACAGTCTCCCAGCTCCAGTGACCCGGGTTCAGTTCTGTTTACTGCCACAGTCTCACAGCTCCAGTGTCCCGGGTTCGGTTCTGTTTACTGCCACAGTCTCACAGCTCCAGTGACCTGGGTTCGGTTCTGTTTACTGCCACAGTCTCACAGCTCCAGTGTCCCGGGTTCGGTTCTGTTTACTGCCACAGTCTCACAGCTCCAGTGTCCCGGGTTCGGTTCTGTTTACTGCCACAGTCTCACAGCTCCAGTGACCCGGGTTCAGTTCTGTTTACTGCCACAGTCTCACAGCTCCAGTGTCCCGGGTTCGGTTCTGTTTACTGTCACAGTCTCACAGCTCCAGTGACCCGGGTTCAGTTCTGTTTACTGCCACAGTCTCACAGCTCCAGTGACCCGGGTTCGGTTCTGTTTACTGCCACAGTCTCACAGCTCCAGTGTCCCGGGTTCGGTTCTGTTTACTGCCACAGTCTCACAGCTCCAGTGACCCGGGTTCAGTTCTGTTTACTGCCACAGTCTCACAGCTCCAGTGTCCCGGGTTCGGTTCTGTTTACTGTCACAGTCTCCCAGCTCCAGTGACCCGGGTTCAGTTCTGTTTACTGCCACAGTCTCACAGCTCCAGTGTCCCGGGTTCGGTTCTGTTTACTGCCACAGTCTCACAGCTCCAGTGACCTGGGTTCGGTTCTGTTTACTGCCACAGTCTCACAGCTCCAGTGTCCCGGGTTCGGTTCTGTTTACTGCCACAGTCTCACAGCTCCAGTGTCCCGGGTTCGGTTCTGTTTACTGCCACAGTCTCACAGCTCCAGTGACCCGGGTTCAGTTCTGTTTACTGCCACAGTCTCACAGCTCCAGTGTCCCGGGTTCGGTTCTGTTTACTGTCACAGTCTCACAGCTCCAGTGACCCGGGTTCAGTTCTGTTTACTGCCACAGTCTCACAGCTCCAGTGTCCCGGGATCGGTTCTGTTTACTGCCACAGTCTCACAGCTCCAGTGACCTGGGTTCGGTTCTGTTTACTGCCACAGTCTCACAGCTCCAGTGTCCCGGGTTCGGTTCTGTTTACTGCCACAGTCTCACAGCTCCAGTGACCTGGGTTCGGTTCTGTTTACTGCCACAGTCTCACAGCTCCAGTGACCTGGGTTCGGTTCTGTTTACTGCCACAGTCTCACAGCTCCAGTGACCCGGGTTCAGTTCTGTTTACTGCCACAGTCTCACAGCTCCAGTGACCCGGGTTCGGTTCTGTTTACTGCCACAGTCTCACAGCTCCAGTGTCCCGGGTTCGGTTCTGTTTACTGCCACAGTCTCACAGCTCCAGTGACCCGGGTTCGGTTCTGTTTACTGCCACAGTCTCACAGCTCCAGTGTCCCGGGTTCGGTTCTGTTTACTGCCACAGTCTCACAGCTCCAGTGACCTGGGTTCGGTTCTGTTTACTGCCACAGTCTCACAGCTCCAGTGTCCCGGGTTCGGTTCTGTTTACTGCCACAGTCTCACAGCTCCAGTGACCCGGGTTCGGTTCTGTTTACTGCCACAGTCTCACAGCTCCAGTGACCCAGGTTCGGTTCTGTTTACTGCCACAGTCTCACAGCTCCAGTGACCTGGGTTCGGTTCTGTTTACTGCCACAGTCTCACAGCTCCAGTGACCCAGGTTCGGTTCTGTTTACTGCCACAGTCTCACAGCTCCAGTGACCCAGGTTCGGTTCTGTTTACTGCCACAGTCTCACAGCTCCAGTGACCCGGGTTCAGTTCTGTTTACTGCCACAGTCTCACAGCTCCAGTGTCCCGGGTTCGGTTCTGTTTACTGTCACAGTCTCACAGCTCCAGTGACCCGGGTTCAGTTCTGTTTACTGCCACAGTCTCACAGCTCCAGTGTCCCGGGTTCAGTTCTGTTTACTGCCACAGTCTCACAGCTCCAGTGACCTGGGTTCGGTTCTGTTTACTGCCACAGTCTCACAGCTCCAGTGTCCCGGGTACGGTTCTGTTTACTGCCACAGTCTCACAGCTCCAGTGACCTGGGTTCGGTTCTGTTTACTGCCACAGTCTCACAGCTCCAGTGACCTGGGTTCGGTTCTGTTTACTGCCACAGTCTCACAGCTCCAGTGACCCGGGTTCAGTTCTGTTTACTGCCACAGTCTCACAGCTCCAGTGACCTGGGTTCGGTTCTGTTTACTGCCACAGTCTCACAGCTCCAGTGACCCGGGTTCGGTTCTGTTTACTGCCACAGTCTCACAGCTCCGGTGACCCGGGTTCGGTTCTGTTTACTGCCACAGTCTCACAGCTCCAGTGACCCGGGTTCGGTTCTGTTTACTGCCACAGTCTCACAGCTCCAGTGTCCCGGGTTCGGTTCTGTTTACTGCCACAGTCTCACAGCTCCAGTGACCCGGGTTCGGATCTGTTTACTGCCACAGTCTCACAGCTCCAGTGTCCCGGGTTCGGTTCTGTTTACTGCCACAGTCTCACAGCTCCAGTGACCTGGGTTCGGTTCTGTTTACTGCCACAGTCTCACAGCTCCAGTGTCCCGGGTTCGGTTCTGTTTACTGCCACTGTCTCACAGCTCCAGTGAAACGGGTTCGGTTCTGTTTACTGCCACAGTCTCACAGCTCCAGTGACCCAGGTTCGGTTCTGTTTACTGCCACAGTCTCACAGCTCCAGTGACCTGGGTTCGGTTCTGTTTACTGCCACAGTCTCACAGCTCCAGTGACCCGGGTTCGGTTCTGTTTACTGCCACAGTCTCACAGCTCCAGTGACCCAGGTTCGGTTCTGTTTACTGCCACAGTCTCACAGCTCCAGTGACCCGGGTTCGGTTCTGTTTACTGCCACAGTGTCACAGCTCCAGTGTCCCGGGTTCGGTTCTGTTTACTGCCACAGTCTCACAGCTCCAGTGACCTGGGTTCGGTTCTGTTTACTGCCACATTCTCACAGCTCCAGTGTCCCGGGTTCGGTTCTGTTTACTGCCACAGTCTCACAGCTCCAGTGTCCCGGGTTCAGTTCTGTTTACTGCCACAGTCTCACAGCTCCAGTGTCCCGGGTTCGGTTATGTTTACTGTCACAGTCTCACAGCTCCAGTGTCCCGGGTTCGGTTCTGTTTACTGCCACAGTCTCACAGCTCCAGTGACCTGGGTTCGGTTCTGTTTACTGCCACAGTCTCACAGCTCCAGGGTCCCGGGTTCGATTCTGTTTACTGCCACAGTCTCACAGCTCCAGTGACCCGGGTTCAGTTCTGTTTACTGCCACAGTCTCACAGCTCCAGTGACCCGTGTTCGGTTCTGTTTACTGTCACAGTCTCACAGCTCCAGTGACCCGGTTTCGGTTCTGTTTACTGCCACAGTCTCACAGCTCCAGTGTCCCGTGTTCAGTTCTGTTTACTGCCACAGTCTCACAGCTCCAGTGTCCCGGGTTCGGTTCTGTTTACTGCCACAGTCTCACAGCTCCAGTGACCCGGTTTCGGTTCTGTTTACTGCCACAGTCTCACAGCTCCAGTGTCCCGGGTTCGGTTCTGTTTACTGCCACAGTCTCACAGCTCCAGTGTCCCGGGTTCGGTTCTGTTTACTGCCACAGTCTCACAGCTCCAGTGACCTGGGTTCTGTTCTGTTTACTGCCACAGTCTCACAGCTCCAGTGTCCCGGGTTCGGTTCTGTTTACTGCCACAGTCTCACAGCTCCAGTGACCCGGGTTCGGTTCTGTTTACTGCCACAGTCTCACAGCTCCAGTGTCCCGGGTTCGGTTCTGTTTACTGCCACAGTCTCACAGCTCCAGTGACCTGGGTTCGGTTCTGTTTACTGCCACAGTCTCACAGATCCAGTGTCCCGGGTTCGGTTCTGTTTACTGCCACAGTCTCACAGCTCCAGTGACCTGGGTTCGGTTCTGTTTACTGCCACAGTCTCACAGCTCCAGTGTCCTGGGTTCGGTTCTGTTTACTGCCACAGTCTCACAGCTCCAGTGACCCGGGTTCGGTTCTGTTTACTGCCACAGTCTCACAGCTCCAGTGACCTGGGTTCGGTTCTGTTTACTGCCACAGTCTCACAGCTCCAGTGACCTGGGTTCGGTTCTGTTTACTGCCACAGTCTCACAGCTCCAATGTCCCGGGTTCGGTTCTGTTTACTGCCACAGTCTCACAGCTCCAGTGACCTGGGTTCGGTTCTGTTTACTGCCACAGTCTCACAGCTCCAGTGTCCCGGGTTCGGTTTTGTTTACTGTCACAGTCTCACAGCTCCAGTGTCCCGGGTTCGGTTCTGTTTACTGCCACAGTCTCACAGCTCCAGTGACCTGGGTTCGGTTCTGTTTACTGCCACAGTCTCACAGCTCCAGTGACCTGGGTTCGGTTCTGTTTACTGCCACAGTCTCACAGCTCCAGTGACCGGGGTTCAGTTCTGTTTACTGCCACAGTCTCACAGCTCCAGTGTCCCGGGTTCGGTTCTGTTTACTGCCACAGTCTCACAGCTCCAGTGACCCGGGTTCGGTTCTGTTTACTGCCACAGTCTCACAGCTCCAGTGACCCGGGTTCGGTTCTGTTTACTGCCACAGTCTCACAGCTCCAGTGACCTGGGTTCGGTTCTGTTTACTGTCACAGTCTCACAGCTCCAGTGACCCGAGTTCAGTTCTGTTTACTGCCACAGTCTCACAGCTCCAGTGTCCCGGGTTCGGTTCTGTTTACTGCCACAGTCTCACAGCTCCAGTGACCTGGGTTCGGTTCTGTTTACTGCCACAGTCTCACAGCTCCAGTGACCTGGGTTCGGTTCTGTTTACTGCCACAGTCTCACAGCTCCAGTGTCCCGGGTTCGGTTCTGTTTACTGCCACAGTCTCACAGCTCCAGTGACATGGGTTCGGTTCTGTTTACTGCCACAGTCTCACAGCTCCAGTGACCTGGGTTCGGTTCTGTTTACTGCCACAGTCTCACAGCTCCAGTGACCTGGGTTCGGTTCTGTTTACTGCCACAGTCTCACAGCTCCCGTGACCTGGGTTCGGTTCTGTTTACTGCCACAGTCTCACAGCTCCAGTGACCTGGGTTCGGTTCTGTTTACTGCCACAGTCTCACAGCTCCAGTGTCCCGGGTTCGGTTCTGTTTACTGCCACAGTCTCACAGCTCCAGTGTCCCGGGTTCGGTTCTGTTTCCTGCCACAGTCTCACAGCTCCAGTGACCTGCGTTCGGTTCAGTTTACAGCCACAGTCTCACAGCTCCAGTGTCCCGGGTTCGGTTCTGTTTACTGCCACAGTCTCACAGCTCCAGTGACCCGGGTTCGGTTCTGTTTACTGCCACAGTCTCACAGCTCCAGTGACCCGGGTTCGGTTCTGTTTACTGCCACAGTCTCACAGCTCCAGTGACCCGGGTTCGGTCCTGTTTACTGCCACAGTCTCACAGCTCCAGTGACCTGGGTTCGGTTCTGTTTACTGTCACAGTCTCACAGCTCCAGTGACCCGGGTTCAGTTCTGTTTACTGCCGCAGTCTCACAGCTCCAGTGACCCGGGTTCGGTTCTGTTTACTGCCACAGTCTCACAGCTCCAGTGTCCCGGGTTCGGTTCTGTTTACTGCCACAGTCTCACAGCTCCAGTGACCCGGGTTCGGTTCTGTTTACTGCCACAGTCTCACAGCTCCAGTGTCCCGGGTTCGGTTCTGTTTACTGCCCACAGTCTCACAGCTCCAGTGACCTGGGTTCGGTTCTGTTTACTGCCACAGTCTCACAGCTCCAGTGACCTGGGTTCGGTTCTGTTTACTGCCACAGTCTCACAGCTCCAGTGTCCCGGGTTCGGTTCTGTTTACTGTCACAGTCTCACAGCTCCAGTGACCTGGGTTCGGTTCTGTTTACTGCCACAGTCTCACAGCTCCAGTGACCCGGGTTCGGTTCTGTTTACTGCCACAGTCTCACAGCTCCGGTGACCCGGGTTCGGTTCTGTTTACTGCCACAGTCTCACAGCTCCAGTGACCCGGGTTCGGTTCTGTTTACTGCCACAGTCTCACAGCTCCAGTGTCCCGGGTTCGGTTCTGTTTACTGCCACAGTCTCACAGCTCCAGTGACCCGGGTTCGGTTCTGTTTACTGCCACAGTCTCACAGCTCCAGTGTGACGGGTTCGGTTCTGTTTACTGCCACAGTCTCACAGCTCCAGTGACCTGGGTTCGGTTCTGTTTACTGCCACAGTCTCACAGCTCCAGTGTCCCGGGTTCGGTTCTGTTTACTGCCACTGTCTCACAGCTCCAGTGAAACGGGTTCGGTTCTGTTTACTGCCACAGTCTCACAGCTCCAGTGACCCAGGTTCGGTTCTGTTTACTGCCACAGTCTCACAGCTCCAGTGACCTGGGTTCGGTTCTGTTTACTGCCACAGTCTCACAGCTCCAGTGACCCGGGTTCGGTTCTGTTTACTGCCACAGTCTCACAGCTCCAGTGACCCAGGTTCGGTTCTGTTTACTGCCACAGTCTCACAGCTCCAGTGACCCGGGTTCGGTTCTGTTTACTGCCACAGTGTCACAGCTCCAGTGTCCCGGGTTCGGTTCTGTTTACTGCCACAGTCTCACAGCTCCAGTGACCTGGGTTCGGTTCTGTTTACTGCCACATTCTCACAGCTCCAGTGTCCCGGGTTCGGTTCTGTTTACTGCCACAGTCTCACAGCTCCAGTGTCCCGGGTTCAGTTCTGTTTACTGCCACAGTCTCACAGCTCCAGTGTCCCGGGTTCGGTTATGTTTACTGTCACAGTCTCACAGCTCCAGTGTCCCGGGTTCGGTTCTGTTTACTGCCACAGTCTCACAGCTCCAGTGACCTGGGTTCGGTTCTGTTTACTGCCACAGTCTCACAGCTCCAGGGTCCCGGGTTCGATTCTGTTTACTGCCACAGTCTCACAGCTCCAGTGACCCGGGTTCAGTTCTGTTTACTGCCACAGTCTCACAGCTCCAGTGACCCGTGTTCGGTTCTGTTTACTGTCACAGTCTCACAGCTCCAGTGACCCGGTTTCGGTTCTGTTTACTGCCACAGTCTCACAGCTCCAGTGTCCCGTGTTCAGTTCTGTTTACTGCCACAGTCTCACAGCTCCAGTGTCCCGGGTTCGGTTCTGTTTACTGCCACAGTCTCACAGCTCCAGTGACCCGGTTTCGGTTCTGTTTACTGCCACAGTCTCACAGCTCCAGTGTCCCGGGTTCGGTTCTGTTTACTGCCACAGTCTCACAGCTCCAGTGTCCCGGGTTCGGTTCTGTTTACTGCCACAGTCTCACAGCTCCAGTGACCTGGGTTCTGTTCTGTTTACTGCCACAGTCTCACAGCTCCAGTGTCCCGGGTTCGGTTCTGTTTACTGCCACAGTCTCACAGCTCCAGTGAAACGGGTTCGGTTCTGTTTACTGCCACAGTCTCACAGCTCCAGTGACCCAGGTTCGGTTCTGTTTACTGCCACAGTCTCACAGCTCCAGTGACCTGGGTTCGGTTCTGTTTACTGCCACAGTCTCACAGCTCCAGTGACCCGGGTTCGGTTCTGTTTACTGCCACAGTCTCACAGCTCCAGTGACCCAGGTTCGGTTCTGTTTACTGCCACAGTCTCACAGCTACAGTGACCCGGGTTCGGTTCTGTTTACTGCCACAGTGTCACAGCTCCAGTGTCCCGGGTTCGGTTCTGTTTACTGCCACAGTCTCACAGCTCCAGTGACCTGGGTTCGGTTCTGTTTACTGCCACATTCTCACAGCTCCAGTGTCCCGGGTTCGGTTCTGTTTACTGCCACAGTCTCACAGCTCCAGTGTCCCGGGTTCAGTTCTGTTTACTGCCACAGTCTCACAGCTCCAGTGTCCCGGGTTCGGTTATGTTTACTGTCACAGTCTCACAGCTCCAGTGTCCCGGGTTCGGTTCTGTTTACTGCCACAGTCTCACAGCTCCAGTGACCTGGGTTCGGTTCTGTTTACTGCCACAGTCTCACAGCTCCAGGGTCCCGGGTTCGATTCTGTTTACTGCCACAGTCTCACAGCTCCAGTGACCCGGGTTCAGTTCTGTTTACTGCCACAGTCTCACAGCTCCAGTGACCCGTGTTCGGTTCTGTTTACTGTCACAGTCTCACAGCTCCAGTGACCCGGTTTCGGTTCTGTTTACTGCCACAGTCTCACAGCTCCAGTGTCCCGTGTTCAGTTCTGTTTACTGCCACAGTCTCACAGCTCCAGTGTCCCGGGTTCGGTTCTGTTTACTGCCACAGTCTCACAGCTCCAGTGACCCGGTTTCGGTTCTGTTTACTGCCACAGTCTCACAGCTCCAGTGTCCCGGGTTCGGTTCTGTTTACTGCCACAGTCTCACAGCTCCAGTGTCCCGGGTTCGGTTCTGTTTACTGCCACAGTCTCACAGCTCCAGTGACCTGGGTTCTGTTCTGTTTACTGCCACAGTCTCACAGCTCCAGTGTCCCGGGTTCGGTTCTGTTTACTGCCACAGTCTCATAGCTCCAGTGACCCGGGTTCGGTTCTGTTTACTGCCACAGTCTCACAGCTCCAGTGTCCAGGGTTCGGTTCTGTTTACTGCCACAGTCCCACAGCTCCAGTGACCTGGGTTCGGTTCTGTTTACTGCCACAGTCTCACAGATCCAGTGTCCCGGGTTCGGTTCTGTTTACTGCCACAGTCTCACAGCTCCAGTGACCTGGGTTCGGTTCTGTTTACTGCCACAGTCTCACAGCTCCAGTGTCCTGGGTTCGGTTCTGTTTACTGCCACAGTCTCACAGCTCCAGTGACCCGGGTTCGGTTCTGTTTACTGCCACAGTCTCACAGCTCCAGTGACCCAGGTTCGGTTCTGTTTACTGCCACAGTCTCACAGCTCCAGTGTCCCGGGTTCGGTTCTGCTTACTGCCACAGTCTCACAGCTCCAGTGTCCCGGGTTCGGTTCTGTTTACTGCCACAGTCTCACAGCTCCAGTGACCTGGGTTCGGTTCTGTTTACTGCCACAGTCTCACAGCTCCAGTGTCCCGGGTTCGGTTCTGTTTACTGCCACAGTCTCACAGCTCCAGTGACCTGGGTTCGGTTCTGTTTACTGCCACAGTCTCACCGCTCCAGTGACCTGGGTTCAGTTCTGTTTACTGCCACAGTCTCACAGCTCCAGTGACCCGGTTTCGGTTCTGTTTACTGCCACAGTCTCACAGCTCCAGTGTCCTGGGTTCGGTTCTGTTTACTGCCACAGCCTCACAGCTGCAGTGACCCGGGTTCGGTTCTGTTTACTGCCACAGTCTCACAGCTCCAGTGACCCGGGTTCGGTTCTGTTTACTGCCACAGTCTCACAGCTCCAGTGTCCCGGGTTCGGTTCTGTTTACTGCCACAGTCTCACAGCTCCAGTGACCCGGGTTCGGTTCTGTTTACTGCCACAGTCTCACAGCTCCAGTGTCCCGGGTTCGGTTCTGTTTACTGCCACAGTCTCACAGCTCCAGTGACCCGGGTTCGGTTCTGTTTACTGCCACAGTCTCACAGCTCCAGTGTCCCGGGTTCGGTTCTGTTTACTGCCACAGTCTCACAGCTCCAGTGTCCCGGGTTCGGTTCTGTTTACTGCCACAGTCTCACAGCTCCAGTGACCTGAGTTCGGTTCTGTTTACTGCCACAGTCTCACAGCTCCAGTGACCCGGGTTCGGTTCTGTTTACTGCCACAGTCTCACAGCTCCAGTGACCTGGGTTCGGTTCTGTTTACTGCCACAGTCTCACAGCTCCAGTGACCTGGGTTCGGTTCTGTTTACTGCCACAGTCTCACAGCTCCAGTGACCTGGGTTCGGTTCTGTTTACTGCCACAGTCTCACAGCTCCAATGTCCCGGGTTCGGTTCTGTTTACTGCCACAGTCTCACAGCTCCAGTGACCTGGGTTCGGTTCTGTTTACTGCCACAGTCTCACAGCTCCAGTGTCCCGGGTTCGGTTTTGTTTACTGTCACAGTCTCACAGCTCCAGTGTCCCGGGTTCGGTTCTGTTTACTGCCACAGTCTCACAGCTCCAGTGACCTGGGTTCGGTTCTGTTTACTGCCACAGTCTCACAGCTCCAGTGACCTGGGTTCGGTTCTGTTTACTGCCACAGTCTCACAGCTCCAGTGACCGGGGTTCAGTTCTGTTTACTGCCACAGTCTCACAGCTCCAGTGTCCCGGGTTCGGTTCTGTTTACTGCCACAGTCTCACAGCTCCAGTGACCTGGGTTCGTTTCTGTTTACTGCCACAGTCTCACAGCTCCAGTGACCCGGGTTCGGTTCTGTTTACTGCCACAGTCTCACAGCTCCAGTGACCTGGGTTCGGTTCTGTTTACTGTCACAGTCTCACAGCTCCAGTGACCCGAGTTCAGTTCTGTTTACTGCCACAGTCTCACAGCTCCAGTGTCCCGGGTTCGGTTCTGTTTACTGCCACAGTCTCACAGCTCCAGTGACCTGGGTTCGGTTCTGTTTACTGCCACAGTCTCACAGCTCCAGTGACCTGGGTTCGGTTCTGTTTACTGCCACAGTCTCACAGCTCCAGTGTCCCGGGTTCGGTTCTGTTTACTGCCACAGTCTCACAGCTCCAGTGACATGGGTTCGGTTCTGTTTACTGCCACAGTCTCACAGCTCCAGTGACCTGGGTTCGGTTCTGTTTACTGCCACAGTCTCACAGCTCCAGTGACCTGGGTTCGGTTCTGTTTACTGCCACAGTCTCACAGCTCCCGTGACCTGGGTTCGGTTCTGTTTACTGCCACAGTCTCACAGCTCCAGTGACCTGGGTTCGGTTCTGTTTACTGCCACAGTCTCACAGCTCCAGTGTCCCGGGTTCGGTTCTGTTTACTGCCACAGTCTCACAGCTCCAGTGTCCCGGGTTCGGTTCTGTTTCCTGCCACAGTCTCACAGCTCCAGTGACCTGCGTTCGGTTCTGTTTACAGCCACAGTCTCACAGCTCCAGTGTCCCGGGTTCGGTTCTGTTTACTGCCACAGTCTCACAGCTCCAGTGACCCGGGTTCGGTTCTGTTTACTGCCACAGTCTCACAGCTCCAGTGACCCGGGTTCGGTTCTGTTTACTGCCACAGTCTCACAGCTCCAGTGACCCGGGTTCGGTCCTGTTTACTGCCACAGTCTCACAGCTCCAGTGACCTGGGTTCGGTTCTGTTTACTGTCACAGTCTCACAGCTCCAGTGACCCGGGTTCAGTTCTGTTTACTGCCGCAGTCTCACAGCTCCAGTGACCCGGGTTCGGTTCTGTTTACTGCCACAGTCTCACAGCTCCAGTGTCCCGGGTTCGGTTCTGTTTACTGCCACAGTCTCACAGCTCCAGTGACCCGGGTTCGGTTCTGTTTACTGCCACAGTCTCACAGCTCCAGTGTCCCGGGTTCGGTTCTGTTTACTGCCCACAGTCTCACAGCTCCAGTGACCTGGGTTCGGTTCTGTTTACTGCCACAGTCTCACAGCTCCAGTGACCTGGGTTCGGTTCTGTTTACTGCCACAGTCTCACAGCTCCAGTGTCCCGGGTTCGGTTCTGTTTACTGTCACAGTCTCACAGCTCCAGTGTCCCGGGTTCGGTTCTGTTTACTGCCACAGTCTCACAGCTCCAGTGACCTGGGTTCGGTTCTGTTTACTGCCACAGTCTCACAGCTCCAGTGACCTGGGTTCGGTTCTGTTTACTGCCACAGACTCACAGCTCCAGTGACCTGGGTTCAGTTCTGTTTACTGCCACAGTCTCACAGCTCCAGTGTCCCGGGTTCGGTTCTGTTTACTGCCACAGTCTCACAGCTCCAGTGACCTGGGTTCGGTTCTGTTTACTGCCACAGTCTCACAGCTCCAGTGACCCGGGTTCGGTTCTGTTTACTGCCACAGTCTCACAGCTCCAGTGACCTGGGTTCGGTTCTGTTTACTGTCACAGTCTCACAGCTCCAGTGACCCGAGTTCAGTTCTGTTTACTGCCACAGTCTCACAGCTCCAGTGACCTGGGTTCGGTTCTGTTTACTGCCACAGTCTCACAGCTCCAGGGTCCCGGGTTCGGTTCTGTTTACTGCCACAGTCTCACAGCTCCAGTGACCCGGGTTCAGTTCTGTTTACTGCCACAGTCTCACAGCTCCAGTGACCCGGGTTCGGTTCTGTTTACTGTCACAGTCTCACAGCTCCAGTGACCCGGTTTCGGTTCTGTTTACTGCCACAGTCTCACAGCTCCAGTGTCCCGTGTTCAGTTCTGTTTACTGCCACAGTCTCACAGCTCCAGTGTCCCGGGTTCGGTTCTGTTTACTGCCACAGTCTCACAGCTCCAGTGACCCGGTTTCGGTTCTGTTTACTGCCACAGTCTCACAGCTCCAGTGTCCCGGGTTCGGTTCTGTTTACTGCCACAGTCTCACAGCTCCAGTGTCCCGGGTTCGGTTCTGTTTACTGCCACAGTCTCACAGCTCCAGTGACCTGGGTTCGGTTCTGTTTACTGCCACAGTCTCACAGCTCCAGTGTCCCGGGTTCGGTTCTGTTTACTGCCACAGTCTCACAGCTCCAGTGACCCGGGTTCGGTTCTGTTTACTGCCACAGTCTCACAGCTCCAGTGTCCCGGGTTCGGTTCTGTTTACTGCCACAGTCTCACAGCTCCAGTGACCTGGGTTCGGTTCTGTTTACTGCCACAGTCTCACAGATCCAGTGTCCCGGGTTCGGTTCTGTTTACTGCCACAGTCTCACAGCTCCAGTGACCTGGGTTCGGTTCTGTTTACTGCCACAGTCTCACAGCTCCAGTGTCCTGGGTTCGGTTCTGTTTACTGCCACAGTCTCACAGCTCCAGTGACCCGGGTTCGGTTCTGTTTACTGCCACAGTCTCACAGCTCCAGTGACCCAGGTTCGGTTCTGTTTACTGCCACAGTCTCACAGCTCCAGTGTCCCGGGTTCGGTTCTGCTTACTGCCACAGTCTCACAGCTCCAGTGTCCCGGGTTCGGTTCTGTTTACTGCCACAGTCTCACAGCTCCAGTGACCTGGGTTCGGTTCTGTTTACTGCCACAGTCTCCAGCTCCAGTGTCCCGGGTTCGGTTCTGTTTACTGCCACAGTCTCACAGCTCCAGTGACCTGGGTTCGGTTCTGTTTACTGCCACAGTCTCACCGCTCCAGTGACCTGGGTTCAGTTATGTTTACTGCCACAGTCTCACAGCTCCAGTGACCCGGTTTCGGTTCTGTTTACTGCCACAGTCTCACAGCTCCAGTGTCCTGGGTTCGGTTCTGTTTACTGCCACAGCCTCACAGCTGCAGTGACCCGGGTTCGGTTCTGTTTACTGCCACAGTCTCACAGCTCCAGTGACCCGGGTTCGGTTCTGTTTACTGCCACAGTCTCACAGCTCCAGTGTCCCGGGTTCGGTTCTGTTTACTGCCACAGTCTCACAGCTCCAGTGACCCGGGTTCGGTTCTGTTTACTGCCACAGTCTCACAGCTCCAGTGACCCGGGTTCGGTTCTGTTTACTGCCACAGTCTCACAGCTCCAGTGTCCCGGGTTCGGTTCTGTTTACTGCCACAGTCTCACAGCTCCAGTGTCCCGGGTTCGGTTCTGTTTACTGCCACAGTCTCACAGCTCCAGTGACCTGAGTTCGGTTCTGTTTACTGCCACAGTCTCACAGCTCCAGTGACCCGGGTTCGGTTCTGTTTACTGCCACAGTCTCACAGCTCCAGTGACCTGGGTTCGGTTCTGTTTACTGCCACAGTCTCACAGCTCCAGTGACCTGGGTTCGGTTCTGTTTACTGCCACAGTCTCACAGCTCCAGTGACCTGGGTTCGGTTCTGTTTACTGCCACAGTCTCACAGCTCCAATGTCCCGGGTTCGGTTCTGTTTACTGCCACAGTCTCACAGCTCCAGTGACCTGGGTTCGGTTCTGTTTACTGCCACAGTCTCACAGCTCCAGTGTCCCGGGTTCGGTTTTGTTTACTGTCACAGTCTCACAGCTCCAGTGTCCCGGGTTCGGTTCTGTTTACTGCCACAGTCTCACAGCTCCAGTGACCTGGGTTCGGTTCTGTTTACTGCCACAGTCTCACAGCTCCAGTGACCTGGGTTCGGTTCTGTTTACTGCCACAGTCTCACAGCTCCAGTGACCGGGGTTCAGTTCTGTTTACTGCCACAGTCTCACAGCTCCAGTGTCCCGGGTTCGGTTCTGTTTACTGCCACAGTCTCACAGCTCCAGTGACCTGGGTTCGTTTCTGTTTACTGCCACAGTCTCACAGCTCCAGTGACCCGGGTTCGGTTCTGTTTACTGCCACAGTCTCACAGCTCCAGTGACCTGGGTTCGGTTCTGTTTACTGTCACAGTCTCACAGCTCCAGTGACCCGAGTTCAGTTCTGTTTACTGCCACAGTCTCACAGCTCCAGTGTCGCGGGTTCGGTTCTGTTTACTGCCACAGTCTCACAGCTCCAGTGACCTGGGTTCGGTTCTGTTTACTGCCACAGTCTCACAGCTCCAGTGACCTGGGTTCGGTTCTGTTTACTGCCACAGTCTCACAGCTCCAGTGTCCCGGGTTCGGTTCTGTTTACTGCCACAGTCTCACAGCTCCAGTGACATGGGTTCGGTTCTGTTTACTGCCACAGTCTCACAGCTCCAGTGACCTGGGTTCGGTTCTGTTTACTGCCACAGTCTCACAGCTCCAGTGACCTGGGTTCGGTTCTGTTTACTGCCACAGTCTCACAGCTCCCGTGACCTGGGTTCGGTTCTGTTTACTGCCACAGTCTCACAGCTCCAGTGACCTGGGTTCGGTTCTGTTTACTGCCACAGTCTCACAGCTCCAGTGTCCCGGGTTCGGTTCTGTTTACTGCCACAGTCTCACAGCTCCAGTGTCCCGGGTTCGGTTCTGTTTCCTGCCACAGTCTCACAGCTCCAGTGACCTGCGTTCGGTTCTGTTTACAGCCACAGTCTCACAGCTCCAGTGTCCCGGGTTCGGTTCTGTTTACTGCCACAGTCTCACAGCTCCAGTGACCCGGGTTCAGTTCTGTTTACTGCCACAGTCTCACAGCTCCAGTGACCCGGGTTCGGTTCTGTTTACTGCCACAGTCTCACAGCTCCAGTGTCCCGGGTTCGGTTCTGTTTACTGCCACAGTCTCACAGCTCCAGTGACCCGGGTTCGGTTCTGTTTACTGCCACAGTCTCACAGCTCCAGTGTCCCGGGTTCGGTTCTGTTTACTGCCCACAGTCTCACAGCTCCAGTGACCTGGGTTCGGTTCTGTTTACTGCCACAGTCTCACAGCTCCAGTGACCTGGGTTCGGTTCTGTTTACTGCCACAGTCTCACAGCTCCAGTGTCCCGGGTTCGGTTCTGTTTACTGTCACAGTCTCACAGCTCCAGTGTCCCGGGTTCGGTTCTGTTTACTGCCACAGTCTCACAGCTCCAGTGACCTGGGTTCGGTTCTGTTTACTGCCACAGTCTCACAGCTCCAGTGACCTGGGTTCGGTTCTGTTTACTGCCACAGTCTCACAGCTCCAGTGACCTGGGTTCAGTTCTGTTTACTGCCACAGTCTCACAGCTCCAGTGTCCCGGGTTCGGTTCTGTTTACTGCCACAGTCTCACAGCTCCAGTGACCTGGGTTCGGTTCTGTTTACTGCCACAGTCTCACAGCTCCAGTGACCCGGGTTCGGTTCTGTTTACTGCCACAGTCTCACAGCTCCAGTGACCTGGGTTCGGTTCTGTTTACTGTCACAGTCTCACAGCTCCAGTGACCCGAGTTCAGTTCTGTTTACTGCCACAGTCTCACAGCTCCAGTGACCTGGGTTCGGTTCTGTTTACTGCCACAGTCTCACAGCTCCCGTGACCTGGGTTCGGTTCTGTTTACTGCCACAGTCTCACAGCTCCAGTGTCCCGGGTTCGGTTCTGATTACTGCCACAGTCTCGCAGCTCCAGTGACCCGGGTTCAGTTCTGTTTACTGCCACAGTCTCACAGCTCCAGTGTCCCGGGTTCGTTTCTGTTTACTGTCACAGTCTCACAGCTCCAGTGACCCGGGTTCGGTTCTGTTTACTGCCACAGTCTCACAGCTCCAGTGACCCGGGTTCAGTTCTGTTTACTGCCACAGTCTCACAGCTCCAGTGACCCGGGTTCGGTTCTGTTTACTGCCACAGTCTCACAGCTCCAGTGTCCCGGGTTCAGTTCTGTTTACTGCCACAGTCTCACAGCTCCAGTGTCCCGGGTTCGGTTCTGTTTACTGCCACTGTCTCACAGCTCCAGTGACCCGGTTTCGGTTCTGTTTACTGCCACAGTCTCACAGCTCCAGTGTCCTGGGTTCGGTTCTGTTTACTGCCACAGCCTCACAGCTCCAGTGACCCGGGTTCGGTTCTGTTTACTGCCACAGTCTCACAGCTCCAGTGTCCCGGGTTCGGTTCTGTTTACTGCCACAGTCTCACAGCTCCAGTGACCTGGGTTCGGTTCTGTTTACTGCCACAGTCTCACAGCTCCAGTGTCCTGGGTTCGGTTCTGTTTACTGCCACAGTCTCACAGCTCCAGTGTCCCGTGTTCGGTTCTGTTTACTGCCACAGTCTCACAGCTCCAGTGACCCGGGTTCGGTTCTGTTTACTGCCACAGTCTCACAGCTCCAGTGTCCCGGGTTCGGTTCTGTTTACTGCCACAGTCTCACAGCTCCAGTGACCTGGGTTCGGTTCTGTTTACTGCCACAGTCTCACAGCTCCAGTGTCCCGGGTTCGGTTCTGTTTACTGCCACAGTCTCACAGCTCCAGTGACCCGGGTTCGGTTCTGTTTACTGCCACAGTCTCACAGCTCCAGTGTCCCGGGTTCGGTTCTGTTTACTGCCACAGTCTCACAGCTCCAGTGACCCGGGTTCGGTTCTGTTTACTGCCACAGTCTCACAGCTCCAGTGACCGGGGTTCGGTTCTGTTTAGTGCCACAGTCTCACAGCTCCAGTGTCCCGGGTTCAGTTCTGTTTACTGCCACAGTCTCACAGCTCCAGTGACCCGGGTTCAGTTCTGTTTACTGCCACAGTCTCACAGCTCCAGTGTCCCGGGTTCGGTTCTGTTTACTGCCACAGTCTCACAGCTCCAGTGACCGGGGTTCGGTTCTGTTTAGTGCCACAGTCTCACAGCTCCAGTGTCGCGGGTTCAGTTCTGTTTACTGCCACAGTCTCACAGCTCCAGTGACCCGGGTTCAGTTCTGTTTACTGCCACAGTCTCACAGCTCCAGTGTCCCGGGTTCGGTTCTGTTTACTGCCACAGTCTCACAGCTCCAGTGTCCCGGGTTCGGTTCTGTTTACTGCCACAGTCTCACAGCTCCAGTGTCCCGGGTTCGGTTCTGTTTACTGCCACAGTCTCACAGCTCCAGTGACCCGGGTTCGGTTCTGTTTACTGCCACAGTCTCACAGCTCCAGTGTCCCGGGTTCGGTTCTGTTTACTGCCACAGTCTCACAGCTCCAGTGACCTGGGTTCGGTTCTGTTTACTGCCACAGTCTCACAGCTCCAGTGACCTGGGTTCGGTTCTGTTTACTGCCACAGTCTCACAGCTCCAGTGACCTGGGTTCGGTTCTGTTTACTGCCACAGTCTCACAGCTCCCGTGACCTGGGTTCGGTTCTGTTTACTGCCACAGTCTCACAGCTCCAGTGTCCCGGGTTCGTTTCTGTTTACTGTCACAGTCTCACAGCTCCAGTGACCCGGGTTCAGTTCTGTTTACTGCCACAGTCTCACAGCTCCAGTGTCCCGGGTTCGGTTCTGTTTACTGTCACAGTCTCACAGCTCCAGTGTCCCGGGTTCGGTTCTGTTTACTGCCACAGTCTCACAGCTCCAGTGACCCGGGTTCGGTTCTGTTTACTGCCACAGTCTCACAGCTCCAGTGTCCCGGGTTCAGTTCTGTTCACTGCCACAGTCTCACAGCTCCAGTGTCCCGGGTTCGGTTCTGTTTACTGCCACAGTCTCACAGCTCCAGTGACCCGGTTTCGGTTCTGTTTACTGCCACAGTCTCACAGCTCCAGTGTCCTGGGTTCGGTTCTGTTTACTGCCACAGCCTCACAGCTCCAGTGACCCGGGTTCGGTTCTGTTTACTGCCACAGTCTCACAGCTCCAGTGACCCGGGTTCGGTTCTGTTTACTACCACAGTCTCACAGCTCCAGTGTCCCGGGTTCGGTTCTGTTTACTGCCACAGTCTCACAGCTCCAGTGACCCGGGTTCGGTTCTGTTTACTGCCACAGTCTCACAGCTCCAGTGTCCCGGGTTCGGTTCTGTTTACTGCCACAGTCTCACAGCTCCAGTGACCTGGGTTCGGTTCTGTTTACTGCCACAGTCTCACAGCTCCAGTGTCCCGGGTTCGGTTCTGTTTACTGCCACAGTCTCACAGCTCCAGTGACCCGGGTTCGGTTCTGTTTACTGCCACAGTCTCACAGCTCCAGTGTCCCGGGTTCGGTTCTGTTTACTGCCACAGTCTCACAGCTCCAGTGACCCGGGTTCGGTTCTGTTTACTGCCACAGTCTCACAGCTCCAGTGTCCCGGGTTCGGTTCTGTTTACTGCCACAGTCTCACAGCTCCAGTGACCCGGGTTCGGTTCTGTTTACTGCCACAGTCTCACAGCTCCAGTGTCCCGGGTTCGGTTCTGTTTACTGTCACAGTCACACAGCTCCAGTGTCCCGGGTTCGGTTCTGTTTACTGCCACAGTCTCACAGCTCCAGTGACCCGGGTTCGGTTCTGTTTACTGCCACAGTCTCACAGCTCCAGTGTCCCGGGTTCGGTTCTGTTTACTGTCACAGTCTCACAGCTCCAGTGTCCCGGGTTCGGTTCTGTTTACTGCCACAGTCTCACAGCTCCAGTGACCTGGGTTCGGTTCTGTTTACTGCCACAGTCTCACAGCTCCAGTGACCTGGGTTCGGTTCTGTTTACTGCCACAGTCTCACAGCTCCAGTGACCCGGGTTCGGTTCTGTTTACTGCCACAGTCTCACAGCTCCAGTGTCCCGGGTTCGGTTCTGTTTACTGCCACAGTCTCACAGCTCCAGTGACCCGGGTTCGGTTCTGTTTACTGCCACAGTCTCACAGCTCCAGTGACCCGGGTTCGGTTCTGTTTACTGCCACAGTCTCACAGCTCCAGTGACCCGGGTTCGGTTCTGTTTACTGTCACAGTCTCACAGCTCCAGTGACCTGGGTTCGGTTCTGTTTACTGCCACAGTCTCACAGCTCCAGTGACCTGGGTTCGGTTCTGTTTACTGCCACAGTCTCACAGCTCCAGTGTCCCGGGTTCGGTTCTGTTTACTGCCACAGTCTCACAGCTCCAGTGACCTGGGTTCGGTTCTGTTTACTGCCACAGTCTCACAGCTCCAGTGACCTGGGTTCGGTTCTGTTTACTGCCACAGTGTCACAGCTCCAGTGACCTGGGTTCGGTTCTGTTTACTGCCACAGTCTCACAGCTCCAGTGACCCGGGTTCAGTTCTGTTTACTGCCACAGTCTCACAGCTCCAGAGTCCCGGGTTCGGTTCTGTTTACTGTCACAGTCTCACAGCTCCAGTGACCCGGGTTCAGTTCTGTTTACTGCCACAGTCTCACAGCTCCAGTGTCCCGGGTTCGGTTCTGTTTACTGCCACAGTCTCACAGCTCCAGTAACCTGGGTTCGGTTCTGTTTACTGCCACAGTCTCACAGCTCCAGTGACCTGGGTTCGGTTCTGTTTACTGCCACAGTCTCACAGCTCCAGTTACCCGGGTTCGGTTCTGTTTCCTGCCACAGTCTCACAGCTCCAGTGACCCGGGTTCGGTCCTGTTTACTGCCACAGTCTCACAGCTCCAGTGACCTGGGGTCGGTTCTGTTTACTGTCACAGTCTCACAGCTCCAGTGACCCGGGTTCAGTTCTGTTTACTGCCACAGTCTCACAGCTCCAGTGACCCGGGTTCGGTTCTGTTTACTGCCACAGTCTCACAGCTCCAGTGACCCGGGTTCGGTTCTGTTTACTGCCACAGTCTCACAGCTCCAGTGTCCCGGGTTTGGTTCTGTTTACTGCCACAGTCTCACAGCTCCAGTGACCCGGGTTCGGTTCTGTTTACTGCCACAGTCTCACAGCTCCAGTGTCCCGGGTTCGGTTCTGTTTACTGCCACATTCTCACAGCTCCAGTGACCCGGGTTCGGTTCTGTTTACTGCCACAGTCTCACAGCTCCAGTGTCCCGGGTTCGGTTCTGTTTACTGCCACAGTCTCACAGCTTCAGTGACCTGGGTTCGGTTCTGTTTACTGCCACAGTCTCACAGCTCCAGTGACCTGGGTTCGGTTCTGTTTACTGCCACAGTCTCACAGCTCCAGTGTCCCGGGTTCGGTTCTGTTTACTGCCACAGTCTCACAGCTCCAGTGACCTGGGTTCGGTTCTGTTTACTGCCACAGTCTCACAGCTCCAGTGACCCGGGTTCAGTTCTGTTTACTGCCACAGTCTCACAGCTCCAGTGACCTGGGTTCGGTTCTGTTTACTGCCACAGTCTCACAGCTCCAGTGACCTGGGTTCGGTTCTGTTTACTGCCACAGTCTCACAGCTCCAGTGACCCGGGTTCGGTTCTGTTTACTGCCACAGTCTCACAGCTCCAGTGTCCCGGGTTCGGTTCTGTTTACTGCCACAGTCTCACAGCTCCAGTGTCCCGGGTTCGGTTCTGTTCACTGCCACAGTCTCACAGCTTCAGTGACCTGGGTTCGGTTCTGTTTACTGCCACAGTCTCACAGCTTCAGTGACCTGGGTTCGGTTCTGGGGACTGCCACAGTCTCACAGCTCCAGTGTCCCGGGTTCGGTTCTGTTTACTGCCACAGTCTCACAGCTCCAGTGACCTGGGTTCGGTTCTGTTTACTGCCACAGTCTCACAGCTCCAGTGACCCGGGTTCAGTTCTGTTTACTGCCACAGTCTCACTGCTCCAGTGACCCAGGTTCGGTTCTGTTTACTGCCACAGTCTCACAGCTCCAGTGACCTGGGTTCGGTTCTGTTTACTGCCACAGTCTCACAGCTCCAGTGACCCGGGTTCGGTTCTGTTTACTGCCACAGTCTCACAGCTCCAGTGACCCGGGTTAAGTTCTGTTTACTGCCACAGTCTCACAGCTCCAGTGTCCCGGGTTCGGTTCTGTTTACTGCCACAGTCTCACAGCTCCAGTGACCTGGGTTCGGTTCTGTTTACTGCCACAGTCTCACAGCTCCAGTGAGCTGGGTTCGGTGCTGTTTACTGCCACAGTCTAACAGCTCCAGTGACCCGGGTTCAGTTCTGTTTACTGCCACAGTCGCACAGCTCCAGTGTCCCGGGTTCGGTTCTGTTTACTGCCACAGTCTCACAGCTCCAGTGACCTGGGTTCAGTTCTGTTTACTGCCACAGTCGCACAGCTCCAGTGTCCCGGGTTCGGTTCTGTTTACTGCCACAGTCTCACAGCTCCAGCGACCCGGGTTCGTTTCTGTTTACTGCCACAGTCTCACAGCTCCAGTGACCCGGGTTCAGTTCTGTTTACTGCCACAGTCTCACAGCTCCAGTGACCCGGGTTCAGTTCTGTTTACTGCCACAGTCTCACAGCTCCAGTGACCCGGGTTCGGTTCTGTTTACTGCCACAGTCTCACAGCTCCAGTGTCCCGGGTTCGGTTCTGTTTACTGCCACAGTCTCACAGCTCCAGTGTCCCGGGTTCAGTTCTGTTTACTGCCACAGTCTCACAGCTCCAGTGACCTGGGTTCAGTTCTGTTTACTGCCACAGTCGCACAGCTCCAGTGTCCCGGGTTCGGTTCTGTTTACTGCCACAGTCTCACAGCTCCAGTGACCCGGGTTCGGTTCTGTTTACTGCCACAGTCTCACAGCTCCAGTGTCCTGGGTTCGGTTCTGTTTACTGCCACAGTCTCAC
This sequence comes from Heterodontus francisci, assembly GCF_036365525.1. NCBI lineage: Eukaryota > Metazoa > Chordata > Chondrichthyes > Heterodontiformes > Heterodontidae > Heterodontus > Heterodontus francisci. The sequence continues at coordinate 443,192 of NW_027140848.1, read as the reverse complement.
AGCTCCAGTGACCTGGGTTCAGTTCTGTTTACTGCCACAGCATCACAGCTCCAGTGACCTGGGTTCAGTTCTATTTACTGCCACCGTCTCACAGCTCCAGTGACCTGGGTTCGGTTCTGTTTACTGCCACAGTCTCACTGCTCCAGTGACCCGGGTTCGGTTCTGTTTACTGCCACAGTCTCACAGCTCCAGTGACCTGAGTTCGGTTCTGTTTACTGCCACAGTCTCACAGCTCCAGTGACCCGGGTTCGGTTCTGTTTACTGCCACAGTCTCACAGCTCCAGTGACCTGAGTTCGGTTCTGTTTACTGCCACAGCCTCACAGCTCCAGTGTCCTGGGTTCGGTTCTGGGGACTGCCACAGTCTCACAGCTCCAGTGACCTGGGTTCGGTTCTGTTTACTGCCGCAGTCTCACAGCTCCAGTGTCCCGGGTTCGGTTCTGTTTACTGCCACAGTCTCACAGCTCCAGTGACCTGGGTTCGGTTCTGTTTACTGCCACAGTCTCACAGCTCCAGTGACCCGGGTTCAGTTCTGTTCACTGCCCCAGTCTCACAGCTCCAGTGACCCGGGTTCGGTTCTGTTTACTGCCACAGTCTCACAGCTCCAGTGTCCCGGGTTCGGTTCTGTTTACTGCCACAGTCTCACAGCTCCAGTGACCTGGGTTCGGTTCTGTTTACTGCCACAGTCTCACAGCTCCAGTGTCCCGGGTTCGGTTCTGTTTACTGCCACAGTCTCACAGCTCCAGTGACCTGGGTTCGGTTCTGTTTACTGCCACAGTCTCACAGCTCCAGTGACCCGGGTTCGGTTCTGTTTACTGCCACAGTCTCACAGCTCCAGTGACCTGAGTTCGGTTCTGTTTACTGCCACAGTCTCACAGCTCCAGTGACCCGGGTTCGGTTCTGTTTACTGCCACAGTCTCACAGCTCCAGTGACCGGAGTTCGGTTCTGTTTACTGCCACAGTCTCACAGCTCCAGTGACCCGGATTCGGTTCTGTTTACTGCCACAGTCTCACAGCTCCAGTGACCTGGGTTCGGTTCTGTTTACTGCCACAGTCTCACAGCTCCAGTGACCCGGGTTCGGTTCTGTTTACTGCCACAGTCTCACAGCTCCAGTGACCAGAGTTCGGTTCTGTTTACTGCCACAGTCTCACAGCTCCAGTGACCCGGGTTCGGTTCTGTTTACTGCCACAGTCTCACAGCTCCAGTGACCTGAGTTCGGTTCTGTTTACTGCCACAGCCTCACAGCTCCAGTGAGCCGGGTTCGGTTCTGTTTACTGCCACAGTCTCACAGCTCCAGTGTCCTGGGTTCGGTTCTGTTTACTGCCACAGTCTCACAGCTCCAGTGTCCCGGGTTCGGTTCTGTTTACAGCCACAGTCTCACAGCTCCAGTGTCCCGGGTTCGGTTCTGTTTACTGCCACAGTCTCACAGCTCCAGTGAACTGGGTTCGGTTCTGTTTACTGCCACAGTCTCACAGCTCCAGTGTCCCCGGTTCGGTTCTGTTAACTGCCACAGTCTCACAGCTCCAGTGACCTGGGTTCGGTTCTGTTTACTGCCACAGTCTCACAGCTCCAGTGACCCGGGTTCAGTTCTGTTTACTGCCCCAGTCTCACAGCTCCAGTGACCCGGGTTCGGTTCTGTTTACTGCCACAGTCTCACAGCTCCAGTGACCTGGGTTCAGTTCTGTTTACTGCCACAGTCTCACAGCTCCAGTGACCCGGGTTCGGTTCTGTTTACTGCCACAGTCTCACAGCTCCAGTGACCTGGGTTCGGTTCTGTTTACTGCCACAGTCTCACAGCTCCAGTGACCTGAGTTCGGTTCTGTTTACTGCCACAGCCTCACAGCTCCAGTGTCCTGGGTTCGGTTCTGGGGACTGCCACAGTCTCACAGCTCCAGTGACCTGGGTTCGGTTCTGTTTACTGCCACAGTCTCACAGCTCCAGTGACCCGGGTTCAGTTCTGTTTACTGCCCCAGTCTCACAGCTCCAGTGACCCGGGTTCGTTTCTGTTTACTGCCACAGTCTCACAGCTCCAGTGACCTGGGTTCGGTTCTGTTTACTGCCACAGTCTCACAGCTTCAGTGACCTGGGTTCGGTTCTGTTCACTGCCACAGTCTCACAGCTTCAGTGACCTGGGTTCGGTTCTGTTCACTGCCACAGTCTCACAGCTTCAGTGACCTGGGTTCGGTTCTGTTTACTGCAACAGTCTCACAGCTCCAGTGTCCCGGGTTCGGTTCTGTTTACTGCCACAGTCTCACAGCTCCAGTGTCCTGGGTTCGGTTCTGGGGACTGCCACAGCCTCACAGCTCCAGTGACCTGGGTTCGGTTCTGTTTACTGCCACAGTCTCACAGCTCCAGTGACCTGAGTTCGGTTCTGTTTACTGCCACAGCCTCACAGCTCCAATGTCCTGGGTTCGGTTCTGGGGACTGCCACAGTCTCACAGCTCCAGTGTCCCGGGTTCGGTTCTGTTTACTGCCACAGTCTCACAGCTCCAGTTACCCGGGTTCGGTTCTGTTTACTGCCACAGTCTCACAGCTCCAGTGACCTGGGTTCGGTTCTGTTTACTGCCACAGTCTCACAGCTCCAGTGTCCCGGGTTCGGTTCTGTTTACTGCCACCGTCTCACAGCTCCAGTGTCCCGGGTTCGGTTCTGTTTACTGCCACAGTCTCACAGCTCCAGTGTCCCGGGTTCGGTTCTGTTTACTGCCACAGTCTCACAGCTCCAGTGTCCCGGGTTCGTTTCTGTTTACTGCCACAGTCTCACAGCTCCAGTGTCCCGGGTTCGGTTCTGTTTACTGCCACAGTCTCACAGCTCCAGTGACCCGGGTTCGGTTCTGTTTACTGCCACAGTCTCACAGCTCCAGTGTCCCGGGTTCGGTTCTGTTTACTGCCAAAGTATCACAGCTCCAGTGTCCCGGGTTCGGTTCTGTTTACTGCCACAGTCTCACAGCTTCAGTGACCTGGGTTCGGTTCTGTTTACTGCCACAGTCTCACAGCTCCAGTGACCTGGGTTCAGTTCTGTTTACTGCCACAGTCTCACAGCTCCAGTGTCCCGGGTTCGGTTCTGTTTACTGCCACAGTCTCACAGCTCCAGTGACCTGGGTTCGGTTCTGTTTACTGCCACAGTCTCACAGCTCCAGTGACCCGGGTTCAGTTCTGTTTACTGCCCCAGTCTCACAGCTCCAGTGACCCGGGTTCGGTTCTGTTTACTGCCACAGTCTCACAGCTCCAGTGTCCCGGGTTCGGTTCTGTTTACTGCCACAGTCTCACAGCTCCAGTGTCCCGGGTTCGGTTCTGTTCACTGCCACAGTCTCACAGCTTCAGTGACCTGGTTTCGGTACTGTTTACTGCCACAGTCTCACAGCTCCAGTGTCCCGGGTTCGGTTCTGGGGACTGCCACAGCCTCACAGCTCCAGTGACCTGGGTTCGGTCCTGTTTACTGCCACAGTCTCACAGCTCCAGTGACCCGGGTTCGGATCTGTTTACTGCCACAGTCTCACAGCTCCAGTGACCTGGGTTCGGTTCTGTTTACTGCCACAGTCTCACAGCTTCAGTGACCTGGGTTCGGTTCTGGGGACTGCCACAGTCTCACAGCTCCAGTGTCCCGGGTTCGGTTCTGTTTACTGCAACAGTCTCACAGCTCCAGTGTCCCGGGTTCGGTTCTGTTTACTGCCACAGTCTCACAGCTCCAGTGACCCGGGTTCGGTTCTGTTTACTGCCACAGTCTCACAGCTCCAGTGACCTGGGTTCGGTTCTGTTTACTGCCACAGTCTCACAGCTCCAGTGTCCCGGGTTCGGTTCTGTTTACTGCCACAGTCTCACAGCTCCAGTGACCTGGGTTCGGTTCTGTTTACTGCCACAGTCTCACAGCTCCAGTGTCCCGGGTTCGGTTCTGTTTACTGCCACCGTCTCACAGCTCCAGTGTCCCGGGTTCGGTTCTGTTTACTGCCACAGTCTCACAGCTCCAGTGTCCCGGGTTCGGTTCTGTTTACTGCCACAGTCTCACAGCTCCAGTGTCCCGGGTTCGTTTCTGTTTACTGCCACAGTCTCACAGCTCCAGTGTCCCGGGTTCGGTTCTGTTTACTGCCACAGTCTCACAGCTCCAGTGACCCGGGTTCGGTTCTGTTTACTGCCACAGTCTCACAGCTCCAGTGTCCCGGGTTCGGTTCTGTTTACTGCCAAAGTATCACAGCTCCAGTGTCCCGGGTTCGGTTCTGTTTACTGCCACAGTCTCACAGCTTCAGTGACCTGGGTTCGGTTCTGTTTACTGCCACAGTCTCACAGCTCCAGTGACCTGGGTTCAGTTCTGTTTACTGCCACAGTCTCACAGCTCCAGTGTCCCGGGTTCGGTTCTGTTTACTGCCACAGTCTCACAGCTCCAGTGACCTGGGTTCGGTTCTGTTTACTGCCACAGTCTCACAGCTCCAGTGACCCGGGTTCAGTTCTGTTTACTGCCCCAGTCTCACAGCTCCAGTGACCCGGGTTCGGTTCTGTTTACTGCCACAGTCTCACAGCTCCAGTGTCCCGGGTTCGGTTCTGTTTACTGCCACAGTCTCACAGCTCCAGTGTCCCGGGTTCGGTTCTGTTCACTGCCACAGTCTCACAGCTTCAGTGACCTGGTTTCGGTACTGTTTACTGCCACAGTCTCACAGCTCCAGTGTCCCGGGTTCGGTTCTGGGGACTGCCACAGCCTCACAGCTCCAGTGACCTGGGTTCGGTCCTGTTTACTGCCACAGTCTCACAGCTTCAGTGACCTGGGTTCGGTTCTGGGGACTGCCACAGTCTCACAGCTCCAGTGTCCCGGGTTCGGTTCTGTTTACTGCAACAGTCTCACAGCTCCAGTGTCCCGGGTTCGGTTCTGTTTACTGCCACAGTCTCACAGCTCCAGTGACCCGGGTTCGGTTCTGTTTACTGCCACAGTCTCACAGCTCCAGTGTCCCGGGTTCGGTTCTGTTTACTGCCACAGTCTCACAGCTCCAGTGTCCCGGGTTCGGTTCTGTTTACTGCCACAGCCTCACAGCTCCAGTGACCTGGGTTCAGTTCTGTTTACTGCCACAGTCTCACAGCTCCAGTGACCTGGGTTCGGTTCTGTTTACTGCCACAGTCTCACAGCTCCAGAGACCCGGGTTCGGTTCTGTTTACTGCCACAGTCTCACAGCTCCAGTGTCCCGGGTTCGGTTCTGTTTACTGCCACAGTCTCACAGCTCCAGTGACCCGGGTTCGGTTCTGGGGACTGCCACAGCCTCACAGCTCCAGTGACCTGGGTTCGGTTCTGTTTACTGCCACAGTCTCACAGCTTCAGTGACCTGGGTTCGGTTCTGGGGACTGCCACAGTCTCACAGCTCCAGTGTCCCGGGTTCGGTTCTGTTTACTGCCACAGCCTCACAGCTCCAGTGACCTGGGTTCAGTTCTGTTTACGGCCACAGTCTCACAGCTCCAGTGACCTGGGTTAGGTTCTGTTTACTGCCACAGTCTCACAGCTCCAGTGACCTGGGTTCAGTTCTGTTTACGGCCACAGTCTCACAGCTCCAGTGACCCGGGTTCGGTTCTGTTTACTGCCACAGCCTCACAGCTCCAGTGACCTGGGTTCAGTTCTGTTTACGGCCACAGTCTCACAGCTCCAGTGACCTGGGTTCTGTTCTGTTTACTGCCACAGTCACACAGCTCCAGTGACCCGCGTTCGGTTCTGTTTACTGCCACAGTCTCACAGCTCCAGTGACCTGAGTTCGGTTCTGTTTACTGCCACAGTCTCACAGCTCCAGTGACCCGGGTTCGGTTCTGTTTACTGCCACAGTCTAACAGCTCCAGTGACCTGAGTTCGGTTCTGTTTACTGCCACAGCCTCACAGCTCCAGTGTCCTGGGTTTGGTTCTGGGGACTGCCACAGTCTCACAGCTCCAGTGACACGGGTTCGGTTCTGTTTACTGCCACAGTCTCACAGCTCCAGTGACCTGGGTTCGGTTCTGTTTACTGCCACAGTCTCACAGCTCCAGTGTCCCGGGTTCGGTTCTGTTTACTGCCACAGTCTCACAGCTCCAGTGTCCCGGGTTCGGTTCTGTTTACTGCCACAGTCTCACAGCTCCAGTGTCCCGGGTTCGGTTCTGTTTACTGCCACAGTCTCACAGCTTCAGTGATCTGGGTTCGGTTCTGTTTACTGCCACAGTCTCACAGCTCGTGTGACCTGGGTTCGGTTCTGTTTACTGCCACAGTCTCACAGCTCCAGTGTCCCGGGTTCGGTTCTGTTTACTGCCACAGTCTCACAGCTCCAGTGACCTGGGTTCGGTTCTGTTTACTGCCACAGTCTCACAGCTCCAGTGACCCGGGTTCAGTTCTGTTTACTGCCCCAGTCTCACAGCTCAAGTGACCCGGGTTCGGTTCTGTTTACTGCCACAGTCTCACAGCTCCAGTGACCTGGGTTCAGTTCTGTTTACTGCCACAGTCTCACAGCTCCAGTGACCTGGGTTCGGTTCTGTTTACTGCCACAGTCTCACAGCTCCAGTGACCCGGGTTCGGTTCTGTTTACTGCCACAGTCTCACAGCTCCAGTGTCCCGGGTTCGGTTCTGTTTACTGCCACAGTCTCACAGCTCCAGTGACCTGGGTTCAGTTCTGTTTACTGCCACAGTCTCACAGCTCCAGTGACCTGGGTTCGGTTCTGTTTACTGCCACAGTCTCACAGCTCCAGTGTCCCGGGTTCGGTTCTGGGGACTGCCACAGCCTCACAGCTCCAGTGACCTGGGTTCGGTTCTGTTTACTGCCACAGTCTCACAGCTCCAGTGACCTGAGTTCGGTTCTGTTTACTGCCACAGCCTCACAGCTCCAGTGTCCTGGGTTCGGTTCTGGGGACTGCCACAGTCTCACAGCTCCAGTGTCCCGGGTTCGGTTCTGTTTACTGCCACAGTCTCACAGCTCCAGTGTCCCGGGTTCGGTTCTGTTGACTGCCACAGTCTCACAGCTCCAGTTACCCGGGTTCGGTTCTGTTTACTGCCACAGTCTCACAGCTCCAGTGTCCCGGGTTCGGTTCTGTTTACTGCCACAGTCTCACAGCTCCAGTGTCCCGGGTTCGGTTCTGTTTACTGCCACAGTCTCACAGCTTCAGTGACCTGGGTTCGGTTCTGTTTACTGCCACAGTCTCACAGCTCCAGTGACCTGGGTTCGGTTCTGTTTACTGCCACAGTCTCACAGCTCCAGTGTCCCGGGTTCGGTTCTGTTTACTGCCACAGTCTCACAGCTCCAGTGACCTGGGTTCAGTTCTGTTTACTGCCACAGTCTCACAGCTCCAGTGACCCGGGTTCAGTTCTGTTTAATGCCCCAGTCTCACAGCTCCAGTGACCCGGGTTCGGTTCTGTTTACTGCCACAGTCTCACAGCTCCAGTTTCCCGGGTTCGGTTCTGTTTACTGTCACAGTCTCACAGCTCCAGTGTCCCGGGTTCGGTTCTGTTCACTGCCACAGTCTCACAGCTTCAGTGACCTGGGTTCGGTTCTGTTTACTGCCACAGTCTCACAGCTCCAGTGTCCCGGGTTCGGTTCTGGGGACTGCCACAGCCTCACAGCTCCAGTGACCTGGGTTCGGTTCTGTTTACTGCCACAGTCTCACAGCTTCAGTGACCTGGGTTCGGTTCTGGGGACTGCCACAGTCTCACAGCTCCAGTGTCCCAGGTTCGGTTCTGTTTACTGCCACAGTCTCACAGCTCCAGTGTCCCGGGTTCGGTTCTGTTTACTGCCACAGTCTCACAGCTCCAATGACCCGGGTTCGGTTCTGTTTACTGCCACAGTCTCACAGCTCCAGTGTCCCGGGTTCGGTTGTGTTTACTGCCACAGTCTCACAGCTCCAGTGTCCCGGGTTCGGTTCTGTTTACTGCCACAGCCTCACAGCTCCAGTGACCTGGGTTCAGTTCTGTATACTGCCACAGTCTCACAGCTCCAGTGACCTGGGTTCGGTTCTGTTTACTGCCACAGTCTCACAGCTCCAGTGACCCGGGTTCGGTTCTGTTTACTGCCACAGTCTCACAGCTCCAGTGACCTGAGTTCGGTTCTGTTTACTGCCACAGTCTCACAGCTCCAGTGACCCGGGTTCGGTTCTGTTTACTGCCACAGTCTCACAGCTCCAGTGACCTGAGTTCGGTTCTGTTTACTGCCACAGCCTCACAGCTCCAGTGTCCTGGGTTCGGTTCTGGGGACTGCCACAGTCTCACAGCTCCAGTGACCCGGGTTCAGTTCTGTTTACTGCCCCAGTCTCACAGCTCCAGTGACCCGGGTTCGGTTCTGTTTACTGCCACAGTTCCACAGCTCCAGTGTCCCGGGTTCGGTTCTGTTTACTGCCACAGTCTCACAGCTCCAGTGTCCCGGGTTCGGTTCTGTTCACTGCCACAGTCTCACAGCTTCAGTGACCTGGGTTCGGTTCTGTTTACTGCCACAGTCTCACAGCTCCAGTGTCCCGGGTTCGGTTCTGGGGAGTGCCACAGCCTCACAGCTCCAGTGACCTGTGTTCGGTCCTGTTTACTGCCACAGTCTCACAGCTTCAGTGACCTGGGTTCGGTTCTGGGGAGTGCCACAGTTTCACAGCTCCAGTGTCCCGGGTTCGGTTCTGTTGACTGCCACAGTCTCACAGCTCCAGTGACCCGGGTTCGGTTCTGTTTACTGCCACAGTCTCACAGCTCCAGTGTCCCGGGTTCGGTTCTGTTTACTGCCACAGTCTCACAGCTCCAGTGTCCCGGGTTCGGTTCTGTTTACTGCCACAGTCTCACAGCTTCAGTGACCTGGGTTCGGTTCTGTTTACTGCCACAGTCTCACAGCTCCAGTGACCTGGGTTCGGTTCTGTTTACTGCCACAGTCTCACAGCTCCAGTGTCCCGGGTTCGGTTCTGTTTACTGCCACAGTCTCACAGCTCCAGTGACCTGGGTTCGGTTCTGTTTACTGCCCCAGTCTCACAGCTCCAGTGACCCGGGTTCGGTTCTGTTTACTGCCACAGTCTCACAGCTCCAGTGTCCCGGGTTCGGTTCTGTTCACTGCCACAACCTCACAGGTCCAGTGACCTGGGTTCGGTTCTGTTTACTGCCACAGTCTCGCAGCTCCAGTGACCCGGGTTCAGTTCTGTTCACTGCCACAGTCTCACAGCTCCAGTGTCCCGGGTTCGGTTCTGTTCACTGCCACAGCCTCACAGGTCCAGTGACCTGGGTTCGGTTCTGTTTACTGCCACAGTCTCACAGCTCCAGTGACCCGGGTTCGGTTCTGTTTACTGCCCCAGTCTCACAGCTCCAGTGACCCGGGTTCGGTTCTGTTTACTGCCACAGTCTCACAGCTCCAGTGTCCCGGGTTCGGTTCTGTTCACTGCCACAGCCTCACAGGTCCAGTGACCTGGGTTCGGTTCTGTTTACTGCCACAGTCTCGCAGCTCCAGTGACCCGGGTTCGGTTCTGTTTACTGCCACAGTCTCACAGCTCCAGTGTCCCGGGTTCGGTTCTGTTTACTGCCACAGTCTCACAGCTCCAGTGACCCGGGTTCGGTTCTGTTTACTGCCACAGTCTCACAGCTCCAGTGTCCCGGGTTCGGTTCTGTTTACTGCCACAGTCTCACAGCTCCAGTGTCCCGGGTTCGGTTCTGTTTACTGCCACAGTCTCACAGCTCCAGTGACCCGGTTTCGGTTCTGTTTACTGCCACAGTCTCACAGCTCCAGTGACCCGGGTTCGGTTCTGTTGACTGCCACAGTCTCACAGCTCCAGTGACCAGAGTTCGGTTCTGTTTACTGCCACAGCCTCACAGCTCCAGTGTCCTGGGTTCGGTTCTGGGGACTGCCACAGTCTCACAGCTCCAGTGACCCGGTTTCAGTTCTGTTTACTGCCCCAGTCTCACAGCTCCAGTGACCCGGGTTCGGTTCTGTTTACTGCCACAGTCTCACAGCTCCAGTGTCCCGGGTTCGGTTCTGTTTACTGCCACAGTCTCACAGCTCCAGTGTCCCGGGTTCGGTTCTGTTCACTGCCACAGTCTCACAGCTTCAGTGACCTGGGTTCGGTTCTGTTTACTGCCACAGTCTCACAGCTCCAGTGTCCCGGGTTCGGTTCTGGGGACTGCCACAGCCTCACAGCTCCAGTGACCTGTGTTCGGTCCTGTTTACTGCCACAGTCTCACAGCTTCAGTGACCTGGGTTCGGTTCTGGGGACTGCCACAGTTTCACAGCTCCAGTGTCCCGGGTTCGGTTCTGTTGACTGCCACAGTCTCACAGCTCCAGTGACCCGGGTTCGGTTCTGTTTACTGCCACAGTCTCACAGCTCCAGTGTCCCGGGTTCGGTTCTGTTTACTGCCACAGTCTCACAGCTCCAGTGTCCCGGGTTCGGTTCTGTTTACTGCCACAGTCTCACAGCTTCAGTGACCTGGGTTCGGTTCTGTTTACTGCCACAGTCTCACAGCTCCAGTGACCTGGGTTCGGTTCTGTTTACTGCCACAGTCTCACAGCTCCAGTGTCCCGGGTTCGGTTCTGTTTACTGCCACAGTCTCACAGCTCCAGTGACCTGGGTTCGGTTCTGTTTACTGCCACAGTCTCACAGCTCCAGTGACCCGGGTTCGGTTCTGTTTACTGCCACAGTCTCACAGCTCCAGTGACCCGGGTTCGGTTCTGTTTACTGCCACAGTCTCACAGCTCCAGTGTCCCGGGTTCGGTTCTGTTCACTGCCACAGCCTCACAGGTCCAGTGACCTGGGTTCGGTTCTGTTTACTGCCACAGTCTCGCAGCTCCAGTGACCCGGGTTCGGTTCTGTTTACTGCCACAGTCTCACAGCTCCAGTGTCCCGGGTTCGGTTCTGTTTACTGCCACAGTCTCACAGCTCCAGTGACCCGGGTTCGGTTCTGTTTACTGCCACAGTCTCACAGCTCCAGTGTCCCGGGTTCGGTTCTGTTTACTGCCACAGTCTCACAGCTCCAGTGTCCCGGGTTCGGTTCTGTTTACTGCCACAGTCTCACAGCTACAGTGACCCGGTTTCGGTTCTGTTTACTGCCACAGTCTCACAGCTCCAGTGACCTGGGTTCGGTTCTGTTTACTGCCACAGTCTCACAGCTCCAGTGACCCGGGTTCGGTTCTGTTTACTGCCATAGTCTCACAGCTCCAGTGTCCCGGGTTCGGTTCTGTTTACTGCCACAGTCTGACAGCTCCAGTGTCCCGGGTTCGGTTCTGTTCACTGCCACAGCCTCACAGGTCCAGTGACCTGGGTTCGGTTCTGTTTACTGCCACAGTCTCACAGCTTCAGTGACCTGGGTTCGGTTCTGGGGACTGCCACAGTCTCACAGCTCCAGTGTCCCGGGTTCGGTTCTGTTTACTGCCACAGTCTCACAGCTCCAGTGTCCCGGGTTCGGTTCTGTTTACTGCCACAGTCTCACAGCTCCAGTGACCCGGGTTCGGTTCTGTTTACTGCCACAGTCTCACAGCTCCAGTGTCCCGGGTTCGGTTCTGTTTACTGCCACAGTCTCACAGCTCCAGTGTCCCGGGTTCGGTTCTGTTTACTGCCACAGTCTCACAGCTCCAGTGTCCCGGGTTCGGTTCTGTTTACTGCCACAGCCTCACAGCTCCAGTGACCTGGGTTCGGTTCTGTTTATTGTCACAGCCTCACAGCTCCAGTGACCTGGGTTTGGTTCTGTTTACTGCCACAGTCTCACAGCTCCAGTGACCTGGGTTCAGTTCTGTTTACTGCCACAGTCTCACAGCTCCAGTGACCTGGGTTCGGTTCTGTTTACTGCCACAATCTCACAGCTCCAGTGACCCGGATTCGGTTCTGTTTACTGCCACAGTCTCACAGCTCCAGTGACCTGAGTTCGGTTCTGTTTACTGCCACAGTCTCACAGCTCCAGTGACCCGGGTTCGGTTCTGTTTACTGCCACAGTCTCACAGCTCCAGTGTCCCGGGTTCGGTTCTGTTTACTGCCACAGTCTCACAGCTCCAGTGTCCCGGGTTCGGTTCTGTTTACTGCCACAGTCTCACAGCTCCAGTGACCCGGTTTCGGTTCTGTTTACTGCCACAGTCTCACAGCTCCAGTGACCTGGGTTCGGTTCTGTTTACTGCCACAGTCTCACAGCTCCAGTGACCCGGGTTCGGTTCTGTTTACTGCCATAGTCTCACAGCTCCAGTGTCCCGGGTTCGGTTCTGTTTACTGCCACAGTCTGACAGCTCCAGTGTCCCGGGTTCGGTTCTGTTCACTGCCACAGCCTCACAGGTCCAGTGACCTGGGTTCGGTTCTGTTTACTGCCACAGTCTCACAGCTTCAGTGACCTGGGTTCGGTTCTGGGGACTGCCACAGTCTCACAGCTCCAGTGTCCCGGGTTCGGTTCTGTTTACTGCCACAGTCTCACAGCTCCAGTGTCCCGGGTTCGGTTCTGTTTACTGCCACAGTCTCACAGCTCCAGTGACCCGGGTTCGGTTCTGTTTACTGCCACAGTCTCACAGCTCCAGTGTCCCGGGTTCGGTTCTGTTTACTGCCACAGTCTCACAGCTCCAGTGTCCCGGGTTCGGTTCTGTTTACTGCCACAGCCTCACAGCTCCAGTGACCTGGGTTTGGTTCTGTTTATTGTCACAGCCTCACAGCTCCAGTGACCTGGGTTCAGTTCTGTTTACTGCCACAGTCTCACAGCTCCAGTGACCTGGGTTCGGTTCTGTTTTTTGCCACAGTCTCACAGCTCCAGTGACCCGGATTCGGTTCTGTTTACTGCCACAGTCTCACAGCTCCAGTGACCTGAGTTCGGTTCTGTTTACTGCCACAGTCTCACAGCTCCAGTGACCCGGGTTCGGTTCTGTTTACTGCCACAGTCTCACAGCTCCAGTGACCTGAGTTCGGTTCTGTTTACTGCCACAGCCTCACAGCTCCAGTGTCCTTGGTTCGGTTCTGGGGACTGCCACAGTCTCACAGCTCCAGTGTCCCGGGTTCGGTTCTGTTTACAGCGACAGTCTCACAGCTCCAGCGTCCCGGGTTCGGTTCTGTTTACTGCCACAGTCTCACAGCTCCAGTGACCCGGGTTCGGTTCTGTTTACTGCCACAGTCTCACAGCTCCAGTGTCCCGGGTTCGGTTCTGTTTACTGCCACAGTCTTACAGCTCCAGTGTCCCGGGTTCGGTTCTGTTTACTGCCACAGTCTCACAGCTTCAGTGACCTGGGTTCGGTTCTGTTTACTGCCACAGTCACACAGCTCCAGTGACCTGGGTTCGGTTCTGTTTACTGCCACAGTCTCACAGCTCCAGTGTCCCGGGTTCGGTTCTGTTTACTGCCACGATCTCACAGCTCCAGTGACCTGGGTTCGGTTCTGTTTACTGCCACAGTCTCACAGCTCCAGTGTCCCGGGTTCAGTTCTGTTAACTGCCCCAGTCTCACAGCTCCAGTGACCCGGGTTCGGTTCTGTTTACTGCCACAGTCTCACAGCTCCAGTGACCCGGGTTCGGTTCTGTTTACTGCCACAGTCTCACAGCTCCAGTGACCTGGGTTCGGCTCTGTTTACTGCCACAGTCTCACAGCTCCAGTGACCTGGGTTCGGTTCTGTTTCCTGCCACAGTCTCACAGCTCCAGTGACCCGGGTTCAGTTCTGTTTACTGCCACAGTCTCACATCTAAAGTGACCCGGGTTCGGTTTAGTTTACTGCCACAGTCTCACAGCTCCAGTGACCTGGGTTCGGTTCTGTTTACTGCCACAGTCTCACAGCTCCAGTGACCTGGGTTCGGTTCTGTTTACTGCCACAGTCTCGCAGCTCCAGTGACCCGGGTTCAGTTCTGTTTACTGCCACAGTCTCACAGCTCCAGTGACATGGGTTCGGTTCTGTTTACTGCCACAGTCTCACAGCTCCAGTGTCCCGGGTTCGGTTCTGTTTACTGCCACAGTCTCACAGCTTCAGTGACCTGGGTTCAGTTCTGTTTACTGCCACAGCCTCACAGCTCCAGTGACATGGGCTCGGTTCTGTTTACTGCCACAGTCTCACAGCTTCAGTGACCCGGGTTCGGTTCTGTTTACTGCCACAGTCTCACAGCTCCAGTGTCCCGGGTTCGGTTCTGTTTACTGCCACAGTCTCATAGCTCCAGTAACCTGGGTTCGGTTCTGCGTACTGCCACAGTCTCACAGCTCCAGTGACCTGGGTTCGGTTCTGTTTACTGCCACAGTCTCACAGCTCCAGTGACATGGGTTCGGTTCTGTTTACTGCCACAGTCTCACAGCTCCAGTGTCCTGGGTTCGGTTCTGTTTACTGCCACAGTCTCACAGCTTCAGTGACCCGGGTTCGGTTCTGTTTACTGCCACAATCTCATAGCTCCAGTGACCTGGGTTCGGTTCTGTTTACTGCCACAGTCTCACAGCTCCAGTGTCCCGGGTTCTGTTCTGTTTACTGCCACAGTCTCACACCTGCAGTGTCCTGGGTTCGGTTCTGTTTACTGCCACAGTCTCACAGCTCCAGTGACCTGTGTTCGGTTCTGCGTACTGCCACAGTCTCACAGCTCCAGTGACCTGGGTTCGGTTCTGTTTACTGCCACAGTCTCACAGCTCCAGTGACCTGGGTTCGGTTCTGATTACTGCCACAGTCTCACAGCTCCAGTGACCTGGGTTCGGTTCTGTTCACTGCCACAGTCTCACAGCTCCAGTGTCCCGGGTTCGGTTCTGTTTACTGCCACAGTCTCACAGCTCCAGTGTCCCGGGTTCGGTTCTGTTTACTGCCACAGTCTCACAGCTCCAGTGTCCCGGGTTCGGTTCTGTTTACTGTCACAGTCTTACAGCTCCAGTGACCTGGGTTCGGTTCTGTTTACTGCCACAGTCTCACAGCTCCAGTGTCCCGGGTTCGGTTCTGTTTACTGCCACAGTCTCACAGCTCCAGTGACCCGGGTTCAGTTCTGTTTACTGCCACAGTCTCACATATCCAGTGACCCGGGTTCGGTTCTGTTTACTGCCACAGTCTCACAGCTCCAGTGACCTGAGTTCGGTTCTGTTTACTGCCACAGTCTCACAGCTCCAGTGTCCTGGGTTCGGTTCTGGGGACTGCCACAGTCTCACAGCTCCAGTGTCCCGGGTTCGGTTCTGTTTACAGCCACAGTCTCACAGCTCCAGTGACCCGGGTTCGGTTCTGTTTACTGCCACAGTCTCACAGCTCCAGTGACCTGGGTTCGGTTCTGCTTCCTGCCACAGTCTCACAGCTCCAGTGACCCGGGTTCAGTTCTGTTTACTGCCACAGTCTCACATCTCCAGTGACCCGGGTTCGGTTTAGTTTACTGCCACAGTCTCACAGCTCCAGTGACCTGGGTTCGGTTCTGTTTACTGCCACAGTCTCACAGCTCCAGTGACCTGAGTTCGGTTCTGTTTACTGCCACAGTCTCACAGCTCCAGTGTCCCGGGTTCGGTTCTGTTTACTGCCACAGTCTCACAGCTCCAGTGACCCGGGTTCGGTTCTGTTTACTGCCACAGTCTCACAGCTCCAGTGACCTGGGTTCGGTTCTGTTTACTGCCACAGTCTCACAGCTCCAGTGACCTGAGTTCGGTTCTGTTTACTGCCACAGTCTCACAGCTCCAGTGTCCTGGGTTCGGTTCTGTTTACTGCCACAGTCTCACAGCTCCAGTGACCCGGGTTCGGTTCTGTTTACTGCCACAGTCTCACAGCTCCAGTGACCTGAGTTCGGTTCTGTTTACTGCCACAGTCTCACAGCTTCAGTGACCTGGGTTCAGTTCTGTTTACTGCCACAGCCTCACAGCTCCAGTGACATGGGCTCGGTTCTGTTTACTGCCACAGTCTCACAGCTTCAGTGACCCGGGTTCGGTTCTGTTTACTGCCACAGTCTCATAGCTCCAATGACCTGGGTTCGGTTCTGCGTACTGCCACAGTCTCACAGCTTCAGTGACCCGGGTTCGGTTCTGTTTACTGCCACAATCTCATAGCTCCAGTGACCTGGGTTCGGTTCTGCGTACTGCCACAGTCTCACAGCTCCAGTGTCCCGGGTTCGGTTCTGTTTACTGCCACAGACTCACAGCTCCAGTGTCCCGGGTTCGGTTCTGTTTACTGCCACAGTCTCACAGCTCCAGTGTCCCGGGTTCGGTTCTGTTTACTTTCACAGTCTTACAGCTCCAGTGACCTGGGTTCGGTTCTGTTTACTGCCACAGTCTCACAGCTCCAGTGACCTGAGTTCTGTTCTGTTTACTGCCACAGTCTCACAGCTCCAGTGACCTGGGTTCGGTTCTGTTTACTGCCACAGTCTCACAGCTCCAGTGTCCTGGGTTCAGTTCTGTTTACTGCCACAGACTCACAGCTCCAGTGACCTGGGTTCGGTTCTGTTTACTGCCACAGTCTCACAGCTCCAGTGACCTGGGTTCGGTTCTGTTTACTGCCACAGTCTCACAGCTCCAGTGACCTGGGTTCGGTTCTGTTTACTGCCACAGTCTCACAGCTCCAGTGACCTGGGTTCGGTTCTGTTTACTGCCACAGTCTCACAGCTCCAGTGACCTGGGTTCGGTTCTGTTTACTGCCACAGTCTCACAGCTCCAGTGTCCCGGGTTCGGTTCTGTTTACTGCCACAGTCTCACAGCTCCAGTGTCCCGGGTTCGGTTCTGTTTACTTTCACAGTCTTACAGCTCCAGTGACCTGGGTTCGGTTCTGTTTACTGCCACAGTCTCACAGCTCCAGTGACCTGAGTTCTGTTCTGTTTACTGCCACAGTCTCACAGCTCCAGTGACCCGGGTCCGGTTCTGTTTACTGCCACAGACTCACAGCTCCAGTGACCTGAGTTCGGTTCTGTTTACTGCCACAGTCTCACAGCTCCAGTGACCCGGGTTCGGTTCTGTTTACTGCCACAGTCTCACAGCTCCAGTGACCTGAGTTCGGTTCTGTTTACTGCCACAGCCTCACAGCTCCAGTGTCCTGGGGACTGCCACAGTCTCACAGCTCCAGTGTCCCGGGTTCGGTTCTGTTTACAGCCACAGTCTCACAGCTCCAGTGTCCCGGGTTCGGTTCTGTTTACTGCCACAGTCTCACAGCTCCAGTGACCCGGGTTCGGTTCCGTTTACTGCCACAGTCTCACAGCTCCAGTGTCCCGGGTTCAGTTTTGTTTACTGCCACAGTCTCACAGCTCCAGTGTCCCGGGTTCGGTTCTGTTTACTGCCACAGTCTCACAGCTTCAGTGACCTGGGTTCGGTTCTGTTTACTGCCACAGTCTCACAGCTCCAGTGACCTGGGTTCGGTTCTGTTTACTGCCACAGTCTCACAGCTCCAGTGTCCCGGGTTCGGTTCTGTTTACTGCCACAGTCTCACAGCTCCAGTGACCTGGGTTCGGTTCTGTTTACTGCCACAGTCTCACAGCTCCAGTGTCCCGGGTTCAGTTCTGTTTACTGCCCCAGTCTCACAGCTCCAGTGACCCGGGTTCGGTTCTGTTTACTGCCACAGTCTCACAGCTCCAGTGACCCGGGTTCGGTTCTGTTTACTGCCACAGTCTCACAGCTCCAGTGACCTGGGTTCGGTTCTGTTTACTGCCACAGTCTCACAGCTCCAGTGACCTGGGTTCGGTTCTGTTTCCTGCCACAGTCTCACAGCTCCAGTGACCCGGGTTCAGTTCTGTTTACTGCCACAGTCTCACATCTCCAGTGACCCGGGTTCGGTTTAGTTTACTGCCACAGTCTCGCAGCTCCAGTGACCTGGGTTCGGTTCTGTTTACTGCCACAGTCTCACGGCTCCAGTGACCTGGGTTCGGTTCTGTTTACTGCCACTGTCTCACAGCTCCAGTGACCCGGGTTCGGTTCTGCGTACTGCCACAGTCTCACAGCTCCAGTGACCTGGGTTCGGTTCTGTTTACTGCCACAGTCTCACAGCTCCAGTGACCTGGGTTCGGTTCTGCGTACTGCCACAGTCTCACAGCTCCAGTGACCTGGGTTCGGTTCTGTTTACTGCCACAGTCTCACAGCTCCAGTGACCTGGGTTCGGTTCTGCGTACTGCCACAGTCTCACAGCTCCAGTGACCTGGGTTCGGTTCTGTTTACTGCCACAGTCTCACAGCTCCAGTGACCTGGGTTCGGTTCTGTTCACTGCCACAGTCTCACAGCTCCAGTGTCCCGGGTTCGGTTCTGTTTACTGCCACAGTCTCACAGCTCCAGTGTCCCGGGTTCGGTTCTGTTTACTGCCACAGTCTCACAGCTCCAGTGTCCCGGGTTCGGATCTGTTTACTGTCACAGTCTCACAGCTCCAGTGACCTGGGTTCGGTTCTGTTTACTGCCACAGTCTCACAGCTCCAGTGACCTGGGTTCTGTTCTGTTTACTGCCACAGTCTCACAGCTCCAGTGACCTGGGTTCGGTTCTGTTTACTGCCACAGTCTCACAGCTCCAGTGTCCTGGGTTCAGTTCTGTTTACTGCCACAGTCTCACAGCTCCAGTGACCCGGGTTCGGTTCTGTTTACTGCCACAGCCTCACAGCTCCAGTGACCCGGGTTCGGTTCTGTTTACTGCCACAGCCTCACAGCTCCAGTGTCCTGGGTTCAGTTCTGTTTACTGCCACAGTCTCACAGCTCCAGTGACCCGGGTTCGGTTCTGTATACTGCCACAGTCTCACAGCTCCAGTGTCCTGGGTTCAGTTCTGTTTACTGCCACAGTCTCACAGCTCCAGTGACCCGGGTTCAGTTCTGTTTACTGCCACAGTCTCACAGCTCCAGTGACCTGGGTTCGGTTCTGTTTACTGCCACAGTCTCACAGCTCCAGTGACCTGGGTTCGGTTCTGTTTACTGCCACAGCCTCACAGCTCCAGTGACCCGGGTTCGGTTCTGTTTACTGCCACAGTCTCACCGCTCCAGTGACCCGGGTTCGGTTCTGTTTACTGCCACAGTCTCACAGCTCCAGTGACCTGGGTTCGGTTCTGTTTACTGCCACACTCTCACAGCTCCAGTGACCTGGGTTCGGTTCTGGGGACTGCCACAGTCTCACAGCTCCAGTGACCCGGGTTCGGTTCTGGGGACTGCCACAGTCTCACAGCTCCAGTGTCCCGGGTTCGCTTCTGTTTACTGCCACACTCTCACAGCTCCAGTGACCCGGGTTCAGTTCTGCGTACTGCCACAGTCTCACAGCTCCAGTGTCCCGGGTTCGGTTCTGGGGACTGCCACAGCCTCACAGCTCCAGTGTCCCGGGTTCGGTTCTGTTTACTGCCACAGTCTCACAGCTCCAGTGACCTGGGTTCAGTTCTGTTTACTGTCACAGTCTTACAGCTCCAGTGACCGGGGTTCGGTTCTGTTTACTGCCACACTCTCACAGCTCCAGTGACCTGGGTTCGGTTCTGGGGACTGCCACAGTCTCACAGCTCCAGTGACCTGGGTTCGGTTCTGTTTACTGCCGCAGCCTCACAGCTCCAGTGACCCGGGTTCGGTTCTGTTTTTTGCCACAGTCTCACAGCTCCAGTGACCTGGGTTCGGTTCTGGGGACTGCCACAGTCTCACAACTCCAGTGTCCCGGGTCCGGTTCTGTTTACTGCCACAGTCTCACAGCTCCAGTTACCCGGGTTCGGTTCTGTTTACTGCCACAGCCTCACAGCTCCAGTTACCCGGGTTCGGTTCTGTTTACTGCCACAGTCTCACAGCTCCAGTGTCCCGGGTCCGGTTCTGTTTACTGCCACAGACTCACAGCTCCAGTGACCTGGGTTCGGTTCTGTTTACTGCCACAGTCTCACAGCTCCAGTGACCTGGGTTCGGTTCTGTTTACTGCCACAGTCTCACAGCTCCAGTGACCTGGGTTCTGTTCTGTTTACTGCCACAGTCTCACAGCTCCAGTGACCCGGGTTCGGTTCTGTTTACTGCCACAGTCTCACAGCTCCAGTGACCCGGGTTCAGTTCTGTTTACTGCCACAGTCTCACAGCTCCAGTGACCTGGGTTCGGTTATGTTTTCTGCCACAGTCTCACAGCTCCAGTGTCCCGGGTTCGGTTCTGTTTACTGCCACAGTCTCACAGCTCCAGTGACCCGGGTTCAGTTCTGTTTACTGCCACAGTCTCACAGCTCCAGTGACCTGGGTTCGGTTTTGTTTACTGCCACACTCTCACAGCTCCAGTGACCTGGGTTCGGTTCTGGGCACTGCCACAGCCTCACAGCTCCAGTGACCTGGGTTCGGTTCTGTTTACTGCCGCAGCCTCACAGCTCCAGTGACCCGGGTTCGGTTCTGTTTTTTGCCACAGTCTCACAGCTCCAGTGACCTGGGTTCGGTTCTGGGGACTGCCACAGTCTCACAACTCCAGTGTCCCGGGTCCGGTTCTGTTTACTGCCACAGCCTCACAGCTCCAGTGACCCGGGTTCGGTTCTGTTTACTGCCACAGTCTCACAGCTCCAGTGTCCCGGGTCCGGTTCTGTTTACTGCCACAGTCTCACAGCTCCAGTGACCTGGGTTCGGTTCTGTTTACTGCCACAGTCTCACAGCTCCAGTGACCTGGGTTCAGTTCTGTTTACTGCCACAGCCTCACAGCTCCAGTGACCTGGGTTCGGTTCTGTTTACTGCCACAGTCTCACAGCTCCAGTGACCCGGGTTCGGTTCTGTTTACTGCCACAGTCTCACAGCTCCAGTGACCTGGGTTCGGTTCTGTTTACTGCCACAGTCTCACAGCTCCCGTGACCTGGGTTCAGTTCTGTTTACTGCCACAGCCTCACAGCTCCAGTGACCTGGGTTCGGTTCTGTTTACTGCCACAGTCTCACAGCTCCAGTGACCTGGGTTCAGTTCTGTTTACTGCCACAGTCTCACAGCTCCAGTGTCCTGGGTTCGGTTCTGTTTACTGCCACAGTCTCACAGCTCCAGTGACCTGGGTTCGGTTCTGTTTACTGCCACAGTCTCACAGCTCCAGTGTCCTGGGTTCGGTTCTGTTTACTGCCACAGTCTCACAGCTCCAGTGACCTGGGTTCGGTTCTGTTTACTGCTACAGTCTCACAGCTCCAGTGTCCTGGGTTCGGTTCTGTTTACTGCCACAGTCTCACAGCTCCAGTGACCTGGGTTCAGTTCTGTTTACTGCCACAGTCTCACAGCTCCAGTGACCTGGGTTCAGTTCTGTTTACTGCCACAGTCTCACAGCTCCAGTGACCTGAGTTCGGTTCTGTTTACTGACACAGCCTCACAGCTCCAGTGTCCTGGGTTCGGTTCTGGGGACTGCCACAGTCTCACAGCTCCAGTGTCCCGGGTTCGGTTCTGTTTACTGCCACACTCTCACAGCTTCAGTGACCCGGGTTCAGTTCTGCGTACTGCCGCAGTCTCATAGCTCCAGTGACCTGGGTTCGGTTCTGCGTAATGCCACAGCCTCACTGCTCCAGTGACCTGGGTTCGGTTCTGTTTACTGCCACCGTCTCACAGCTCCAGTGACCTGGGTTCGGTTCTGTTTACTGCCACAGTCTCACAGCTCCAGTGACCCGGGTTCGGTTCTGTTTACTGCCACAGTCTCACAGCTCCAGTGACCTGGGTTCGGTTCTGTTCACTGCCACAGTCTCACAGCTCCAGTGTCCCGGGTTCGGTTCTGTTTACTGCCACAGTCTTACAGCTCCAGTGACCTGGGTTCGGTTCTGTTTACTGCCACAGCCTCACAGCTCCAGTGACCCGGGTTCGGTTCTGTTTTTTGCCACAGTCTCACAGCTCCAGTGACCTGGGTTCGGTTCTGGGGACTGCCACAGTCTCACAGCTCCAGTGTCCCGGGTCCGGTTCTGTTTACTGCCACAGCCTCACAGCTCCAGTGACCCGGGTTCGGTTCTGTTTACTGCCACAGTCACACAGCTCCAGTGACCTGGGTTCGGTTCTGTTTCCTGCCACAGTCTCACAGCTCCAGTGACCTGGGTTCGGTTCTGTTTACTGCCACAGTCTCACAGCTCCAGTGACCCGGGTTCGGTTCTGTTTACTGCCACAATCTCACAGCTCCAGTGACCTGGGTTCGGTTCTGTTTACTGCCACAGTCTCACAGCTCCAGTGACCCGGGTTCGGTTCTGTTTACTGCCACAGTCTCACAGCTCCAGTGACCTGGGTTCGGTTCTGTTTACTGCCACAGTCTCACAGCTCCAGTGTCCCGGGTTCGGTTTTGTTTACTGCCACAGTCTCACAGCTCCAGTGTCCCGGGTTCAGTTCTGTTTACTGCCACAGTCTCACAGCTCCAGTGTCCCGGGTTCAGTTCTGTTTACTGCCACAGTCTCACATCTCCAGTGACCCGGGTTCGGTTTAGTTTACTGCCACAGTCTCACAGCTCCAGTGACCTGGGTTCGGTTCTGTTTACTGCCACAGTCTCACAGCTCCAGTGACCCGGGTTCTGTTCTGTTCACTGCCACAGTCTCACAGCTCCAGTGTCCCGGGTTCGGTTCCGTTTACTGCCACAGTCTCACAGCTCCAGTGTCCCGGGTTCGGTTCCGTTTACTGCCACAGTCTCACAGCTCCAGTGACCCGGGTTCGGTTCTGTTTACTGCCACAGTCTCACAGCTCCAGTGTCCTGGGTTTGGTTCTGTTTACTGCCACAGTCTCACAGCTCCAGTGACCTGGGTTCGGTTCTGTTCACTGCCACAGTCTCACAGCTCCAGTGTCCCGGGTTCGGTTCTGTTTACTGCCACAGTCTCACAGCTCCAGTGTCCCGGGTTCGGTTCTGTTTACTGCCACAGTCTCACAGCTCCAGTGTCCCGGGTTCGGTTCTGTTTACTGTCACAGTCTTACAGCTCCAGTGACCTGGGTTCGGTTCTGTTTACTGCCACAGTCTCACAGCTCCAGTGACCTGGGTTCTGTTCTGTTTACTGCCACAGTCTCACAGCTCCAGTGACCTGGGTTCGGTTCTGTTTACTGCCACAGTCTCACAGCTCCAGTGACCCGGGTTCGGTTCTGTTTACTGCCACAGCCTCACAGCTCCAGTGACCCGGGTTCGGTTCTGTTTACTGCCACAGTCTCACCGCTCCAGTGACCCGGGTTCGGTTCTGTTTACTGCCACAGTCTCACAGCTCCAGTGACCTGGGTTCGGTTCTTGGGACTGCCACAGTCTCACAGCTCCAGTGACCCGGGTTCGGTTCTGGGGACTGCCACAGTCTCACAGCTCCAGTGACCTGGGTTCGGTTCTGTTTACTGCCACAGTCTCACAGCTCCAGTGACCTGGGTTCGGTTCTGTTTACTGCCACAGCCTCACAGCTCCAGTGTCCCGGGTTCGGTTCTGTTTACTGCCACAGTCTCACAGCTCCAGTGACCCGGGTTCAGTTCTGCGTACTGCCACAGTCTCACAGCTCCAGTGTCCCGGGTTCGGTTCTGGGGACTGCCACAGCCTCACAGCTCCAGTGTCCCGGGTTCGGTTCTGTTTACTGCCACACTATCACAGCTCCAGTGACCTGGGTTCGGTTCTGGGGACTGCGACAGCCTCACAGCTCCAGTGACCTGGGTTCGGTTCTGTTTACTGCCGCAGCCTCACAGCTCCAGTGACCCGGGTTCGGTTCTGTTTTTTGCCACAGTCTCACAGCTCCAGTGACCTGGGTTCGGTTCTGGGGACTGCCACAGTCTCACAGCTCCAGTGTCCCAGGTCCGGTTCTGTTTACTGCCACAGCCTCACAGCTCCAGTGACCCGGGTTCGTTTCTGTTTACTGCCACAGTCTCACTGCTCCAGTGTCCCGGGTCCGGTTCTGTTTACTGCGACAGTCTCACAGCTCCAGTGACCTGGGTTCGGTTCTGTCTACTGCCACAGTCTCACAGCTCCAGTGACCTGGGTTCGGTTCTGTTTACTGCCACTGTCTCACAGCTCCAGTGACCTGGGTTCGGTTCTGTTTACTGCCACTGTCTCACAGCTCCAGTGTCCCGGGTTCGGTTCTGTTTACTGCCACAGTCTCACAGCTCCAGTGACCCGGGTTCAGTTCTGTTTACTGCCACAGTCTCACAGCTTCAGTGACCCGGGTTCGGTTCTGTTTACTGCCACAGTCTCATAGCTCCAGTGACCTGGGTTCGGTTCTGCGTACTGCCACAGTCTCACAGCTCCAGTGACCCGGGTTCTGTTCTGTTTACTGCCACAGCCTCACAGCTCCAGTGTCCCGGGTTCGGTTCTGTTTACTGCCACAGTCTCACAGCTCCAGTGACCTGAGTTCGGTTCTGTTTACTGCCACAGTCTCACAGCTCCAGTGTCCCGGGTTCGGTTCTGTTTACTGCCACAGTCTCACAGCTCCAGTGACCCGGGTTCGGTTCTGTTTACTGCCACAGTCTCACAGCTCCAGTGTCCCGGGTTCGGTTCTGGGGACTGCCACAGCCTCACAGCTCCAGTTTCCCGGGTTCGGTTCTATTTACTGCCACAGCCTCACAGCTCCAGTGTCCTGGGTTCGGTTCTGTTTACTGCCACAGTCTCACAGTTCCAGTGACCTGGGTTCGGTTCTGTTTACTGCCACAGTCTCACAGCTCCAGTGACCTGGGTTCGGTTCTGTTTACTGCCACAGTCTCACAGCTCCAGTGACCCGGGTTCGGTTCTGTTTACTGCCACAGCCTCACAGCTCCAGTGACCCGGGTTCGTTTCTGTTTACTGCCACAGTCTCACCGCTCCAGTGACCCGGGTTCGGTTCTGTTTACTGCCACAGTCTCACAGCTCCAGTGACCTGGGTTCGGTTCTGTTTACTGCCACACTCTCACAGCTCCAGTGACCTGGGTTCGGTTCTGGGGACTGCCACAGTCTCACAGCTCCAGTGACCCGGGTTCGGTTCTGGGGACTGCCACAGTCTCACAGCTCCAGTGACCTGGGTTCGGTTCTGTTTACTGCCACAGTCTCACAGCTCCAGTGACCTGGGTTCGGTTCTGTTTACTGCCACAGCCTCACAGCTCCAGTGTCCCGGGTTCGGTTCTGTTTACTGCCACAGTCTCACAGCTCCAGTGACCCGGGTTCAGTTCTGCGTACTGCCACAGTCTCACAGCTCCAGTGTCCCGGGTTCGGTTCTGGGGACTGCCACAGTCTCACAGCTCCAGTGACCTGGGTTCAGTTCTGTTTACTGCCACAGTCTCACAGCTCCAGTGACCTGGGTTCAGTTCTGTTTACTGCCACAGTCTCACAGCTCCAGTGACCTGAGTTCGGTTCTGTTTACTGACAGCCTCACAGCTCCAGTGTCCTGGGTTCGGTTCTGGGGACTGCCACAGTCTCACAGCTCCAGTGTCCCGGGTTCGGTTCTGTTTACTGCCACACTCTCACAGCTTCAGTGACCCGGGTTCAGTTCTGCGTACTGCCGCAGTCTCATAGCTCCAGTGACCTGGGTTCGGTTCTGCGTAATGCCACAGTCTCACAGCTCCAGTGACCTGGGTTCGGTTCTGTTTACTGCCACAGTCTCACAGCTCCAGTGTCCTGGGTTCGGTTCTGTTTACTGCCACCGTCTCACAGCTCCAGTGTCCCGGGTTCGGTTCTGTTTACTGCCACAGCCTCACTGCTCCAGTGACCTGGGTTCGGTTCTGTTTACTGCCACAGTCTCACAGCTCCAGTGACCTGGGTTCGGTTCTGTTTACTGCCACAGCCTCACTGCTCCAGTGACCTGGGTTCGGTTCTGTTTACTGCCACAGTCTCACAGCTCCAGTGACCTGGGTTCGGTTCTGTTTACTGCCACAGTCTCACAGCTCCAGTGACCCGGGTTCGGTTCTGTTTACTGCCACAGTCTCACAGCTCCAGTGACCTGGGTTCGGTTCTGTTCACTGCCACAGTCTCACAGCTCCAGTGTCCCGGGTTCGGTTCTGTTTACTGCCACAGTCTTACAGCTCCAGTGACCTGGGTTCGGTTCTGTTTACTGCCACAGCCTCACAGCTCCAGTGACCCGGGTTCGGTTCTGTTTTTTGCCACAGTCTCACAGCTCCAGTGACCTGGGTTCGGTTCTGGGGACTGCCACAGTCTCACAGCTCCAGTGTCCCGGGTCCGGTTCTGTTTACTGCCACAGCCTCACAGCTCCAGTGACCCGGGTTCGGTTCTGTTTACTGCCACAGTCACACAGCTCCAGTGACCTGGGTTCGGTTCTGTTTCCTGCCACAGTCTCACAGCTCCAGTGACCTGGGTTCGGTTCTGTTTACTGCCACAGTCTCACAGCTCCAGTGACCCGGGTTCGGTTCTGTTTACTGCCACAGTCTCACAGCTCCAGTGACCTGGGTTCGGTTCTGTTTACTGCCACAGTCACACAGCTCCAGTGACCCGGGTTCGGTTCTGTTTACTGCCACAGTCTCACAGCTCCAGTGACCTGGGTTCGGTTCTGTTTACTGCCACAGTCTCACAGCTCCAGTGTCCCGGGTTCGGTTTTGTTTACTGCCACAGTCTCACAGCTCCAGTGTCCCGGGTTCAGTTCTGTTTACTGCCACAGTCTCACAGCTCCAGTGTCCCGGGTTCAGTTCTGTTTACTGCCACAGTCTCACATCTCCAGTGACCCGGGTTCGGTTTAGTTTACTGCCACAGTCTCACAGCTCCAGTGACCTGGGTTCGGTTCTGTTTACTGCCACAGTCTCACAGATCCAGTGACCTGGGTTCGGTTCTGCGTACTGCCACAGTCTCACAGCTCCAGTGACCCGGGTTCTGTTCTGTTCACTGCCACAGTCTCACAGCTCCAGTGTCCCGGGTTCGGTTCCGTTTACTGCCACAGTCTCACAGCTCCAGTGACCTGGGTTCGGTTCTGTTTACTGCCACAGTCTCACAGCTCCAGTGACCTGGGTTCGGTTCTGTTTACTGCCACAGTCTCACAGCTCCAGTGACCTGGGTTCGGTTCTGCGTACTGCCACAGTCTCACAGCTCCAGTGACCCGGGTTCTGTTCTGTTCACTGCCACAGTCTCACAGCTCCATTGTCCCGGGTTCGGTTCCGTTTACTGCCACAGTCTCACAGCTCCAGTGTCCCGGGTTCGGTTCTGTTTACTGCCACAGTCTCACAGCTCCAGTGTCCTGGGTTTGGTTCTGTTTACTGCCACAGTCTCACAGCTCCAGTGACCTGGGTTCGGTTCTGTTCACTGCCACAGTCTCACAGCTCCAGTGTCCCGGGTTCGGTTCTGTTTACTGCCACAGTCTCACAGCTCCAGTGTCCCGGGTTCGGTTCTGTTTACTGCCACAGTCTCACAGCTCCAGTGTCCCGGGTTCGGTTCTGTTTACTGTCACAGTCTTACAGCTCCAGTGACCTGGGTTCGGTTCTGTTTACTGCCACAGTCTCACAGCTCCAGTGACCTGGGTTCTGTTCTGTTTACTGCCACAGTCTCACAGCTCCAGTGACCTGGGTTCGGTTCTGTTTACTGCCACAGTCTCACAGCTCCAGTGACCCGGGTTCGGTTCTGTTTACTGCCACAGCCTCACAGCTCCAGTGACCCGGGTTCGGTTCTGTTTACTGCCACAGTCTCACCGCTCCAGTGACCCGGGTTCGGTTCTGTTTACTGCCACAGTCTCACAGCTCCAGTGACCTGGGTTCGGTTCTTGGGACTTCCACAGTCTCACAGCTCCAGTGACCCGGGTTCGGTTCTGGGGACTGCCACAGTCTCACAGCTCCAGTGACCTGGGTTCGGTTCTGTTTACTGCCACAGTCTCACAGCTCCAGTGACCTGGGTTCGGTTCTGTTTACTGCCACAGCCTCACAGCTCCAGTGTCCCGGGTTCGGTTCTGTTTACTGCCACAGTCTCACAGCTCCAGTGACCCGGGTTCAGTTCTGCGTACTGCCACAGTCTCACAGCTCCAGTGTCCCGGGTTCGGTTCTGGGGACTGCCACAGCCTCACAGCTCCAGTGTCCCGGGTTCGGTTCTGTTTACTGCCACACTATCACAGCTCCAGTGACCTGGGTTCGGTTCTGGGGACTGCGACAGCCTCACAGCTCCAGTGACCTGGGTTCGGTTCTGTTTACTGCCGCAGCCTCACAGCTCCAGTGACCCGGGTTCGGTTCTGTTTTTTGCCACAGTCTCACAGCTCCAGTGACCTGGGTTCGGTTCTGGGGACTGCCACAGTCTCACAGCTCCAGTGTCCCAGGTCCGGTTCTGTTTACTGCCACAGCCTCACAGCTCCAGTGACCCGGGTTCGTTTCTGTTTACTGCCACAGTCTCACAGCTCCAGTGTCCCGGGTCCGGTTCTGTTTACTGCCACAGTCTCACAGCTCCAGTGACCTGGGTTCGGTTCTGTCTACTGCCACAGTCTCACAGCTCCAGTGACCTGGGTTCGGTTCTGTTTACTGCCACTGTCTCACAGCTCCAGTGACCTGGGTTCGGTTCTGTTTACTGCCACAGTCTCACAGCTTCAGTGACCCGGGTTCGGTTCTGTTTACTGCCACAGTCTCATAGCTCCAGTGACCTGGGTTCGGTTCTGCGTACTGCCACAGTCTCACAGCTCCAGTGACCCGGGTTCTGTTCTGTTTACTGCCACAGCCTCACAGCTCCAGTGTCCCGGGTTCGGTTCTGTTTACTGCCACAGTCTCACAGCTCCAGTGACCTGAGTTCGGTTCTGTTTACTGCCACAGTCTCACAGCTCCAGTGTCCCGGGTTCGGTTTTGGGGACTGCCACAGCCTCACAGCTCCAGTTTCCCGGGTTCGGTTCTGTTTACTGCCACAGCCTCACAGCTCCAGTGTCCTGGGTTCGGTTCTGTTTACTGCCACAGTCTCACAGCTCCAGTGACCTGGGTTCGGTTCTGTTTACTGCCACAGTCTCACAGCTCCAGTGTCCTGGGTTCGGTTCTGTTTACTGCCACAGTCTCACAGCTCCAGTGACCTGGGTTCGGTTCTGTTTACTGCCACAGTCTCACAGCTCCAGTGACCTGGGTTCGGTTCTGTTTACTGCCACAGTCTCACAGCTCCAGTGACCCGGGTTCGGTTCTGTTTACTGCCACAGCCTCACAGCTCCAGTGACCCGGGTTCGTTTCTGTTTACTGCCACAGTCTCACCGCTCCAGTGACCCGGGTTCGGTTCTGTTTACTGCCACAGTCTCACAGCTCCAGTGACCTGGGTTCGGTTCTGTTTACTGCCACACTCTCACAGCTCCAGTGACCTGGGTTCGGTTCTGGGGACTGCCACAGTCTCACAGCTCCAGTGACCCGGGTTCGGTTCTGGGGACTGCCACAGTCTCACAGCTCCAGTGACCTGGGTTCGGTTCTGTTTACTGCCACAGTCTCACAGCTCCAGTGACCTGGGTTCGGTTCTGTTTACTGCCACAGCCTCACAGCTCCAGTGTCCCGGGTTCGGTTCTGTTTACTGCCACAGTCTCACAGCTCCAGTGACCCGGGTTCAGTTCTGCGTACTGCCACAGTCTCACAGCTCCAGTGTCCCGGGTTCGGTTCTGGGGACTGCCACAGTCTCACAGCTCCAGTGACCCGGGTTCGGTTCTGTTTACTGCCACACTCTCACAGCTCCAGTGACCTGGGTTCGGTTCTGGGGACTGCCACAGCCTCACAGCTCCAGTGACCTGGGTTCGGTTCTGTTTACTGCCGCAGCCTCACAGCTCCAGTGACCAGGGTTCGGTTCTGTTTTTTGCCACAGTCTCACAGCTCCAGTGACCTGGGTTCGGTTCTGGGGACTGCCACAGTCTCACAGCTCCAGTGTCCCGGGTCCGGTTCTGTTTACTGCCACAGCCTCACAGCTCCAGTGACCCGGGTTCGGTTCTGTTTACTGCCACAGTCTCACAGCTCCAGTGTCCCGGGTCCGGTTCTGTTTACTGCCACAGTCTCACAGCTCCAGTGACCTGGGTTCGGTTCTGTTTACTGCCACAGTCTCACAGCTCCAGTGACCTGGGTTCGGTTCTGTTTACTGCCACAGTCTCACAGCTCCAGTGACCTGGGTTCGGTTCTGTTTACTGCCACAGTCTCACAGCTTCACTGACCCGGGTTCGGTTCTGTTTACTGCCACAGTCTCATAGCTCCAGTGACCTGGGTTCGGTTCTGCGTACAGCCACACTCTCACAGCTCCAGTGACCCGGGTTCTGTTCTGTTCACTGCCACAGTCTCACAGCTCCAGTGACCCGGGTTCGGTTCTGTTTACTGCCACAGTCTCACAGCTCCAGTGTCCCGGGTTCGGTTCTGTTTACTGCCACAGTCTCACAGCTCCAGTGTCCCGGGTTCGGTTCTGTTTACTGCCACAGTCTCACAGCTCCAGTGTCCCGGGTTCGGTTCTGTTTACTGTCACAGTCTTACAGCTCCAGTGACCTGTGTTCGGTTCTGTTTACTGCCACAGTCTCACAGCTCCAGTGACCTGGGTTCTGTTCTGTTTACTGCCACAGTCTCACAGCTCCAGTGACCTGGGTTCGGTTCTGTTTACTGCCACAGTCTCACAGCTCCAGTGTCCTGGGTTCAGTTCTGTTTACTGCCACAGTCTCACAGCTCCAGTGACCCGGGTTCGGTTCTGTTTACTGCCACAGCCTCACAGCTCCAGTGACCCGGGTTCGGTTCTGTTTACTGCCACAGTCTCACCGCTCCAGTGACCCGGGTTCGGTTCTGTTTACTGCCACAGTCTCACAGCTCCAGTGACCTGGGTTCGGTTCTGTTTACTGCCACACTCTCACAGCTCCAGTGACCTGGGTTCGGTTCTGGAGACTGCCACAGTCTCACAGCTCCAGTGACCTGGGTTCGGTTCTGTTTACTGCCAACGTCTCACAGCTCCAGTGTCCTGGGTTCAGTTCTGTTTACTGCCACAGTCTCACCGCTCCAGTGACCCGGGTTCGGTTCTGTTTACTGCCACAGTCTCACAGCTCCAGTGACCTGGGTTCGGTTCTGTTTACTGCCACACTCTCACAGCTCCAGTGACCTGGGTTCGGTTCTGGAGACTGCCACAGTCTCACAGCTCCAGTGACCTGGGTTCGGTTCTGTTTACTGCCTCAGTCTCACAGCTCCAGTGTCCCGGGTTCGGTTCTGTTTACTGCCACAGTCTCACAGCTCCAGTGACCCGGGTTCAGTTCTGCGTACTGCCACAGTCTCACAGCTCCAGTGTCCCGGGTTCGGTTCTGGGGACTGCCACAGCCTCACAGCTCCAGTGTCCCGGGTTCGGTTCTGTTTACTGCCACACTCTCACAGCTCCAGTGACCTGGGTTCGGTTCTGGGGAATGCCACAGCCTCACAGCTCCAGTGACCTGGGTTCGGTTCTGTTTACTGCCGCAGCCTCACAGCTCCAGTGACCCGGGTTCGGTTCTGTTTTTTGCCACAGTCTCACAGCTCCAGTGACCTGGGTTCGGTTCTGGGGACTGCCACAGTCTCACAGCTCCAGTGTCCCGGGTCCGGTTCTGTTTACTGCCACAGCCTCACAGCTCCAGTGACCCGGGTTCGGTTCTGTTTACTGCCACAGTCTCACAGCTCCAGTGTCCCGGGTCCGGTTCTGTTTACTGCCACAGTCTCACAGCTCCAGTGACCTGGGTTCGGTTCTGTTTACTGCCACAGTCTCACAGCTCCAGTGACCTGGGTTCGGTTCTGTTTACTGCCACAGTCTCACAGCTCCAGTGACCTGGGTTCGGTTCTGTTTACTGCCA
Organism: Heterodontus francisci; assembly: GCF_036365525.1. Classification (NCBI taxonomy): domain Eukaryota; kingdom Metazoa; phylum Chordata; class Chondrichthyes; order Heterodontiformes; family Heterodontidae; genus Heterodontus; species Heterodontus francisci. The sequence goes on along the minus strand of NW_027140848.1, from coordinate 411,843 downwards.
CAGTCTCACAGCTTCAGTGACCCGGGTTCGGTTCTGTTTACTGCCACAGTCTCATAGCTCCAGTGACCTGGGTTCGGTTCTGCGTACAGCCACACTCTCACAGCTCCAGTGACCCGGGTTCTGTTGTGTTCACTGCCACAGTCTCACAGCTCCAGTGTCCCGGGTTCGGTTCTGTTTACTGTCACAGTCTCACAGCTCCAGTGTCCCGGGTTCAGTTCTGTTTACTGCCACAGTCTCACAGCTCCAGTGTCCCGGGTTCGGTTCTGTTTACTGCCACAGTCTCACAGCTCCAGTGACCTGGGTTCGGTTCTGTTCACTGCCACAGTCTCACAGCTCCAGTGTCCCGGGTTCGGTTCTGTTTACTGCCACAGTCTCACAGCTCCAGTGTCCCGGGTTCGGTTCTGTTTACTGCCACAGTCTCACAGCTCCAGTGTCCCGGGTTCGGTTCTGTTTACTGTCACAGTCTTACAGCTCCAGTGACCTGGGTTCGGTTCTGTTTACTGCCACAGTCTCACAGCTCCAGTGACCCGGGTTCTGTTCTGTTTACTGCCACAGTCTCACAGCTCCAGTGTCCTGGGTTCAGTTCTGTTTACTGCCTCAGTCTCACAGCTCCAGTGACCCGGGTTCGGTTCTGTTTACTGCCACAGCCTCACAGCTCCAGTGACCCGGGTTCGGTTCTGTATACTGCCACAGTCTCACCGCTCCAGTGACCCGGGTTCGGTTCTGTTTACTGCCACAGTCTCACAGCTCCAGTGACCTGGGTTCGGTTCTGTTTACTGCCACACTCTCACAGCTCCAGTGACCTGGGTTCGGTTCTGGAGACTGCCACAGTCTCACAGCTCCAGTGACCCGGGTTCGGTTCTGGGGACTGCCACAGTCTCACAGCTCCAGTGACCTGGGTTCGGTTCTGTTTACTGCCAACGTCTCACAGCTCCAGTGACCTGGGTTCGGTTCTGTTTACTGCCACAGCCTCACAGCTCCAGTGTCCCGGGTTCGGTTCTGTTTACTGCCACAGTCTCACAGCTCCAGTGACCCGGGTTCAGTTCTGCGTACTGCCACAGTCTCACAGCTCCAGTGTCCCGGGTTCGGTTCTGAGGACTGCCACAGCCTCACAGCTCCAGTGTCCCGGGTTCGGTTCTGTTTACTGCCACACTCTCACAGCTCCAGTGACCTGGGTTCGGTTCTGGGGACTGCCACAGCCTCACAGCTCCAGTGACCTGGGTTCGGTTCTGTTTACTGCCGCAGCCTCACAGCTCCAGTGACCCGGGTTCGGTTCTGTTTTTTGCCACAGTCTCACAGCTCCAGTGACCTGGGTTCGGTTCTGTTTTTTGCCACAGTCTCACAGCTCCAGTGACCTGGGTTCGGTTCTGGGGACTGCCACAGTCTCACAGCTCCAGTGTCCCGGGTCCGGTTCTGTTTACTGCCACAGCCTCACAGCTCCAGTGACCCGGGTTCGGTTCTGTTTGCTGCCACAGTCTCACAGCTCCAGTGTCCCGGGTCCGGTTCTGTTTACTGCCACAGTCTCACAGCTCCAGTGACCTGGGTTCGGTTCTGTTTACTGCCACAGTCTCACAGCTCCAGTGACCTGGGTTCGGTTCTGTTTACTGCCACAGTCTCACAGCTCCAGTGACCTGGGTTCGGTTCTGTTTACTGCCACAGTCTCACAGCTCCAGTGACCCGGGTTCTGTTCTGTTCACTGCCACAGTCTCACAGCTCCAGTGTCCCGGGTTCGGTTCTGTTTACTGCCACAGTCTCACAGCTCCAGTGACCTGGGTTCGGTTCTGTTCACTGCCACAGTCTCACAGCTCCAGTGTCCCGGGTTCGGTTCTGTTTACTGCCACAGTCTCACAGCTCCAGTGTCCCGGGTTCGGTTCTGTTTACTGCCACAGTCTCACAGCTCCAGTGTCCCGGGTTCGGTTCTGTTTACTGTCACAGTCTTACAGCTCCAGTGACCTGGGTTCGGTTCTGTTTACTGCCACAGTCTCACAGCTCCAGTGACCTGGGTTCGGTTCTGTTCACTGCCACAGTCTCACAGCTCCAGTGACCTGGGTTCGGTTCTGGGGATTGCCACAGCCTCACAGCTCCCGTGACCTGGGTTCGGTTCTGTTTACTGCCGCAGCCTCACAGCTCCAGTGACCCGGGTTCGGTTCTGTTTTTTGCCACAGTCTCACAGCTCCAGTGACCTGGGTTCGGTTCTGGGGACTGCCACAGTCTCACAGCTCCAGTGTCCCGGGTCCGGTTCTGTTTACTGCCACAGCCTCACAGCTCCAGTGACCCGGGTTCGGTTCTGTTTACTGCCACAGTCTCACAGCTCCAGTGTCCCGGGTCCGGTTCTGTTTACTGCCACAGTCTCACAGCTCCAGTGACCTGGGTTCGGTTCGGTTTACTGCCACAGTCTCACAGCTCCAGTGACCTGGGTTCGGTTCTGTTTACTGCCACAGTCTCACAGCTCCAGTGACCTGGGTTCGGTTCTGTTTACTGCCACAGTCTCACAGCTTCAGTGACCCGGGTTCGGTTCTGTTTACTGCCACAGTCTCATAGCTCCAGTGACCTGGGTTCGGTTCTGCGTACAGCCACACTCTCACAGCTCCAGTGACCTGGGTTCGGTTCTGTTTACTGCCACAGTCTCACAGCTCCAGTGACCTGGGTTCGGTTCTGTTTACTGCCACAGTCTCACAGCTTCAGTGACCCGGGTTCGGTTCTGTTTACTGCCACAGTCTCACAGCTCCAGTGACCCGGGTTCTGTTCTGTTCACTGCCACAGTCTCACAGCTCCAGTGACCTGAGTTCGGTTCTGTTTACTGCCACAGTCTCACAGCTCCAGTGTCCCGGGTTCGGTTCTATTTACTGCCACAGTCTCACAGCTCCAGTGTCCCGGGTTCGGTTCTGTTTACTGCCACAGTCTCACAGCTCCAGTGACCTGGGTTCGGTTCTGTTCACTGCCACAGTCTCACAGCTCCAGTGTCCCGGGTTCGGTTCTGTTTACTGCCACAGTCTCACAGCTCCAGTGTCCCGGGTTCGGTTCTGTTTACTGCCACAGTCTCACAGCTCCAGTGTCCCGGGTTCGGTTCTGTTTACTGTCACAGTCTAACAGCTCCAGTGACCTGGGTTCGGTTCTGTTTACTGCCACAGTCTCACAGCTCCAGTGACCTGGGTTCGGTTCTGTTTACTGCCACAGTCTCACAGCTCCAGTGACCCGGGTTCGGTTCTGTTTACTGCCACAGCCTCACAGCTCCAGTGACCCGGGTTCGGTTCTGTTTACTGCCACAGTCTCACCGCTCCAGTGACCCGGGTTCGGTTCTGTTTACTGCCACAGTCTCACAGCTCCAGTGACCTGGGTTCGGTTCTGTTTACTGCCACAGTCTCACAGCTCCAGTGACCTGGGTTCGGTTCTGTTTACTGCCACAGTCTCACAGCTCCAGTGACCCGGGTTCGGTTCTGTTTACTGCCACAGCCTCACAGCTCCAGTGACCCGGGTTCGGTTCTGTTTACTGCCACACTCTCACAGCTCCAGTGACCTGGGTTCGGTTCTGGAGACTGCCACAGTCTCACAGCTCCAGTGACCCGGGTTCGGTTCTGGGGACTGCCACAGTCTCACAGCTCCAGTGACCTGGGTTCGGTTCTGTTTACTGCCAACGTCTCACAGCTCCAGTGACCTGGGTTCGGTTCTGTTTACTGCCACAGCCTCACAGCTCCAGTGTCCCGGGTTCGGTTCTGTTTACTGCCACAGTCTCACAGCTCCAGTGACCCGGGTTCAGTTCTGCGTACTGCCACAGTCTCACAGCTCCAGTGTCCCGGGTTCGGTTCTGTTTACTGCCACACGCTCACAGCTCCAGTGACCTGGGTTCGGTTCTGGGGACTGCCACAGCCTCACAGCTCCCATGACCTGGGTTCGGTTCTGTTTACTGCCGCAGCCTCACAGCTCCAGTGACCCGGGTTCGGTTCTGTTTTTTGCCACAGTCTCACAGCTCCAGTGACCTGGGTTCGGTTCTGGGGACTGCCACAGTCTCACAGCTCCAGTGTCCCGGGTCCGGTTCTGTTTACTGCCACAGCCTCACAGCTCCAGTGACCCGGGTTCGGTTCTGTTTACTGCCACAGTCTCACAGCTCCAGTGTCCCGGGTCCGGTTCTGTTTACTGCCACAGTCTCACAGCTCCAGTGACCTGGGTTCGGTTCGGTTTACTGCCACAGTCTCACAGCTCCAGTGACCTGGGTTCGGTTCTGTTTACTGCCACAGTCTCACAGCTCCAGTGACCTGGGTTCGGTTCTGTTTACTGCCACAGTCTCACAGCTTCAGTGACCCGGGTTCGGTTCTGTTTACTGCCACAGTCTCATAGCTCCAGTGACCTGGGTTCGGTTCTGCGTACAGCCACACTCTCACAGCTCCAGTGACCTGGGTTCGGTTCTGTTTACTGCCACAGTCTCACAGCTCCAGTGACCTGGGTTCGGTTCTGTTTACTGCCACAGTCTCACAGCTTCAGTGACCCGGGTTCGGTTCTGTTTACTGCCACAGTCTCACAGCTCCAGTGACCCGGGTTCTGTTCTGTTCACTGCCACAGTCTCACAGCTCCAGTGTCCCGGGTTCGGTTCTGTTTACTGCCACAGTCTCACAGCTCCAGTGACCTGGGTTCGGTTCTGTTCACTGCCACAGTCTCACAGCTCCAGAGTCCCGGGTTCGGTTCTGTTTACTGCCACAGTCTCACAGCTCCAGTGTCCCGGGTTCGGTTCTGTTTACTGCCACAGTCTCACAGCTCCAGTGTCCCGGGTTCGGTTCTGTTTACTGTCACAGTCTCACAGCTCCAGTGACCTGGGTTCGGTTCTGTTTACTGCCACAGTCTCACAGCTCCAGTGTCCTGGGTTCGGTTCTGTTTACTGTCACAGTCTTACAGCTCCAGTGACCTGGGTTCGGTTCTGTTTACTGCCACTATCTCACAGCTCCAGTGACCTGGGTTCTGTTCTGTTTACTGCCACAGTCTCACAGCTCCAGTGACCTGGGTTCGGTTCTGTTTACTGCCACAGTCTCACAGCTCCAGTGACCTGGGTTCGGTTCTGTTTACTGCCACAGTCTCACAGCTCCAGTGTCCCGGGTTCGGTTCTGTTTATTGTCACAGTCTTACAGCTCCAGTGACCTGGGTTCGGTTCTGTTTACTGCCACAGTCTCACAGCTCCAGTGACCTGGGTTCTGTTCTGTTTACTGCCACAGTCTCACAGCTCCAGTGACCTGGGTTCGGTTCTGTTTACTGCCACAGTCTCACAGCTCCAGTGTCCTGGGTTCGGTTCTGTTTACTGTCACAGTCTTACAGCTCCAGTGACCTGGGTTCGGTTCTGTTTACTGCCACAATCTCACAGCTCCAGTGACCTGGGTTCTGTTCTGTTTACTGCCACAATCTCACAGCTCCAGTGACCTGGGTTCTGTTCTGTTTACTGCCACAGTCTCACAGCTCCATTGACCCAGGTTCGGTTCTGTTTACTGCCACAATCTCACAGCTCCAGTGACCTGGGTTCTGTTCTGTTTACTGCCACAGTCTCACAGCTCCAGTGACCTGGGTTCGGTTCTGTTTACTGCCACAATCTCACAGCTCCAGTGTCCTGGGTTCAGTTCTGTTTACTGCCACAGTCTCACAGCTCCAGTGACCCGGGTTCGGTTCTGTTTACTGCCACAGCCTCACAGCTCCAGTGACCCGGGTTCGGTTCTGTTTACTGCCACAGTCTCACCGCTCCAGTGACCCGGGTTCGGTTCTGGGGACTGCCACAGCCTCACAGCTCCAGTGACCTGGTTTCGGTTCTGTTTACTGCCGCAGCCTCACAGCTCCAGTGACCCGGGTTCGGTTCTGTTTTTTGCCACAGTCTCACAGCTCCAGTGACCTGGGTTCGGTTCTGGGGACTGCCACAGCCTCACAGCTCCAGTGACCTGGTTTCGGTTCTGTTTACTGCCGCAGCCTCACAGCTCCAGTGACCCGGGTTCGGTTCTGTTTTTTGCCACAGTCTCACAGCTCCAGTGACCTGGGTTCGGTTCTGGGGACTGCCACAGTCTCACAGCTCCAGTGTCCCGGGTCCGGTTCTGTTTACTGCCACAGCCTCACAGCTCCAGTGACCCGGGTACGGTTCTGTTTACTGCCACAGTCTCACAGCTCCAGTGTCCCGGGTCCGGTTCTGTTTACTGCCGCAGTCTCACAGCTCCAGTGACCTGGGTTCGGTTCTGTTTACTGCCACAGTCTCACAGCTCCAGTGACCTGGGTTCAGTTCTGTTTACTGCCACAGTCTCACAGCTCCAGTGACCCGGGTTCGGTTCTGTTTACTGCCATAGTCTCACAGCTCCAGTGACCCGGGTTCGGTTCTGTTTACTGCCACAGTCTCACAGCTCCAGTGACCTGGGTTCAGTTCTGTTTACTGCCACAGCCTCACAGCTCCAGTGACCTGGGTTCGGTTCTGTTTACTGCCACAGTCTCACAGCTCCAGTGACCTGGGTTCAGTTCTGTTTACTGCCACAGTCTCACAGCTCCAGTGTCCCGGGTTCAGTTCTGTTTACTGCCACAGTCTCACAGCTCCAGTGACCTGGGTTCAGTCCTGTTTACTGCCACAGTCTCACAGCTCCAGTGACCTGAGTTCGGTTCTGTTTACTGCCACAGCCTCACAGCTCCAGTGTCCTGGGTTCGGTTCTGGGGACTGCCACAGTCTCACAGCTCCAGTGTCCCGGGTTCGGTTCTGTTTACTGCCACACTCTCACAGCTTCAGTGACCCGGGTTCAGTTCTGCGTACTGCCGCAGTCTCATAGCTCCAGTGACCTGGGTTCGGTTCTGCGTACTGCCACAGTCTCACAGCTCCAGTGTCCGGGGTTCGGTTCTGTTTACTGCCACAGTCTCACAGCTCCAGTGACCCGGGTTCTGTTCTGTTCACTGCCACAGTCTCACAGCTCCAGTGTCCCGGGTTCGGTTCTGTTTACTGCCACAGTCTCACAGCTTCAGTGACCTGGGTTCGGTTCTGTTTACTGCCACAGTCACACAGCTCCAGTGTCCCGGGTTCGGTTCTGTTTACTGCCACAGTCTCACAGCTCCAGTGACCCGGGTTCGGTTCTGTTTACTGCCACAGTCACACAGCTCCAGTGACCTGGGTTCGGTTCTGTTTACTGCCACAGTCTCACAGCTCCAGTGACCTGGGTTCGGTTCTGTTTACTGCCACAGTCTCACAGCTCCAGTGTCCCGGGTTCGGTTCTGTTTACTGCCACAGTCTCACAGCTCCAGTGTCCCGGGTTCGGTTCTGTTTACTGCCACAGTCTCACAGCTCCAGTGACCCGGGTTCGGTTCTGTTTACTGCCACAGTCTCACAGCTCCAGTGTCCCGTGTTCGGTTCTGTTTACTGTCACAGTCTCACAGCTCCAGTGACCCGGGTTCGCTTCTGTTTACTGCCACAGCCTCACAGCTCCAGTGACCCGTGTTCGGTTCTGTTTACTGCCACAGTCTCACCGCTCCAGTGACCCGGGTTCGGTTCTGTTTACTGCCACAGTCTCACAGCTCCAGTGACCTGGGTTCGGTTCTGTTTACTGCCACACTCTCACAGCTCCAGTGACCTGGGTTCGTTTCTGGGGACTGCCACAGTCTCACAGCTCCAGTGACCCGGGTTCGGTACTGGGGACTGCCACAGTCTCACAGCTCCAGTGACCTGGGTTCGGTTCTGTTTACTGCCACAGTCTCACAGCTCCAGTGACCTGCGTTCGGTTCTGTTTACTGCCACAGCCTCACAGCTCCAGTGTCCCGGGTTCGGTTCTGTTTACTGCCACACTCTCACAGCTCCAGTGACCCGGGTTCAGTTCTGCGTAGTGCCACAGTCTCACAGCTCCAGTGTCCCGGGTTCGGTTCTGGGGACTGCCACAGCCTCACAGCTCCAGTGTCCCGGGTTCGGTTCTGTTTACTGCCACACTCTCACAGCTCCAGTGACCTGGGTTCTGTTCTGTTTACTGCCACAGTCTCACAGCTCCAGTGACCCGGGTTCAGTTCTGCGTACTGCCACAGTCTCACAGCTCCAGTGTCCCGGGTTCGGTTCTGGGGACTGCCACAGCCTCACAGCTCCAGTGTCCCGGGTTCGGTTCTGTTTACTGCCACAGCCTCACAGCTCCAGTGTCCTGGGTTCGGTTCTGTTTACTGCCGCAGCCTCACAGCTCCAGTGACCCGGGTTCGGTTCTGTTTTTTGCCACAGTCTCACAGCTCCAGTGACCTGGGTTCGGTTCTGGGGACTGCCACAGTCTCACAGCTCCAGTGTCCCGGGTCCGGTTCTGTTTACTGCCACAGCCTCACAGCTCCAGTGACCCGGGTTCGGTTCTGTTTACTGCCACAGTCTCACAGCTCCAGTGTCCCGGGTCCGGTTCTGTTTACTGCCACAGTCTCACAGCTCCAGTGACCTGGGTTCGGTTCTGTTTACTGCCACAGTCTCACAGCTCCAGTGACCTGGGTTCGGTTCTGTTTACTGCCACAGTCTCACAGCTCCAGTGACCCGGGTTCGGTTCTGTTTACTGCCATAGTCTCACAGCTCCAGTGACCCGGGTTCGGTTCTGTTTACTGCCACAGTCTCACAGCTCCAGTGTCCCGGGTTCGGCTCTGTTTACTGCCACAGTCTCACAGCTCCAGTGACCTGGGTTCAGTTCTGTTTACTGCCACAGCCTCACAGCTCCAGTGACCTGGGTTCGGTTCTGTTTACTGCCACAGTCTCACAGCTCCAGTGACCTGGGTTCAGTTCTGTTTACTGCCACAGCCTCACAGCTCCAGTGACCTGGGTTCGGTTCTGTTTACTGCCACAGTCTCACAGCTCCAGTGACCTGGGTTCAGTTCTGTTTACTGCCACAGTCTCACAGCTCCAGTGTCCTGGGTTCGGTTCTGTTTACTGCCACAGTCTCACAGCTCCAGTGACCTGGGTTCAGTTCTGTTTACTGCCACAGTCTCACAGCTCCAGTGACCTGGGTTCAGTTCTGTTTACTGCCACAGTCTCACAGCTCCAGTGACCTGAGTTCGGTTCTGTTTACTGCCACAGCCTCACAGCTCCAGTGTCCTGGGTTCGGTTCTGGGGACTGCCACAGCCTCACAGCTCCAGTGTCCCGGGTTCGGTTCTGTTTACTGCCACAGTCTCACAGCTCCAGTGACCTGAGTTCGGTTCTGTTTACTGCCACAGTCTCACAGCTCCAGTGTCCCGGGTTCAGTTCTGTTTACTGCCACAGTCACACAGCTCCAGTGACCTGGGTTCCGTTCTGTTTACTGCCACAGTCACACAGCTCCAGTGACCTGGGTTCGGTTCTGTTTACTGCCACAGTCTCACAGCTCCAGTGACCCGGGTTCGGTTCTGTTTACTGCCACAGTCTCACAGCTCCAGTGTCCCGGGTTCGGTTCTGTTTACTGCCACAGTCTCACAGCTCCAGTGTCCCGGGTTCGGTTCTGTTTACTGCCACAGTCTCACAGCTCCAGTGACCCGGGTTCGGTTCTGTTTACTGCCACAGTCTCACAGCTCCAGTGTCCCGTGTTCGGTTCTGTTTACTGTCACAGTCTCACAGCTCCAGTGACCCGGGTTCGCTTCTGTTTACTGCCACAGCCTCACAGCTCCAGTGACCCGGGTTCGGTTCTGTTTACTGCCACAGTCTCACCGCTCCAGTGACCCGGGTTCGGTTCTATTTACTGCCACAGTCTCACAGCTCCAGTGACCTGGGTTCGGTTCTGTTTACTGCCACACTCTCACAGCTCCAGTGACCTGGGTTCGGTTCTGGGGACTGCCACAGTCTCACAGCTCCAGTGACCCGGGTTCGGTACTGGGGACTGCCACAGTCTCACAGCTCCAGTGACCTGGGTTCGGTTCTGTTTACTGCCACAGTCTCACAGCTCCAGTGACCTGCGTTCGGTTCTGTTTACTGCCACAGCCTCACAGCTCCAGTGTCCCGGGTTCGGTTCTGTTTACTGCCACACTCTCACAGCTCCAGTGACCCGGGTTCAGTTCTGCGTACTGCCACAGTCTCACAGCTCCAGTGTCCCGGGTTCGGTTCTGGGGACTGCCACAGCCTCACAGCTCCAGTGTCCCGGGTTCGGTTCTGTTTACTGCCACACTCTCACAGCTCCAGTGACCTGGGTTCTGTTCTGTTTACTGCCACAGTCTCACAGCTCCAGTGACCCGGGTTCAGTTCTGCGTACTGCCACAGTCTCACAGCTCCAGTGTCCCGGGTTCGGTTCTGGGGACTGCCACAGCCTCACAGCTCCAGTGTCCCGGGTTCGGTTCTGTTTACTGCCACAGCCTCACAGCTCCAGTGTCCTGGGTTCGGTTCTGTTTACTGCCGCAGCCTCACAGCTCCAGTGACCCGGGTTCGGTTCTGTTTTTTGCCACAGTCTCACAGCTCCAGTGACCTGGGTTCGGTTCTGGGGACTGCCACAGTCTCACAGCTCCAGTGTCCCGGGTCCGGTTGTGTTTACTGCCACAGCCTCACAGCTCCAGTGACCCGGGTTCGGTTCTGTTTACTGCCACAGTCTCACAGCTCCAGTGTCCCGGGTCCGGTTCTGTTTACTGCCACAGTCTCACAGCTCCAGTGACCTGGGTTCGGTTCTGTTTACTGCCACAGTCTCACAGCTCCAGTGACCTGGGTTCGGTTCTGTTTACTGCCACAGTCTCACAGCTCCAGTGACCCGGGTTCGGTTCTGTTTACTGCCATAGTCTCACAGCTCCAGTGACCCGGGTTCGGTTCTGTTTACTGCCACAGTCTCACAGCTCCAGTGTCCCGGGTTCGGCTCTGTTTACTGCCACAGTCTCACAGCTCCAGTGACCTGGGTTCAGTTCTGTTTACTGCCACAGCCTCACAGCTCCAGTGACCTGGGTTCGGTTCTGTTTACTGCCACAGTCTCACAGTTCCAGTGACCTGGGTTCAGTTCTGTTTACTGCCACAGCCTCACAGCTCCAGTGACCTGGGTTCGGTTCTGTTTACTGCCACAGTCTCACAGCTCCAGTGACCTGGGTTCAGTTCTGTTTACTGCCACAGTCTCACAGCTCCAGTGTCCTGGGTTCGGTTCTGTTTACTGCCACAGTCTCACAGCTCCAGTGACCTGGGTTTAGTTCTGTTTACTGCCACAGTCTCACAGCTCCAGTGACCTGGGTTCAGTTCTGTTTACTGCCACAGTCTCACAGCTCCAGTGACCTGAGTTCGGTTCTGTTTACTGCCACAGCCTCACAGCTCCAGTGTCCTGGGATCGGTTCTGGGGACTGCCACAGTCTCACAGCTCCAGTGTCCCGGGTTCGGTTCTGTTTACTGCCACACTCTCACAGCTTCAGTGACCCGGGTTCAGTTCTGCGTACTGCCGCAGTCTCATAGCTCCAGTGACCTGGGTTCGGTTCTGCGTACTGCCACAGTCTCACAGCTCCAGTGACCCGGGTTCTGTTCTGTTTACTGCCACAGTCTCACAGCTCCAGTGACCTGGGTTCGGTTCTGTTTACTGCCACAGCCTCACAGCTCCAGTGACCCGGGTTCGGTTCTGTTTACTGCCACAGTCTCACAGCTCCAGTGACCTGGGTTCGGTTCTGCGTACTGCCACAGTCTCACAGCTCCAGTGACCTGGGTTCCGTTCTGTTTACTGCCACAGTCACACAGCTCCAGTGACCTGGGTTCGGTTCTGTTTACTGCCACAGTCTCACAGCTCCAGTGACCTGGGTTCGGTTCTGTTCACTGCCACAGTCTCACAGCTCCAGTGTCCCGGGTTCGGTTCTGTTTACTGCCACAGTCTCACAGCTCCAGTGTCCCGGGTTCGGTTCTGTTTACTGCCACAGTCTCACAGCTCCAGTGACCCGGGTTCGGTTCTGTTTACTGCCACAGTCTCACAGCTCCAGTGACCCGGGTTCGGTTCTGTTTACTGCCACAGTCTCACAGCTCCAGTGTCCCGTGTTCGGTTCTGTTTACTGTCACAGTCTTACAGCTCCAGTGACCTGGGTTCGGTTCTGTTTACTGCCACAGCCTCACAGCTCCAGTGACCCGGGTTCGGTTCTGTTTACTGTCACAGTCTTACAGCTCCAGTGACCTGGGTTCGGTTCTGTTTACTGCCACAGCCTCACAGCTCCAGTGACCCGGGTTCGGTTCTGTTTTTTGCCACAGTCTCACAGCTCCAGTGTCCCGGGTCCGGGTCTGTTTACTGCCACAGCCTCACAGCTCCAGTGACCCGGGTTCGGTTCTGTTTACTGCCACAGTCACACAGCTCCAGTGACCTGGGTTCGGTTCTGTTTCCTGCCACAGTCTCACTGCTCCAGTGACCTGGGTTCGGTTCTGTTTACTGCCACAGTCTCACAGCTCCAGTGACCCGGGTTCGGTTCTGTTTCCTGCCACAGTCTCACAGCTCCAGTGACCCGGGTTCGGTTCTGTTTACTGCCACAGCCTCACAGCTCCAGTGTCCTGGGTTCGGTTCTGTTTACTGCCACAGTCTCACAGCTCCAGTGACCTGGGTTCGGTTTTGTTTACTGCCACAGTCTCACAGCTCCAGTGACCTGGGTTCGGTTCTGTTTACTGCCACAGTCTCACAGCTCCAGTGACCCGGGTTCGCTTCTGTTTACTGACACAGCCTCACAGCTCCAGTGACCCGGGTTCGGTTCTGTTTACTGCCACAGTCTCACCGCTCCAGTGACCCGGGTTCGGTTCTGTTTACTGCCACAGTCTCACAGCTCCAGTGACCTGGGTTCGGTTCTGTTTACTGCCACACTCTCACAGCTCCAGTGACCTGGGTTCGGTTCTGGGGACTGCCACAGTCTCACAGCTCCAGTGACCCGTGTTCGGTACTGGGGACTACCACAGTCTCACAGCTCCAGTGACCTGGGTTCGGTTCTGTTTACTGCCACAGTCTCACAGCTCCAGTGACCTGCGTTCGGTTCTGTTTACTGCCACAGCCTCACAGCTCCAGTGTCCCGGGTTCGTTTCTGTTTACTGCCACACTCTCACAGCTCCAGTGACCCGGGTTCAGTTCTGCGTACTGCCACAGTCTCACAGCTCCAGTGTCCCGGGTTCGGTTCTGGGGACTGCCACAGCCTCACAGCTCCAGTGTCCCGGGTTCGGTTCTGTTTACTGCCACACTCTCACAGCTCCAGTGACCTGGGTTCGGTTCTGGGGACTGCCACAGCCTCACAGCTCCAGTGACCTGGGTTCGGTTCTGTTTACTGCCGCAGCCTCACAGCTCCAGTGACCCGGGTTCGGTTCTGTTTTTTGCCACAGTCTCACAGCTCCAGAGACCTGGGTTCGGTTCTGGGGACTGCCACAGTCTCACAGCTCCAGTGACCCGGGTTCTGTTCTGTTTACTGCCACAGTCTCACAGCTCCAGTGACCTGGGTTCGGTTCTGTTTACTGCCACAGCCTCACAGCTCCAGTGACCCGGGTTCGGTTCTGTTTACTGCCACAGTCTCACAGCTCCAGTGACCTGGGTTCGGTTCTGCGTACTGCCACAGTCTCACAGCTCCAGTGACCTGGGTTCCGTTCTGTTTACTGCCACAGTCACACAGCTCCAGTGACCTGGGTTCGGTTCTGTTTACTGCCACAGTCTCACAGCTCCAGTGACCTGGGTTCGGTTCTGTTCACTGCCACAGTCTCACAGCTCCAGTGTCCCGGGTTCGGTTCTGTTTACTGCCACAGTCTCACAGCTCCAGTGTCCCGGGTTCGGTTCTGTTTACTGCCACAGTCTCACAGCTCCAGTGACCCGGGTTCGGTTCTGTTTACTGCCACAGTCTCACAGCTCCAGTGACCCGGGTTCGGTTCTGTTTACTGCCACAGTCTCACAGCTCCAGTGTCCCGTGTTCGGTTCTGTTTACTGTCACAGTCTTACAGCTCCAGTGACCTGGGTTCGGTTCTGTTTACTGCCACAGCCTCACAGCTCCAGTGACCCGGGTTCGGTTCTGTTTACTGTCACAGTCTTACAGCTCCAGTGACCTGGGTTCGGTTCTGTTTACTGCCACAGCCTCACAGCTCCAGTGACCCGGGTTCGGTTCTGTTTTTTGCCACAGTCTCACAGCTCCAGTGTCCCGGGTCCGGGTCTGTTTACTGCCACAGCCTCACAGCTCCAGTGACCCGGGTTCGGTTCTGTTTACTGCCACAGTCACACAGCTCCAGTGACCTGGGTTCGGTTCTGTTTCCTGCCACAGTCTCACTGCTCCAGTGACCTGGGTTCGGTTCTGTTTACTGCCACAGTCTCACAGCTCCAGTGACCCGGGTTCGGTTCTGTTTCCTGCCACAGTCTCACAGCTCCAGTGACCCGGGTTCGGTTCTGTTTACTGCCACAGCCTCACAGCTCCAGTGTCCTGGGTTCGGTTCTGTTTACTGCCACAGTCTCACAGCTCCAGTGACCTGGGTTCGGTTCTGTTTACTGCCACAGTCTCACAGCTCCAGTGACCTGGGTTCGGTTCTGTTTACTGCCACAGTCTCACAGCTCCAGTGACCCGGGTTCGCTTCTGTTTACTGACACAGCCTCACAGCTCCAGTGACCCGGGTTCGGTTCTGTTTACTGCCACAGTCTCACCGCTCCAGTGACCCGGGTTCGGTTCTGTTTACTGCCACAGTCTCACAGCTCCAGTGACCTGGGTTCGGTTCTGTTTACTGCCACACTCTCACAGCTCCAGTGACCTGGGTTCGGTTCTGGGGACTGCCACAGTCTCACAGCTCCAGTGACCCGTGTTCGGTACTGGGGACTACCACAGTCTCACAGCTCCAGTGACCTGGGTTCGGTTCTGTTTACTGCCACAGTCTCACAGCTCCAGTGACCTGCGTTCGGTTCTGTTTACTGCCACAGCCTCACAGCTCCAGTGTCCCGGGTTCGTTTCTGTTTACTGCCACACTCTCACAGCTCCAGTGACCCGGGTTCAGTTCTGCGTACTGCCACAGTCTCACAGCTCCAGTGTCCCGGGTTCGGTTCTGGGGACTGCCACAGCCTCACAGCTCCAGTGTCCCGGGTTCGGTTCTGTTTACTGCCACACTCTCACAGCTCCAGTGACCTGGGTTCGGTTCTGGGGACTGCCACAGCCTCACAGCTCCAGTGACCTGGGTTCGGTTCTGTTTACTGCCGCAGCCTCACAGCTCCAGTGACCCGGGTTCGGTTCTGTTTTTTGCCACAGTCTCACAGCTCCAGAGACCTGGGTTCGGTTCTGGGGACTGCCACAGTCTCACAGCTCCAGTGTCCCGGGTCCGGTTCTGTTTACTGCCACAGCCTCACAGCTCCAGTGACCCGGGTTCGGTTCTGTTTACTGCCACAGTCTCACAGCTCCAGTGTCCCGGGTCCGGTTCTGTTTACTGCCACAGTCTCACAGCTCCAGTGACCCGGGTTCGGTTCTGTTTACTGCCATAGTCTCACAGCTCCAGTGACCCGGGTTCGGTTCTGTTTACTGCCACAGTCTCACAGCTCCAGTGTCCCGGGTTCGGCTCTGTTTACTGCCACAGTCTCACAGCTCCAGTGACCTGGGTTCAGTTCTGTTTACTGCCACAGCCTCACAGCTCCAGTGACCTGGGTTCGGTTCTGTTTACTGCCACAGTCTCACAGCTCCAGTGACCTGGGTTCAGTTCTGTTTACTGCCACAGCCTCACAGCTCCAGTGACCTGGGTTCGGTTCTGTTTACTGCCACAGTCTCACAGCTCCAGTGACCTGGGTTCAGTTCTGTTTACTGCCACAGTCTCACAGCTCCAGTGTCCTGGGTTCGGTTCTGTTTACTGCCACAGTCTCACAGCTCCAGTGACCTGGGTTCAGTTCTGTTTACTGCCACAGTCTCACAGCTCCAGTGACCTGGGTTCAGTTCTGTTTACTGCCACAGTCTCACAGCTCCAGTGACCTGAGTTCGGTTCTGTTTACTGCCACAGCCTCACAGCTCCAGTGTCCTGGGTTCGGTTCTGGGGACTGCCACAGCCTCACAGCTCCAGTGACCTGGGTTCGGTTCTGTTTACTGCCACAGTCTCACAGCTCCAGTGACCTGGGTTCGGTTCTGTTTACTGCCACAGTCTCACAGCTCCAGTGACCCGGGTTCAGTTCTGCGTACTGCCACAGTCTCACAGCTCCAGTGTCCCGGGTTCGGTTCTGGGGACTGCCACAGCCTCACAGCTCCAGTGTCCCGGGTTCGGTTCTGTTTACTGCCACACTCTCACAGCTCCAGTGACCTGGGTTCGGTTCTGGGGACTGCGACAGCCTCACAGCTCCAGTGACCTGGTTTCGGTTCTGTTTACTGCCGCAGCCTCACAGCTCCAGTGACACGGGTTCGGTTCTGTTTTTTGCCACAGTCTCACAGCTCCAGTGACCTGGGTTCGGTTCTGGGGACTGCCACAGTCTCACAGCTCCAGTGTCCCGGGTCCGGTTCTGTTTACTGCCACAGCCTCACAGCTCCAGTGACCCGGGTTCGGTTCTGTTTACTGCCACAGTCTCACAGCTCCAGTGTCCCGGGTCCGGTTCTGTTTACTGCCACAGTCTCACAGCTCCAGTGACCTGGGTTCGGTTCTGTTTACTGCCACAGTCTCACAGCTCCAGTGACCTGGGTTCGGTTCTGTTTACTGCCACAGTCTCACAGCTCCAGTGACCCGGGTTCGGTTCTGTTTACTGCCATAGTCTCACAGCTCCAGTGACCCGGGTTCGGTTCTGTTTACTGCCACAGTCTCACAGCTCCAGTGACCTGGGTTCAGTTCTGTTTACTGCCACAGTCTCACAGTTCCAGTGACCTGGGTTCAGTTCTGTTTACTGCCACAGCCTCACAGCTTCAGTGACCTGGGTTCGGTTCTGTTTACTGCCACAGTCTCACAGCTCCAGTGACCCGGGTTCGGTTCTGTTTACTGCCACAGTCTCACAGCTCCAGTGACCTGGGTTCAGTTCTGTTTACTGCCACAGTCTCACAGCTCCAGTGTCCTGGGTTCGGTTCTGTTTACTGCCACAGTCTCACAGCTCCAGTGACCTGGGTTCAGTTCTGTTTACTGCCACAGTCTCACAGCTCCAGTGACCTGGGTTCAGTTCTGTTTACTGCCACAGTCTCACAGCTCCAGTGACCTGAGTTCGGTTCTGTTTACTGCCACAGCCTCACAGCTCCAGTGTCCTGGGTTCGGTTCTGTTTACTGCCACAGTCTCACAGCTCCAGTGACCCGGGTTCTGTTCTGTTCACTGCCACAGTCTCACAGCTCCAGTGTCCCGGGTTCGGTTCTGTTTACTGCCACAGTCTCACAGCTCCAGTGACCTGGGTTCTGTTCTGTTTACTGCCACAGTCACACAGCTCCAGTGACCTGGGTTCGGTTCTGTTTACTGCCACAGTCTCACAGCTCCAGTGACCTGGGTTCGGTTCTGTTCACTGCCACAGTCTCACAGCTCCAGTGTCCCGGGTTCGGTTCTGTTTACTGCCACAGTCTCACAGCTCCAGTGTCCCGGGTTCGGTTCTGTTTACTGCCACAGTCTCACAGCTCCAGTGACCCGGGTTCGGTTCTGTTTACTGCCACAGTCTCACAGCTCCAGTGTCCCGTGTTCGGTTCTGTTTACTGTCACAGTCTTACAGCTCCAGTGACCTGGGTTCGGTTCTGTTTACTGCCACAGCCTCACAGCTCCAGTGACCCGGGTTCGGTTCTGTTTACTGTCACAGTCTTACAGCTCCAGTGACCTGGGTTCGGTTCTGTTTACTGCCACAGCCTCACAGCTCCAGTGACCCGGGTTCGGTTCTGTTTTTTGCCACAGTCTCACAGCTCCAGTGTCCCGGGTCCGGTTCTGTTTACTGCCACAGCCTCACAGCTCCAGTGACCCGGGTTCGGTTCTGTTTACTGCCACAGTCACACAGCTCCAGTGACCTGGGTTCGGTTCTGTTTACTGCCACAGTCTCACAGCTCCAGTGACCTGGGTTCGGTTCTGTTTACTGCCACAGTCTCACAGCTCCAGTGACCCGGGTTCGGTTCTGTTTACTGCCACAGCCTCACAGCTCCAGTGACCCGGGTTCGGTTCTGTTTACTGCCACAGTCTCACCGCTCCAGTGACCCGGGTTCGGTTCTGTTTACTGCCACAGTCTCACAGCTCCAGTGACCTGGGTTCGGTTCTGTTTACTGCCACACTATCACAGCTCCAGTGACCTGGGTTCGGTTCTGGGGACTGCCACAGTCTCACAGCTCCAGTGACCCGGGTTCGGTACTGGGGACTGCCACAGTCTCACAGCTCCAGTGACCTGGGTTCGGTTCTGTTTACTGCCACAGTCTCACAGCTCCAGTGACCTGCGTTCGGTTCTGTTTACTGCCACAGCCTCACAGCTCCAGTGTCCCGGGTTCGGTTCTGTTTACTGCCACACTCTCACAGCTCCAGTGACCCGGGTTCAGTTCTGCGTACTGCCACAGTCTCACAGCTCCAGTGTCCCGGGTTCGGTTCTGGGGACTGCGACAGCCTCACAGCTCCAGTGACCTGGTTTCGGTTCTGTTTACTGCCGCAGCCTCACAGCTCCAGTGACCCGGGTTCGGTTCTGTTTTTTGCCACAGTCTCACAGCTCCAGTGACCTGGGTTCGGTTCTGGGGACTGCCACAGTCTCACAGCTCCAGTGTCCCGGGTCCGGTTCTGTTTACTGCCACAGCCTCACAGCTCCAGTGACCCGGGTTCGGTTCTGTTTACTGCCACAGTCTCACAGCTCCAGTGTCCCGGGTCCGGTTCTGTTTACTGCCACAGTCTCACAGCTCCAGTGACCTGGGTTCGGTTCTGTTTACTGCCACAGTCTCACAGCTCCAGTGACCTGGGTTCGGTTCTGTTTACTGCCACAGTCTCACAGCTCCAGTGACCCGGGTTCGGTTCTGTTTACTGCCATAGTCTCACAGCTCCAGTGACCCGGGTTCGGTTCTGTTTACTGCCACAGTCTCACAGCTCCAGTGTCCCGGGTCCGGTTCTGTTTACTGCCACAGCCTCACAGCTCCAGTGACCCGGGTTCGGTTCTGTTTACTGCCACAGTCTCACAGCTCCAGTGACCTGGGTTCGGTTCTGTTTACTGCCACAGTCTCACAGCTCCAGTGACCCGGGTTCGGTTCTGTTTACTGCCATAGTCTCACAGCTCCAGTGACCCGGGTTCGGTTCTGTTTACTGCCACAGTCTCACAGCTCCAGTGACCTGGGTTCAGTTCTGTTTACTGCCACAGCCTCACAGCTCCAGTGACCTGGGTTCGGTTCTGTTTACTGCCACAGTCTCACAGCTCCAGTGACCTGGGTTCAGTTCTGTTTACTGCCACAGTCTCACAGCTCCAGTGTCCTGGGTTCGGTTCTGTTTACTGCCACAGTCTCACAGCTCCAGTGACCTGGGTTCAGTTCTGTTTACTGCCACGGTCTCACAGCTCCAGTGACCTGGGTTCAGTTCTGTTTACTGCCACAGTCTCACAGCTCCAGTGACCTGAGTTCGGTTCTGTTTACTGCCACAGCCTCACAGCTCCAGTGTCCTGGGTTCGGTTCTGGGGACTGCCACAGTCTCACAGCTGCAGTGTCCCGGGTTCGGTTCTGTTTACTGCCACACTCTCACAGCTTCAGTGACCCGGGTTCAGTTCTGCGTACTGCCGCAGTCTCATAGCTCCAGTGACCTGGGTTCGGTTCTGTTTACTGCCACAGCCTCACAGCTCCAGTGATCTGGGTTCTGTTCTGTTTACTGCCACAGTCTCACAGCTCCAGTGACCTGGGTTCTGTTCTGTTTACTGCCACAGTCTCACAGCTCCAGTGACCCGGGTTCTGTTCTGTTCACTGCCACAGTCTCACAGCTCCAGTGTCCCGGGTTCGGTTCTGTTTACTGCCACAGTCTCACAGCTCCAGTGACCTGGGTTCTGTTCTGTTTACTGCCACAGTCACACAGCTCCAGTGACCTGGGTTCGGTTCTGTTTACTGCCACAGTCTCACAGCTCCAGTGACCTGGGTTCGGTTCTGTTCACTGCCACAGTCTCACAGCTCCAGTGTCCCGGGTTCGGTTCTGTTTACTGCCACAGTCTCACAGCTCCAGTGTCCCGGGTTCGGTTCTGTTTACTGCCACAGTCTCACAGCTCCAGTGACCCGGGTTCGGTTCTGTTTACTGCCACAGTCTCACAGCTCCAGTGTCCCGTGTTCGGTTCTGTTTACTGTCACAGTCTTACAGCTCCAGTGACCTGGGTTCGGTTCTGTTTACTGCCACAGCCTCACAGCTCCAGTGACCCGGGTTCGGTTCTGTTTACTGTCACAGTCTTACAGCTCCAGTGACCTGGGTTCGGTTCTGTTTACTGCCACAGCCTCACAGCTCCAGTGACCCGGGTTCGGTTCTGTTTTTTGCCACAGTCTCACAGCTCCAGTGTCCCGGGTCCGGTTCTGTTTACTGCCACAGCCTCACAGCTCCAGTGACCCGGGTTCGGTTCTGTTTACTGCCACAGTCACACAGCTCCAGTGACCTGGGTTCGGTTCTGTTTACTGCCACAGTCTCACAGCTCCAGTGACCTGGGTTCGGTTCTGTTTACTGCCACAGTCTCACAGCTCCAGTGACCCGGGTTCGGTTCTGTTTACTGCCACAGCCTCACAGCTCCAGTGACCCGGGTTCGGTTCTGTTTACTGCCACAGTCTCACCGCTCCAGTGACCCGGGTTCGGTTCTGTTTACTGCCACAGTCTCACAGCTCCAGTGACCTGGGTTCGGTTCTGTTTACTGCCACACTATCACAGCTCCAGTGACCTGGGTTCGGTTCTGGGGACTGCCACAGTCTCACAGCTCCAGTGACCCGGGTTCGGTACTGGGGACTGCCACAGTCTCACAGCTCCAGTGACCTGGGTTCGGTTCTGTTTACTGCCACAGTCTCACAGCTCCAGTGACCTGCGTTCGTTTCTGTTTACTGCAACAGCCTCACAGCTCCAGTGTCCCGGGTTCGGTTCTGTTTACAGCCACACTCTCACAGCTCCAGTGACCCGGGTTCAGTTCTGCGTACTGCCACAGTCTCACAGCTCCAGTGTCCCGGGTTCGGTTCTGGGGACTGCCACAGCCTCACAGCTCCAGTGTCCCGGGTTCGGTTCTGTTTACTGCCACACTCTCACAGCTCCAGTGACCTGGGTTCGGTTCTGGGGACTGCCACAGCCTCACAGCTCCAGTGACCTGGGTTCGGTTCTGTTTACTGCCGCAGCCTCACAGCTCCAGTGACCCGGGTTCGGTTCTGTTTTTTGCCACAGTCTCACAGCTCCAGTGACCTGGGTTCGGTTCTTTTTACTGCCACAGTCTCACAGCTCCAGTGACCTGGGTTCGGTTCTGTTTACTGCCACAGTCTCACAGCTCCGGTGACCCGGGTTCGGTTCTGTTTACTGCCACAGCCTCACAGCTCCAGTGACCCGGGTTCGGTTCTGTTTACTGCCACAGTCTCACAGCTCCAGTGTCCCGGGTCCGGTTCTGTTTACTGCCACAGTCTCACAGCTCCAGTGACCTGGGTTCGGTTCTGTTTACTGCCACAGTCTCACAGCTCCAGTGACCTGGGTTCGGTTCTGTTTACTGCCACAGTCTCACAGCTCCAGTGACCCGGGTTCGGTTCTGTTTACTGCCATAGTCTCACAGCTCCAGTGACCCGGGTTCGGTTCTGTTTACTGCCACAGTCTCACAGCTCCAGTGACCTGGGTTCAGTTCTGTTTACTGCCACAGTCTCACAGCTCCAGTGACCTGGGTTCAGTTCTGTTTACTGCCACAGCCTCACAGCTCCAGTGACCTGGGTTCGGTTCTGTTTACTGCCACAGTCTCACAGCTCCAGTGACCTGGGTTCAGTTCTGTTTACTGCCACAGCCTCACAGCTCCAGTGACCTGGGTTCGGTTCTGTTTACTGCCACAGTCTCACAGCTCCAGTGACCTGGGTTCAGTTCTGTTTACTGCCACAGTCTCACAGCTCCAGTGTCCTGGGTTCGGTTCTGTTTACTGCCACAGTCTCACAGCTCCAGTGACCTGGGTTCAGTTCTGTTTACTGCCACAGTCTCACAGCTCCAGTGACCTGGGTTCAGTTCTGTTTACTGCCACAGTCTCACAGCTCCAGTGACCTGAGTTCGGTTCTGTTTACTGCCACAGCCTCACAGCTCCAGTGTCCTGGGTTCGGTTCTGGGGACTGCCACAGCCTCACAGCTCCAGTGTCCCGGGTTCGGTTCTGTTTACTGCCACAGTCTCACAGCTCCAGTGACCTGGGTTCGGTTCTGTTTACTGCCACAGTCTCACAGCTCCAGTGACCCGGGTTCAGTTCTGTTTACTGCCACAGTCTCACAGCTCCAGTGACCCGGGTTCAGTTCTGTTTACTGCCACAGTCTCACAGCTCCAGTGACCTGGGTTTGGTTCTGTTTACTGCCACAGTCTCACAGCTCCAGTGACCCGGGTTCAGTTCTGTTTACTGCCACAGTCTCACAGCTCCAGTGACCCGGGTTCAGTTCTGTTTACTGCCACAGTCTCACAGCTCCAGTGACCCGGGTTCGGTTCTGTTTACTGCCACAGTCTCACAGCTCCAGTGACCTGGGTTCGGTTCTGCGTACTGCCACAGTCTCACAGCTCCAGTGTCCCGGGTTCGGTTCTGGGGACTGCCACAGCCTCGCAGCTGCAGTGTCCCGGGTTCGGTTCTGTTTACTGCCACAGTCTCACATCTCCAGTGACCCGGGTTCGGTTCTGTTTACTGCCACAGTCTCACAGTTCCAGTGACCTGGGTTCGGTTCCTTTTACTGCCACAGTCTCACAGCTCCAGTGACATGGGTTCGGTTCTGTTCACTGCCACAGCCTCACAGCTTGAGTGACCCGGGTTCGGTTCTGTTTACTGCCACAGCCTCACAGCTCCAGTGACCTGGGTTCGGTTCTGTTTACTGCCACAGTCTCACAGCTTCAGTGACCCGGGTTCGGTTCTGTTTACTGCCACAGTCTCATAGCTCCAGTGACCTGGGTTCGGTTCTGCGTACTGCCACAGTCTCACAGCTCCAGTGACCCGGGTTCTGTTCTGTTCACTGCCACAGTCTCACAGCTCCAGTGTCCCGGGTTCGGTTCTGTTTACTGCCACAGTCTCACAGCTCCAGTGACCTGGGTTCGGTTCTGTTTACTGCCACAGTCTCACAGCTCCAGTGACCTGGGTTCGGTTCTGTTTACTGCCACAGTCTCACAGCTCCAGTGACCCGGGTTCGGTTCTGTTTACTGCCACAGTCTCACAGCTCCAGTGACCCGGGTTCAGTTCTGTTTACTGCCACAGTCTCACAGCTCCAGTGACCCGGGTTCGGTTCTGTTTACTGCCACAGTCTCACAGCTCCAGTGTCCCGGGTTCGGCTCTGTTTACTGCCACAGTCTCACAGCTCCAGTGACCTGGGTTCAGTTCTGTTCACTGCCACAGCCTCACAGCTCCAGTGACCTGGGTTCGGTTCTGTTTACTGCCACAGTCTCACAGCTCCAGTGACCTGGGTTCAGTTCTGTTTACTGCCACAGCCTCACAGCTCCAGTAACCTGGGTTCGGTTCTGTTTACTGCCACAGTCTCACAGCTCCAGTGACCTGGGTTCAGTTCTGTTTACTGCCACAGTCTCACAGCTCCAGTGACCTGGGTTCAGTTCTGTTTACTGCCACAGCCTCACAGCTCCAGTGTCCTGGGTTCGGTTCTGGGGACTGCCACAGTCTCACAGCTCCAGTGTCCCGGGTTCGGTTCTGTTTACTGCCACACTCTCACAGCTCCAGTGACCCGGGTTCAGTTCTGCGTACTGCCGCAGTCTCACAGCTCCAGTGTCCCGGGTTCGGTTCTGGGGACTGCCACAGCCTCACAGCTCCAGTGTCCCGGGTTCGGTTCTGTTTACTGCCACAGTCTCACAGCTCCAGTGACCTGGGTTCGGTTCTGTTTACTGCCACAGTCTCACAGCTCCAGTGACCCGGGTTCAGTTCCGTTTACTGCCACAGTCTCACAGCTCCAGTGACCCGGGTTCAGTTCTGTTTACTGCCACAGTCTCACAGCTCCACTGACCTGGGTTCGGTTCTGTTTACTGCCACAGTCTCACAGCTCCAGTGACCCGGGTTCAGTTCTGTTTACTGCCACAGTCTCACAGCTCCAGTGACCCGGGTTCGGTTCTGTTTACTGCCACAGTCTCACAGCTCCAGTGACCTGGGTTCGGTTCTGTTTACTGCCACAGTCTCACAGCTCCAGTGACCTGGGTTCGGTTCTGCGTACTGCCACAGTCTCACAGCTCCAGTGTCCCGGGTTCGGTTCTGGGGACTGCCACAGCCTCACAGCTCCAGTGACCCGGGTTCGGTTCTGTTTACTGCCACAGTCTCACAGCTCCAGTGACCTGGGTTCGGTTCTGTTTACTGCCACAGTCTCACAGCTCCAGTGACCCGGGTTCGGTTCTGTTTACTGCCACAGTCTCACAGCTCCAGTGACCTGGGTTCGGTTCTGTTTACTGCCACAGTCTCACAGCTTCAGTGACCCGGGTTCGGTTCTGTTTACTGCCACATTCTCACAGCTCCAGTGACCCGGGTTCAGTTCTGTTTACTGCCGCAGTCTCACAGCTCCAGTGACCTGGGTTCGGTTCTGTTTACTGCCACAGTCTCACCGCTCCAGTGTCCCGGGTTCAGTTCTGTTTACTGCCACAGTCTCACAGCTCCAGTGACCTGGGTTCGGTTCTGTTTACTGCCACAGTCTCACAGCTCCAGTGACCCGGGTTCGGTTCTGTTTACTGCCACAGTCTCACAGCTCCAGTGACCTGGGTTCGGTTCTGTTTACTGCCACAGTCTCACAGCTCCAGTGACCTGGGTTCGGTTCTGTTTACTGCCACAGTCTCACAGCTCCAGTGACCCGGGTTTGGTTCTGTTTACTGCCACAGTCTCACAGCTCCAGTGACCTGGGTTCGGTTCTGTTTACTGCCACAGTCTCACAGCTCCAGTGACCTGGGTTCGGTTCTGCGTACTGCCACAGTCTCACAGCTCCAGTGTCCCGGGTTCGGTTCTGTTTACTGCCACAGCCTCACAGCTCCAGTGTCCCGGGTTCGGTTCTGGGGACTGCCACAGCCTCACAGCTCCAGTGACCTGGGTTCGGTTTTGTTTACTGCCACAGTCTCACAGCTCCAGTGTCCCGGGTTCAGTTCTGTTTACTGCCACAGTCTCACAGCTCCAGTGACCCGGGTTCAGTTCTGTTTACTGCCACAGTCTCACCGCTCCTGTGTCCCGGGTTCAGTTCTGTTTACTGCCACAGTCTCACAGCTCCAGTGACCCGGGTTCGGTTCTGTTTACTGCCACAGTCTCACAGCTCCAGTGACCCGGGTTCGGTTCTGTTTACTGCCACAGTCTCACAGCTCCAGTGTCCCGGGTTCGGTTCTGTTTTTTGCCACAGTCTCACAGCTCCAGTGACCTGGGTTCGGTTCTGTTTACTGCCACAGTTTCACAGCTCCAGTGACCTGGGTTCGGTTCTGTTTACTGCCACAGTCTCACAGCTCCAGTGTCCCGGGTTCGGTTCTGTTTCCTGCCACAGTCTCACAGCTCCAGTGACCCGGGTTCGGTTCTGTTCACTGCCACAGTCTCACAGCTCCAGTGTCCCGGGTTCAGTTCTGTTTACTGCCACAGTCTCACAGCTCCAGTGACCCGGGTTCGGTTCTGTTTACTGCCACAGCCTCACAGCTCCAGTGACCTGGGTTCGGTTCTGTTTACTGCCACAGTCTCACAGCTCCAGTGACCTGGGTTCGGTTCTGTTTACTGCCACAGTCTCACAGCTCCAGTGACCTGGGTTCGGTTCTGTTTACTGCCACAGTCTCACAGCTCCAGTGACCCGGGTTCAGTTCTGTTTACTGCCACAGTCTCACAGCTCCAGTGACCTGGGTTCGGTTCTGTTTCCTGCCACAGTCTCACAGCTCCAGTGACCTGGGTTCAGTTCTGTTTACTGCCACAGTCTCACAGCTCCAGTGACCCGGGTTCGGTTCTGTTCACTGCCACAGCCTCACAGCTCCAGTGACCTGGGTTCGGTTCTGTTTACTGCCACAGCCTCACAGCTCCAGTGACCTGGGTTCGGTTCTGTTGACTGCCACAGCCTCACAGCTCCAGTGACCCGGGTTCGGTTCTGTTTACTGCCACAGTCTCACAGCTCCAGTGTCCCGGGTTCGGTTCTGTTTACTGCCACAGTCTCACAGCTCCAGTGACCTGGGTTCGGTTCTGTTTACTGCCACAGTCTCACAGCTCCAGTGACCTGGGTTCTGTTCTGTTTACTGCCACAGTCTCACAGCTCCAGTGTCCCGGGTTCGGTTCTGTTTACTGCCACAGTCTCACAGCTCCAGTGTCCCGGGTTCTGTTCTGGGTGCTGCCTGTGTGGAGTTTGCAAGTTTTCCCTGTGACCATGTGGGTTTCTGCCGGGTGCTCTGGTTTCCTCCCACAGACAAAGACTTGCAGTTTGATTGATAAATTGGCCATTGTAAATGTCCCTAGTCTCGTTCGGTGGTTGGAGGATGGTGGGGATGTGGTAGGGAATATGGGATTAATGTCAGATATATAAATGGGTGGCTGTTGGTCAGCACAGACTCGATGGGCCAAAGGGTCTGTTTCAGTGCAGTATCTCTCTATGATTCTCTTTGTGTAAAGACTTTTCATCCATTTTACACAGACAGATATTTGTCTTCATTGTTAGGATGTGTCTGTCACTAGACCAGCAGATATTGTCCATCCCCAGTTGTCCATTGAGAAGGTGATGCTGGTCCATTACCTTGAACCTCTGCAGTCTGTGTGGTGAAGGTCATCTCACAATGGTGTTGGAGAAGGAGTTACAGCATTTTCACCCAGTCATGATGAAGGAAAGGTGATATATGTCCAACACAACAACAACTTGTATTTATAAAGCACCATTAATGTCAGTACATGTTCCAAGGCACTCCTCTCCACCACTCCCCTCCCTAACTCCCCTCCCCAACTCCCCGACGCAACTCACCTCCCTAACTCTGCACGCCAACTCCCCTCCCCAACTCACCTTCCCAACTCCCTCCCACTCACCTGCATAACTCCCCTCCCCCACTCCCCACCCCCTCACCTCCACAACTCCACTCACTAACTCCCTCCCACTCACCTCCCCCACTCCCCTCCCTAACTCCCCTCCTTCACTCCCCTCCCCCACATCACCCCAACTCCCCCCAACAACTCCCTCCTACTCACCTCCCCCACTCCCATCCCTAACTCCCCTCCCCAACTCCCCTTACCCACTCACCTGCCCAACTCCCTCCCACTCACCTCCCCCACTCCCCTATCCCACTCCAATCCACCGCTCACCCCCACTCTCCACCCCCACTCCCCTACCCCACTGCACTCCCCAGCTCCCATTTCCCACTCCCCGCCCCAACTCCCCTACCCCACTCCCCTCCCGCACTCCCCTATATCACACCCCTCCCCCACTCCACTACCCCACTCCCCTCACCAGATCCCTTCCCCCACTCCCCTCTGTCATTCTCCTCCCCCCTCCCCTACACCACTCCCATTCCCCACTCGCCTCCCAAACTTCAATACTCCACTCCGCTCCCCAAACCCACGCCCCCATTCCCCTACCCAAATCCCCTCCCCAGCACCCCTTACCCACTCCCCTCCCCCACTCCCCTACCCCAACTCCCCTCCCCCATTCACCTTCCCAACTCCCTCCCACTCACCTCCATAACTCCACTCACTAACTCCCTCCCACTCACCTCCCCCACTCCCCTCCCTAACTCCCCACCCTCACGCCCCTACCCCTCTCAGATCACCAACTTCCCTCCCCCATTCCCCTCCCCCACTCATCTCCCCAACTCTCCCCACCAACTCCCTCCCACTCACCTCCCCCACTCCTCTCCCTAACTCCCCTCCCTCACACCCCTCCCCAACTCCCCTCACTCACTCCCCTGCCCAACTCCCTCCCACTCATGGTACCCACTCCCCTATCCCACTCCCCTCCCCCGCTCACCCCCATTCTCCACCCCCACTCCCCACCCCACTGCGCTCCCCAGCTCCCCTTACCCACTCCCCGCCCCAACTCCCCTACCCCACTCCCCTCCCCCACCCGCATATATCACACCCCTCCCACACTCCCCGACACCACTCCCATCCCCCACTCGCCTCCCAAACTTCCCTACTCCACTCCGCTCCCCAAACACCCTCCCCCATTCCCCTACCCAAATCCCATCCCCAGCTCCCCTTACCCACTCCACTCCCCCACACCCCAACCCCACTCACATCCCTAACTCCGCAAGCCCACACCCCTCCACTACTCACCTCCCCAACTCCCCTCACCAACTCCCTCCCACTCACCTCCTTAACTCCCCTCCCTAACTCGCCTCCCCCACTCCCCTCCCCCTCACCTCCCCAACTCCCCTCACTAACTCGCTCCCACTCACCTCCCCCACTCCCCTCCCTAACTCCCCTCCCTCACCCCACTCCCCTCCCTAACTCCCCTCCCTCACTCCCCCACCCCACTTACCTCCCCAATCCCCCTCACCAACTCCCTCCCCCTCACCTCACCAACTCCCCTCACTAACTCCCTCTCACTCACCTCCCCCACTCCCCTCCTCTCCACTCCTCTCCACTCCCCTCCCACACTCGCCTCCCAAACTGCCCTCCTCCATTCCGCTCCCCAACCCCACTCCCCTACCCCACCCACCTCCCTAACTCCGCACCCCCACTCCCCTCCCCCACTCAACACCCCAACTCCCCTCACTAACTCCCTCCCACTCACCTCCCTAACTCCCCTCCCTAACTCCCCTCCCCCACTCCCCTCCCCCCTCACCTCCCCAACTCCCCTCACTAACTCCCTCCCACTCAATTCCCCACTCCCCTCCCTAACTCCCCTCCCTCACACCCCAACCCCACTCACTTCCCCAACTTCCCTCCCCCACTCATCTCCCCAAATCCCCCCACCAACTTCCTCCCACTCACCTCCCCCACTCCCCAATACCACTCCCCTCCCCCGCTCACTCCCACTCTCCACCCCCACTCCTCTACCCCACTGCGCTCCCCAGCTCCCCTTGCCCACTCCCCGCCCCAACTCCCCTACCCCACTCCCCTCCCCCACCCCCCTATATCACTCCCCTCCCCCACTCAGCTCCCCCACTCGCCTCCCAAACTTCCCTACTCCACTCCGCTCCCCCACCCCGTTCTCCAATACCCCTCCCCTTCCCCTATCCCACTCCTCTCCCCCAAACCCCTACTCCACACTCCTCCCCCATTCCCCTCCCCCAATCTCCTCCCCCACTCCCCTCCCCCAATCTCCTCCCCCACTCCACTCCCCTCCCCCACTCCCCTCCCCTACTCCGCTCCCCAACACCCTCCCCCATTCTCCTACCCAAATCCCCTCCCCAAACTCTCCCCTCCACTCCACTCCCCCATGCCCCTCCCCCACTCCCCAACCCCACTCACCTCCCCATCTGCCCTCCCCCAAATCCCTCCCCCACTCCCCTCCCGCACTCACCTCCCCCTCTCCCCTCCACACACCCACTCCCTTCCTCCACACTCCACTCCCACTCCCCTACCCCACTCCCCTTCACACACCCAATCCCCTGCACCACTCCCCACACCCACTCCCCTACCCCAGTCCTCTCTCCTTCTCTCCTCCCACAATCTCCTCCCCCACTTCCCTCCACCACTCCCACTCTCTACCCCTCTCCTCTCCCCCTCATCTCTCCTCCCCACTCCCCTTCCCAATCCCCTCCCCCACTCCCCTCCTCTCCACTCCTCTCCACTCCCCTCCCCACTTGCCTCCCAAACTTCCCTCCTCCATTCCGCTCCCCAACCCCCCTCCCCATTCCCCTACCCCACTCCCCTCCCCAACTCCCCTCCCCAACCCCCCTCCACCACTACCCGACATCACACCCCTCCCCCACTCCCCTCCTCTCCACTCCTCTCCACGCCCCTCCCCCACTCGCCTCATAAACTTCCCTCCTCCATTCCGCTCCCCAACCCCCCTCCCCATTCCCCTACCCCACTCCCCTCCCCAACTCCCCTCCCCAACCCCCTCCACCACTACTCTACATCACACCCCTCCCACACTCCCCAACCCCACTCCCGTCCCCAAATCTCCTCCTCCACTCCCCTCCCCTACTCCCCATACCCACACCCCTCCCCCACCCCCTACCCCACTCCATTTCCACTCCCCTTCCCTCTCCCCTTCCAACTCCCCTCCCCCACTCTCCTTCCCACTCCCCTCCCCCACTCCCCTTCCACTCCCCACCCGCACTCCCCTCCCCCACTCCCCTCCCCACATCCCCTCCCCCACTCCCCTCCTCCACACCATTTCCACTCCCCTCCCCCAGATTCCTTCTACGCCCCTCCCCCACACCCCACCCACTCCCCTTCCAACTCCCCCCACCAACTCCCTCCCACTCACCTCCCCCACTCCCCTCCCTAACTCCCATCCCCCACTCCCCTCCCCAACTTCCCACACCCATTCCCCTGCCCAACTCCCTCCCACACACATCCCCCACTCCCCTATCCCTCTCCTCTCCCCCGCTCACCCCCACTCTCCACCCCCACATCCCTACCGCACTCCCCTCCCCAAACTCACTCCCCGACTCCCCTACACCACTGCGCTCCCCAGCTCCCCTTGCCCACTCCCCGCCCCAATTCCCCTACCCCACACCCCTCCACCACTCCCCTAAATCACTCCCCTCCCCCACTCCCCTCCCAAACGTCCTTACTCCACTCCGCTCCCCAACCCCCCTCCCCCATTCCCCTACCCCACTCCCCTCCACCACTCCCCTACTCCACGCTCCTCCCCCACTCCCCTCCCCCACTCCCCTCCCCAATCTCCTCCCCCACTCCCCTCCTCCACACCCCACACCCACTCCCCGACCCCACTCCCCTACACACACCCACTCCCTTCCTCCACACCCCTCACCAACTCCCCTACCCCACTCCCCCCACACACCCACGCCCCTGCACCACACCCCACCCCCACTCCACTTCTCCACACCCCACTCCCACTCCCCTACCCCAGTACCCTTCCCTTCTCTCCTCCCACACTCTCCTCCCCCACTTCCCTCCACCACTCCCACTCTCTACCCCTCTCCTCTCCCCCTCCTCTCTCCTCCCCACTCCCCTTCCCAATCCCCTCCCCAACTCCACGACCCCACTCTCCTCCTCTGCACTCCTCTCCTCTCCACTACTCCACTCCCCGCCCCCACTGCCCTTCCACTCCCCTCCCCCACTACCCTTTCCCACTCCCCTTCCACTCTGCTGTCCCACTCCCCTCACCCACTCTCCTTTCCACTTCGCTCCCCCAGTCCCCTCCCCACGCCCCTCCCACACTCCCCTCCCCCACTCCCCCACTCCCCCACTCCCCTCCACCACCCCACTCCCCCACACCCCCTCCCCCACTCCCCCTCCTCCACTCCCATTCCCCCCTTCCACTCCCTCCCCACTCCGCTTCCACTCCCCTCCCCCACTACCCTTTCCCACTCCCCTTCCACTCTGCTGTCCCACTCCCCTCACCCACTCTCCTTTCCACTTCGCTCCCCCAGTCCCCTCCCCACGCCCCTCCCACACTCCCCTCCCCCACTCCCCCACTCCCCCACTCCCCTCCACCACCCCACTCCCCCACACCCCCTCCCCCACTCCCCCTCCTCCACTCCCATTCCCCCCTTCCACTCCCTCCCCACTCCGCTTCCACTCCCCTCCCCCACTACCCTTTCCCACTCCCTTTCCACTCCCCTGTCCCACTCCCCTCACCCACTCACCGTCCCCCACATCCCTCCTCCACTCCGCTCACCTTCAACCCTCCCACACTCCCATCAAACACTTCCCTCCGCCACTCCCACTCGCTACCCCTCTCCTCCTTCCACTCCCCTCCACCTTCCCCTCCCTTCCCCCACTCCCCTTCCCCTCCCTCTCCCCTCCACTATCCTTCCCACTCCAATCTCCCACAGCCTACCCGACTCCCCTCCTCTCCCCTCCACCACTCCTCTTCCCACTCTCTTCTCCCATCCCCTCCGCCCTACTCCCCTCCTCTCCCCTCCTCCCCTACTCTACCCTCCTCCCCTCCTCCACTCCCATTCCCACTCCCCTCTCCCACAGCCACCCCTACTCCCGTCCTCTCCCCTCCCCCACTCCCCTTCCCAATCAATTCCCCCCCTCCCCACCCGCACACCCCTCCCCCAGACCCCTCCCCCAATCACCTTCCCAACCCCTCCCCCACCCCCTTCCCACTCCGATCCCCCACTTCCCTCCCCCTCTCCCCTCTCCCAATCCCCTCCTGCATACCCCTCCACCACTCCCCTCCCGAACAACCCGCCACCACTCCCCTCCCCCAATCACCTTCCCAGCCCCTCCCCCACCCCTTCCCCACTCCCCTCCCCCACCCCCTTCCCCACTCCCCTCCCCCACTCCCCTCCCCCACTCACCTTCCCAACCCCGCCTCCACCCACTTCCCACACCCGTCCGCCACCCATCTCCCACTCCCACTCCCCTACCCCTGCCACTTCCCCACTCCCCTCCCTCACTCCCTCACTCCCCTCTCCCACTCTCCTTAACGCTCACCTACCCCCTCCCATCGCAATCCCCTCACCCTCACCCTTCCCCTTCCCCCCTCCCCTCCTCCTCTCCCCTACCTCCTCCCCTCCCACTACCCCTCCCACTCCCCCTCCCACTCGCCTCCCACTCCCCCTCCCAGCCGCCTCCCACTGCACTCCCCCACTCCCCTCCCACTCCATTCCCCCACTCCACTCCCACTCCACTCCCCCACTGCCCTCCCCCACTCCCATCCCGTCAGTATTAAACAATCAGGGGAACACACTCTCGTCACTTATACTGTTCACCTGGTAACATGCCCCGTGTGTATTAAACAATCAGGGGAACACACTCTCCTCACTTATACTGTTCACCTGGTAACATGTCCCATGTATATTAAACCATCAGGGGAACAAAGTCTCCTCACTTATACTGTTCACCTGGTAACATGTCCCGTGTGTATAAAACAATCAGGGGAACACACTCTCCTCACTTATACTGTTCACCTGGTAACATGTCCCGTGTATATTAAACCATCAGGGGAACACACTCTCCTCACTTATACTGTTCACCTGGTAACATGTCCCGTGTATATTAAACCATCAGTGGAACACACTCTCCTCACTTATACTGTTCATCAGGTAACATGTCCCGTCAGTATTAAACAATCAGGGGAACAAACTCTCCTCACTTCGACTGCTCACCTGGTAACATGTCCCGCGTATATTAAACCATCAGTGGAACACACTCTTCTCACTTATACTGTTCACCTAGTGAAATGTCCCGTGTATATTAAACCATCAGGGGAACACACTCTCCTCACTTATACTGTTCACCTAGTGAAATGTCCCGCGTGCATTAAAAAATCAGGGGAACACAGTCTCCTCACTTAAACTGTTTGCCTGGTAACATGTCCCGTGTGTATTAAACAATCAGGGGAACACACTCTCCTCACTTATTCTGTTCGCCTTTTGACATGTCCCGTGTTTCTGAAACCATCAGGGGATCACAATCTCCTCACTTATTCTGGTCGCCTGGTAACATGTCCTGTGTGTATTAAACCATCAGGGGAACACACTCTCCTCACTTATACTGTTCACCTGGTAACATGTCCTGTGTATATTAAACTATCAGGGGAACACACTCTCCTCACTTATACTGTTCACCTGTCAACATGTCCCGTCTATATTAAACCATCAGGGGAACACTCTCTCCTCACTTATACTGTTCACCTGGTAACATGTCCCGTGTATATTAAACAATCAGGGGAACACACTCTCCTCACTTATACTGTTCACCTGGTAACATGTCCCGTGTATATTAAACAAACAGGGGAACACACTCTCCTCACTTATACTGTTCACCTGGTGACATGTCCCGTGTATATTAAACAAACAGGGGAACACACTCTCCTCACTTATACTGTTCACCTGTCAACATGTCCCGTCTATATTAAACCATCAGGGGAACACTCTCTCCTCACTTATACTGTTCACCTGGTAACATGTCCCGTGTATATTAAACAATCAGGGGAACACACTCTCCTCACTTATACTGTTCACCTGGTAACATGTCCCGTGTATATTAAACAAACAGGGGAACACACTCTCCTCACTTACACTGTTCACCTGGTAACATGTCCTGTGTATATTAAACCATAAGGCGAAAACATTCTGCTCACTTATACTGTTCACCTGGTGACATGTCCCGTGTATATTAAACCATCAGGGGAACACACTCTCCTCACTTATCCTGTTCACCTGGTAACATGTCCCGTGTATATTAAACCATCAGGGGAACACACTCTCCTCACTTATACTGTTCACCTGGTAACATGTCCCGTGAATATTAAACCATCAGGGGAAAGCACTCCCCTCACTTATACTGTTCTCCTGGTAACATGGCCCGCGTATATTAAACCATCAGGGGAACACTCTCTCCTCACTTATGTTGTTCACCTGGTGACATGTCCCGTGTATATTAAACAAACAGGGGAACACACTCTCCTCACTTATACTGTTCACCTGGTAACATGTCCCGTGTGTATTAAACAATCAGGGGAACACACTCTCCTCACTTATACTGTTCACCTGGTAACATGTCTGTGTGTGTTAAACAATCAGGGGAACACACTCTCCTCACTTTACTGTTCACCTGGTAACATGTCCCGTGTATATTGAACCATCAGGGGAACACACTCCCCTCACTTATACTGTTCACCTGGTAACATGTCTGTGTGTGTTAAACCATCAGGGAAACACACTCTCCTCACTTTACTGTTCACCTGGTAACATGTCCCGTGTATATTGAACCATCAGGGGAACACACTCTCCTCACTTTACTGTTCACCTTGTAACATGTCCCGTGTATATAAAACAAACAGGGGAAAACACTTCCTCCCTTATACTGTTCACCTGCTGACATGTCCCGTGTATATTAAACCATCAGGGGAACACACTCTCCTCACTTTACTGTTCACCTGGTAACATGTCCCGTGTATATTGAACCATCAGGGGAACACACTCTCCTCACTTATACTGTTCACCTGGTAACATGTCTGTGTGTATTAAACAATCAGGGGAACACACTCTCCTCACTTATACTGTTCACCTGGTAATATGTCTCGTGTATATTAAACCATCAGGGGAACACACTCTCCTCACTTATACTGTTAACCTGGTAATATGTCCCGTGTCTATTAAAACATTAGGGGAACACACTCTCCTCACTTATACTGTTCATCTGGTCACATGTCCCGTGTGTATTAAATCATCAGGGGAACACCCTCTCCTCACTTATACTGTTCACATGGTAACATGTCCCATGTGTATTAAAACATCAGGGAAACACACTCTCCTCACTTATACTGTTCATCTGGTAACATGTCTCGTGTATATTAAACCATCAGGGCAACACACTCTCCTCACTTATACTGTTCACATGGTAACATGTCCCGTGTGTATTAAAACATCAGGGAAACACACTCTCCTCACTTATACTGTTCATCTGGTAACATGTCCCGTGTGTATTAAAACATGAGGGGAGCACCCTCTCCTCACTTATACTGTTCACCTGGTAACATGCCCCATGTCTATTAAACTATCAGTGGAACACAGTCTCCTCACCGATACTGTTCACCTGGTAACATGTCCCGTGTGTATTAAACAATCTGGGGAACACACTCTCCTCACTTATACTGTTCACCTGGCAACATGTCCCGTGTGTATTAAAACATCAGGGGAACACACTCAGCTCACTTATACTGTTCACCTGGTAACATGTCTCGTGTATATTAAACCATCAGGGGAACACACTCTCCTCACTTATACGGTTCACCTGGTAACATGTCCCGTGTATATTAAACAATCTGGGGAACACGCTCGCGTCACTTATACTGTTCACCTGGTAACATGTCCCGTGTGTATTAAAACATCAGCGAAACACACTCTCGTCACTTAAACTGTTCACCTGGTAACATGTCCCGTGTGTATTAAAACATCAGCGAAACACACTCTCCTCACTTATACTGTTCACCTGGTAACATGTCCCGTGTATATTAAACAATCAGAGGAACACACTCTCCTCACTTATACTGCTCATCTGGGAACATGTCTTGTGTATATTAAACAATCTGGGGAACACACTCGCCTCACTTATACTGTTCACCTGGTAACATGTCCCGTGTGTATTAAAACATCAGCGAAACATACTCTCCTCACTTAAACTGTTCACCTGGTAACATGTCCCGTGTGTATTAAAACATCAGCGAAACACATTCTCCTCACTTATACTGTTCAGCTGGTAACATTCCCGTGTATATTAAACAATCAGAGGAACACACTCTCCTCACTTATACTGATCACCTGGGAACATGTCCTGTGTATATTAAACAATCTGGGGAACACACTCTCCTAACTTAAACTGTTCACCTGGTAACATGTCCCGTGTGTATTAAACAATCAGGGGAACACACTCTCCTCACTTATACTGTTCACCTGGTAACATGTCTCGTGTATATTAAACCATCAGGGGAACACACTCTCCTCACTTACACTGTTCACCTGGTAACATGTCCCGTGTGTATTAAACAATCAGGGGAACCCACTCTCCTCACTTATACTGTTCACCTGGCAACATGTCTCGTGTATATTAAACCATCAGGGGAACACACTCTCCTCACTTACACTGTTCACCAGGTAACATGTCCCGTGTGTATTAAAACATCAGCAAAACACACTCTCCTCACTTAAACTGTTCACCTGGTAACATGTCCCGTGTATATTAAACAATCAGAGGAACACACTCTCCTCACTTATACTGTTCACCTGGTAACATGTCTCGTGTATATTAAACCATCAGGGGAACACACTCTCCTCACTTACACTGTTCACCAGGTAACATGTCCCGTGTGTATTAAAACATCAGGGGAACACACTCTCCTCACTTAAACTGTTCACCTGGTAACATGTCCCGTGTATATTAAACAATCAGAGGAACACACTCTCTTCACTTATACTACTCACCTGGGAACATGTCCTGTGTATATTAAACCATCAGGGGAACACACTCTCCTCACTTATACTGTTCACCTGTTAACTTGTCCCGTGTCTATTAAAACATTAGGGGAACACACTCTCCTCAATTATACTGTTCATCTGGTAACATGTCCCATGTGTATTAAAACATGAGGGGAACACACTCTCCTCACTTATACTGTTCACCTGGTAACATGTCCCGTGTGTATTAAAACATGAGGGGAACACCCTCTCCTCACTTATACTGTTCATCTGGTAACATGTCCCGTGTGTATTAAACCATCAGGGGAACACACTCTCCTCACTTATACTGTTCACCTGGCAACATGTCCCGTGTGTATTAAAACATCAGGGGAACACACTCAGCTCACTTATACTGTTCACCTGGTAACATGTCCCGTGTGTATTAAACAATCTGGGGAACACACTCTCCTCACTTATACTGTTCACCTGGTAAAATGTCTCGTGTATATTAAACCATCAGGGGAACACACTCAGCTCAATTACACTGTCCACCTGGTAACATGTCCCGTGTGTATTAAACAAACAGGGGAACACACTCTCCTCACTTATACGGTTCACCTGGTAACATGTCCCGTGTATATTAAACAATCTGGGGAACACACTCGCCTCACTTATACTGTTCACCTGGTAACATGTCCCGTGTGTATTAAAACATCAGCGAAACACACTCTCCTCACTTATACTGTTCACCTGGTAACATGTCCTGTGTATATTAAACAATCTGGGGAACACACTCGCCTCACTTATACTGTTCACCTGGTAACTTGTCCCGTGTCTATTAAAACATTCGGGGAACACATTCTCCTCACTTATACTGTTCATCTGGTAACATGTCCCGTGTGTATTAAAACATCAGGGGAACACACTCTCCTCACTTATACTGTTCACCTGGTAACATGTCTCGTGTATATAAAACCATCAGGGGAACACACTCTCCTCACTTACACTGTTCACCTGGTAACATGTCCCGTGTGTATTAAACAATCAGGGGAAACCCCTCTCCTCACTTATACTGTTCACCTGGTAACATGTCTCGTGTATATTAAACCATCAGGGGAACACACTCTCCTCACTTACACTGTTCACCTGGTAACATGTCCCGTGTATATTAAACAATCTGGGGAACACACTCGCCTCACTTATACTGTTCACCTGGCAACATGTCCCGTGTGTATTAAACAATCAGGGGAACACACTCGCCTCACTTATACTGTTCACCTGGTAACATGTCCCGTGTGTATTAAAACATCAGCGAAACACACTCTCCTCACTTATACTGTTCACCTGGCAACATGTCCCGTGTGTATTAAACAATCAGGGGAACACACTCTCCTCACTTAAACTGTTCACCTGCGAACATGTCCCGTGTATATTAAACAATCTGGGGAACACACTCGCCTCACTTATACTGTTCACCTGGCAACATGTCCCGTGTGTATTAAACAATCAGGGGAACACACTCGCCTCACTTATACTGTTCACCTGGTAACATGTCCCGTGTGTATTAAAACATCAGCGAAACACACTCTCCTCACTTATACTGTTCACCTGGCAACATGTCCCGTGTGTATTAAACAATCAGGGGAACACATTCTGCTCACTTATACTGTTCACCTGGTAACATGTCCCGTGTGTATTAAAACATCAGCGAAACACACTCTCCTCACTTATACTGTTCACCTGGTAACATGTCCCGTGTGTATTAAAACATCAGCGAAACACACTCTCCTCACTTATACTGTTCACCTGGCAACATGTCCCGTGTGTATTAAACAATCAGGGGAACACACTCTCCTCACTTAAACTGTTCACCTGGTAACATGTCCCGTGTATATTAAACAATCTGGGGAACACACTCTCCTCACTTATACTGTTCACCTGGTAACTTGTCCCGTGTCTATTAAAACATTAGGGGACCACACTCGCCTCACTTATACTGATCACCTGGTAACATGTCCCGTGTGTATTAAAACATCAGGGGAACACCCTCTCCTCACTTATACTGTTCACCTGGTAACATGTCCCGTGAGTATTAAACAATCAGGGGAACACACTCTCCTCACTTATACTGTTCACCTGGTAACATGTCTCGTGTATATTAAACCATCAGGGGAACACACTCTCCTCACTTATACTGTTCACCTGGTAACATGTCCCGTGTGTATTAAACAATCAGGGGAACACACTTTCCTCACTTATACTGTTCACCTGGTAACATGTCTCGTGTATATTAAACCATCAGGGGAACACACTCTCCTCACTTATACTGTTCACCTGGTAACTTGTCCCGTGACTATTAAAACATTAGGGGAACACACTCTCCTCACTTATACTGTTCATCTGGTAACATGTCCCGTGTGCATTAAAACATCAGGGGAACACACTCTCCTCACTTACACTGTTCACCAGGTAACATGTCC
Organism: Heterodontus francisci; assembly: GCF_036365525.1. Classification (NCBI taxonomy): domain Eukaryota; kingdom Metazoa; phylum Chordata; class Chondrichthyes; order Heterodontiformes; family Heterodontidae; genus Heterodontus; species Heterodontus francisci. The sequence continues at coordinate 372,501 of NW_027140848.1, read as the reverse complement.
CGTGTGTATTAAAACATCAGCAAAACACACTCTCCTCACTTAAACTGTTCACCTGGTAACATGTCCCGTGTATATTAAACAATCAGAGGAACACACTCTCCTCACTTATACTGTTCACCTGGTAACATGTCTCGTGTATATTAAACCATCAGGGGAACACACTCTCCTCACTTACACTGTTCACCAGGTAACATGTCCCGTGTGTATTAAAACATCAGGGGAACACACTCTCCTCACTTAAACAGTTCACCTGGTAACATGTCCCGTGTATATTAAACAATCAGAGGAACACACTCTCTTCACTTATACTACTCACCTGGGAACATGTCCTGTGTATATTAAACCATCAGGGGAACACACTCTCCTCACTTATACTGTTCACCTGTTAACTTGTCCCGTGTCTATTAAAACATTAGGGGAACACACTCTCCTCAATTATACTGTTCATCTGGTAACATGTCCCATGTGTATTAAAACATGAGGGGAACACACTCTCCTCACTTATACTGTTCACCTGGTAACATGTCCCGTGTGTATTAAAACATGAGGGGAACACCCTCTCCTCACTTATACTGTTCATCTGGTAACATGTCCCGTGTGTATTAAACCATCAGGGGAACACACTCTCCTCACTTATACTGTTCACCTGGCAACATGTCCCGTGTGTATTAAAACATCAGGGGAACACACTCAGCTCACTTATACTGTTCACCTGGTAACATGTCCCGTGTGTATTAAACAATCTGGGGAACACACTCTCCTCACTTATACTGTTCACCTGGTAAAATGTCTCGTGTATATTAAACCATCAGGGGAACACACTCAGCTCACTTACACTGTTCACCTGGTAACATGTCCCGTGTGTATTAAACAAACAGGGGAACACACTCTCCTCACTTATACGGTTCACCTGGTAACATGTCCCGTGTATATTAAACAATCTGGGGAACACACTCGCCTCACTTATACTGTTCACCTGGTAACATGTCCCGTGTGTATTAAAACATCAGCGAAACACACTCTCCTCACTTAAACTGTTCACCTGGTAACATGTCCCGTGTGTATTAAAACATCAGCGAAACACACTCTCCTCACTTATACTGTTCACCTGGTAACATGTCCTGTGTATATTAAACAATCTGGGGAACACACTCGCCTCACTTATACTGTTCACCTGGTAACTTGTCCCGTGTCTATTAAAACATTCGGGGAACACATTCTCCTCACTTATACTGTTCATCTGGTAACATGTCCCGTGTGTATTAAAACATCAGGGGAACACACTCTCCTCACTTATACTGTTCACCTGGTAACATGTCTCGTGTATATTAAACCATCAGGGGAACACACTCTCCTCACTTATACTGTTCACCTGGTAACATGTCCCGTGTGTATTAAACAATCAGGGGAAACCCCTCTCCTCACTTATACTGTTCACCTGGTAACATGTCTCGTGTATATTAAACCATCAGGGGAACACACTCTCCTCACTTATACTGTTCACCTGGTAACATGTCCCGTGCTTATTAAACAATCAGGGGAACACACTCTCCTCACTTAAACTGTTCACCTGGTAACATGTCCCGTGTATATTAAACAATCTGGGGAACACACTCGCCTCACTTATACTGTTCACCTGGCAACATGTCCCGTGTGTATTAAACAATCAGGGGAACACACTCGCCTCACTTATACTGTTCACCTGGTAACATGTCCCGTGTGTATTAAAACATCAGCGAAACACACTCTCCTCACTTATACTGTTCACCTGGCAACATGTCCCGTGTGTATTAAACAATCAGGGGAACACATTCTGCTCACTTATACTGTTCACCTGGTAACATGTCCCGTGTGTATTAAAACATCAGCGAAACACACTCTCCTCACTTATACTGTTCACCTGGTAACATGTCCCGTGTGTATTAAAACATCAGCGAAACACACTCTCCTCACTTATACTGTTCACCTGGCAACATGTCCCGTGTGTATTAAACAATCAGGGGAACACACTCTCCTCACTTAAACTGTTCACCTGGTAACATGTCCCGTGTATATTAAACAATCTGGGGAACACACTCTCCTCACTTATACTGTTCACCTGGTAACTTGTCCCGTGTCTATTAAAACATTAGGGGACCACACTCGCCTCACTTATACTGATCACCTGGTAACATGTCCCGTGTGTATTAAAACATCAGGGGAACACCCTCTCCTCACTTATACTGTTCACCTGGTAACATGTCCCGTGAGTATTAAACAATCAGGGGAACACACTCTCCTCACTTATACTGTTCACCTGGTAACATGTCTCGTGTATATTAAACCATCAGGGGAACACACTCTCCTCACTTATACTGTTCACCTGGTAACATGTCCCGTGTGTATTAAACAATCAGGGGAACACACTTTCCTCACTTATACTGTTCACCTGGTAACATGTCTCGTGTATATTAAACCATCAGGGGAACACACTCTCCTCACTTATACTGTTCACCTGGTAACTTGTCCCGTGACTATTAAAACATTAGGGGAACACACTCTCCTCACTTATACTGTTCATCTGGTAACATGTCCCGTGTGCATTAAAACATCAGGGGAACACACTCTCCTCACTTATACTGTTCACCTGGTAACATGTCCTGTGTGCATTAAACAATCAGGGGAACACACTCTCCTCACTTATACTGTTCACCTGGTAACATGTCCCGTGTATATTAAACCATCAGGGGAACACACTCTCCTCACTTACACTGTTCACCTGTTTACATGTCCCGTGTATATTAAACCATCAGGGGAACACAGTCTCCTCACTAAAACTGTTCTCCTGGAAGCATGTCCTGAGTATATTAAACCATCAGGGGAACACACTCTCCTCACTTATACTGTTCACCTGGTAACATGTCCCGTGTGCATTAAAACATCAGGGGAACACACTCTCCTCACCTATACAGTTCACCTGCTGACATGTCTCGTGTATATTAAACCATCAGGGGAACACACTCTCCTCACTTATACTGTTCACCTGATAACATGTCCCGTGTGCATTAAAACATCAGGGGAACACACTCTCCTCACCTATACAGTTCACCTGCTGACATGTCTCGTGTATATTAAACCATCAGGGGAACACACTCTCCTCACTTATACTGTTCACCTGATAACATGTCCTGTGTGCATTAAACAATCAGGGGAACACACTCTCCTCACTTATACTGTTCACCTGGTAACATGTCCCGTGTACATTAAACCATCAGGGGAACACACTCTCCTCACTTACACTGTTCACCTGTTTACATGTCCCGTGTATATTAAACCATCAAGGGAACACAGTCTCCTCACTAAAACTGTTCTCCTGGAAGCATGTCCTGAGTATATTAAACCATCAGGGGAACACACTCTCCTCACTTATACTGTTCACCTGGTAACATGTCCCGTGTGTCTTAAACCATCAGGGGAACACAATCTCCTCACTTATACTGTTCGCCTGGTGACATGTCCCATGTGTTTGAAACCATCAGGGGAACACAATCTCCTCACTGATACTGTTCAGCTGGTAACATGTTCCGTGTATATTAAACCATCAGGGGAACACACTCTCCTCGCCTTCCTGTTCACCTGGTAACATGTCCCGTGTATATTAAACCATCAGGGGAACACAGTCTCCTCACTAAAACTGTTCTCCTGGAAGCATGTCCTGAGTATATTAAACCATCAGGGGAACACACTCTGCTCACTTATACTGTTCACCTGGTAAGATGTCCCGTGTATATTAAACCATCAAAGGAACACAGTCTCCTCACCTGTACTGTTTACCTGGTAACATGACCCGTGTGTATTAAACAATCAGGGGAACACACTCTGCTCCCTGATACTGTTCACCTGGTAACATGTCCTGTGTATAAAAAACAATCAGGGGAACACACTCTCCTCACTTATACTGTTCACCTGGTAACATGTCCCTTGAGTATTAAACAATCAGGGGAAAACACTCTCCTCACTTATACTGTTCACCTGTTAACATGTCCCTTGTGTATTAAACAATCAGGGGAACACACTCTGCTCACTTATACTGTTCACCTGGGAAGATGTCCCGTGTATATTAAACCATCAGTGGAACACAGTCTCCTCACTTATACTGTTCACCTGGTAACATGTCCTGTGTGTATTAAACAATCAGGGGAACACACTCTCCTCACTTATACTCTTCACCTGGTAACATGTCCCGTGTGTATTAAACCATCAGGGAACACACTCTCCTCACTTATACTGTTCACCTGGTAACATGTCCCGTGTGTATTAAACTATCAGGGGAACACACTCTCCTCACTTATACAGTTCACCTGGCAACATGCCCCGTGTATATTCAACCATCAGGGGAACACACTCTCCTCACTTATACTGTTCACCTAAAGCCATGTCCTGTGTGTATTAAACCATCAGGGGTACACACTCTCCTCACTCATACTTTTCACCTGGTAACATGTCCTGTGTGTCTTAAACCATCAGGGGAACACACTCTGCTCACTTATACTGTTCACCTGGTAACATGTCCCTTGTATATTAAATCATCAAAGGAACACAGTCTCCTCACCTGTACTGTTAACCTGGTAACATGACCCGTGTGTATTAAACAATCTGGGGAACACACTCTCCTAACTTATACTGTTCACCTGGCAACATGTCCCGTGTGTACTAAACAATCTCGGGAACACACTCTCCTCACTTATACTGTTCACCTGGTAACATGTCCCTTGTATATTAAACCATCAAAGGAACACAGTCTCCTCACCTGTACTGTTAACCTGGTAACATGACCCGTGTGTATTAAACAATCTGGGGAACACACTCTCCTCACTTATACTGTTCACCTGGTAAGATGTCCCGTGTATATTAAACCATCAAAGGAACACAGTCTCCTCACCTGTACTGTTTACCTGGTAACATGACCCGTGTGTATTAAACAATCTGGGGAACACACTCTCCTCACTTATACTGTTCACCTGGTAACATGTCCCGTATGTTTTAAACCATCCGGGGAACACACTCTCCTCACTTATACTGTTTACCTGGTTACATGTCCCTTCTATAAAAAACAATCAGGGGAACACACTCTCCACACTTATAATGTTCACCTGGTGAAATGTCCCGTGTGTATTAAACAATCAGGGGAACTCACTCTCCTCACTTATACTGTTCACCTGGTGACATGTCCCGTGTGTATTAAACCATCAGGGGAACACACTCTCCTCACTTCTTCTGTTCACCTGGTGACATGTCCCGTGTGTATTAAACAATCAGGGGAACTCACTCTCCTCACTTATACTGTTCACCTGGTGACATGTCCCGTGTGTATTAAACAATCAGGGGAACTTACTCTCCTCACTTATACTGTTCACCTGGTGACATGTCCCGTGTGTATTAAACCATCAGGGGAACACACTCTCCTCACTTATACTGTTCACCTGGTGACATGTCCCGTGTGTATTAAACAATCAGGGGAACACAATCTCCTCAATTATACTGTTCACCTGCTGACATGTCCCGGGTATATTAAACCATCAGCGGAACACACTCTACTCACTTATACTGTTCACCTAGTAACATGTCCCGTGCGTGTTAAACCATCAGGGGAACACACTCTCCTCACATATACTGTTCACCTGGTGAAATGTCCTGTGTGTAATAAACAATCAGGGGAACACACTCTCCTCACTTATACTGTTCACCTGGTAACATGTCCTGTGTGTATTAAACAATCAGGGGAACACACTCTCCTCACTTATACTCTTCACCTGGTAACATGTCACGTGTGTATTAAACCATCAGGGAACACACTCTCCTCACTTATACTGTTCAGCTGGTAACATGTCCCGTGTGTATTAAACTATCAGGGGAAAACACTCTCCTCACTTATACTGTTCACCTGGTAACATGTCCCGTGCATATTAAACCATCAGGGGAACACACTCTCCTCACTTATACTGCTCACCTGGTAACATGTCCCGTGTATATTAAACAATCTGGGGAACACACTCGCCTCACTTATACTGTTCACCTGGTAACATGTCCCGTGTGTATTAAACAATCAGGGGAACACACTCTGCTCACTTATACTGTTCACCTGGTAACATGTACCGTGTGTATTAAAACATCAGCGAAACACACTCTCCTGACTTATACTGTTCACCTGGTAACATGTCCCGTGTCTATTAAAACATTAGGGGAACACACTCTCCTCACTTATACTGTTCGCCTGGTGACATGTCCCATGTGTTTGTAACCATCAGGGGAACACAATCTCCTCACTGATACTGTTCAGCTGGTAACATGTTCCGTGTATATTAAACAATCAGGGGAACACACTCTCCTCGCCTTCCTGTTCACCTGTTAACATGTCCCGTGTATATTAAACCATCAGGGGAACACAGTCTCCTCACTAAAACTGTTCTCCTGGAAGCATGTCCTGAGTATATTAAACCATCAGGGGAACACACTCTCCTCACTTATACTGTTCACCTGCTGACATGTCCCGGGTATATTATACCATCAGCGGAACACACTCTACTCACTTATACTGTTCACCTAGTAACATGTCCCGTGCGTGTGAAACCATCAGGGGAACACACTCTCCTCACATATACTGTTCACCTGGTGACATGTCCCGTGTGTATTAAACAATCAGGGGAACACACTCTCCTCACTTATACTCTTCACCTGGTGACATGTCCTGTGTGTATTAAACAATCAGGGGAACTCACTCTCCTCACTTATAATGTTCACCTGGTGACATGTCCCGTGTATATTAAACCATCAGGGGAAGACACTCTTTTCACTTATACTGTTCACCTGGTAACATGTCCCGTGAATATTAAACTATCAGGGGAATACACTCTCCTCAATTCTACTCTTCACCTGGTGACATGTCCCGGGTATATTAAACAATCAGGGGAACACACTCTCCTCACTTATACTGTTCACCTGGTAACATGTCCCGTGCGTGTTAAACCATCAGGGGAACACACTCTCCTCACTTATACTGTTCACCTGGTAACATGTCCCGTGAGTATTAAACAATCAGGGGAACCCACTATCCTCACTTATACTGTTCACCTGGTAACATGTCCCGTGTGTATTAAACAATCAGGGGAACACACTCTCCTCACTTATACTATTCACCTGGTAACATGTCCAGTGCATATTAAACCATCAGGGGAACACATTCTCCTCACTTTTACTGTTCACCTGGTAACATGTCCCGTGCGTGTTAAACCATCAGGGGAACACACTCTCCTCACTTATTCTGTTCACCTGTTAACATTTCCCTCGTATATTAAACCATCAGGGGAACACACTCGCCTCACTTATACTGTTCACCTGGTAACATGTCCCGTGTGTATTAAACAATCAGGGGAACACACTCTCCTCACTTATACTATTCACCTGGTAACATGTCCAGTGCATATTAAACCATCAGGGGAACACATTCTCCTCACTTTTACTGTTCACCTGGTAACATGTCCCGTGCGTGTTAAACCATCAGGGGAACACACTCTCCTCACTTATTCTGTTCACCTGGTAACATGTCCCGTGAGTAATAAACAATCAGGGGAACACACTCTCCTCACTTATACTGTTCACCTGGTAACATGTCCAGTGCATATTAAACCATCAGGGGAACACACTCTCCTCACTTATACTGTTCACCTGGGACCATTTCCCTCGTATATTAAACCATCAGGGGAACACACTCTCCTCACTTATACTGTTCACCTGGTAACATTTCCCTCGTATATTAAACCATCAGGGGAACACACTGTCCTCACTTATACTGTTCAACTGGCAACATGTCCCGTGAGTATAAAACAATCAGGGGAACATACTCTCCTCACTTATACTGTTCACCTGGTGACATGTCCCGTCTGTATTAACCCATCAGGTGAACAAACTCGCCTCACTTATACTGTTCATCTGGTAACATGTCCCGTGTATATTAAACCATCAGGGGAACACACTCTCCTCACTTATACTGTTCACCTGGTAACATGTCCCGTGAGTATTAAACAATCAGGGGAACACACTCTCCTCACTGATACTGTTCACCTGGTAACATGTCCAGTGTATATTAAACAATCATGGGAAAGCACTCTCCTCACTTATACTGTTCACCTGGTAATATGTCCAGTGCATATTAAACCATCAGGGGAACACATTCTCCTCACTTATACTGTTCACCTGGTAACATGTCCCGTGCGTGTTAAACCATCAGGGGAACACACTCTCCTCACTTATACTGTTCACCTGGTAACATGTTCCGTGAGTATTAAACAATCAGGGGAACACACTCTCCTCACTTATACTGTTCACCTGGTAACATTTCCCTCGTATATTAAACCATCAGTGGAACACACTCTCCTCACTTATACTGTTCACCTGGTAACATGTCCGGTGTGTATTAAACAATCAGGGGAAGAAACTCTCCTCACTTATACTGTTCACCTGGTAACATGTTCCGTGAGTATTAAACAATCAGGGGAACACACTCTCCTCACTTATACTGTTCACCTGGTAACATTTCCCTCGTATATTAAACCATCAGTGGAACACACTCTCCTCACTTATACTGTTCACCTGGTAACATGTCCTGTGTGCATTTAACCATCAGAGGAACACAGTCTCCTCACTTATACTGTTCATCTGGTAACATGTCCCGTCAGTATTAAACCATTAGGAGAACACAGTCTCCTCACTTATACTGTTCACCTGGTAACATGTCCTTTGCATATTTAACCATCTGGGGAAAACATTCTGCTCACTTATACTGTTCACCTGGTGACATGTCCCGTGTGTATTAAACAATCAGGGGAACACACTCTCCTCACTTATACTGTTCACCCGATGACATGTCCCGTGTGTATTAAACAATCAGGGGAACACACTCTCCTCACTTATACTGTTCACCTGGTGACATGTCCCGTGTGTATTATACAATCAGGGGAACACACTCTCCTCACTTATACTGTTCACCTTCTAACATGTCCAGTGTATATTAAACCATCAGGGGAACACACTCTCCTCACTTATACTGTTCACCTGGTGACATGTCCCGTGTGTATTAAACAATCAGGGGAACACACTCTCCTCACTTATACTGTTCACCCGATGACATGTCCCGTGTGTATTAAACAATCAGGGGAACACACTCTCCTCACTTATACTGTTCACCTGGTAACATGTCCAGTGTATATTAAACCATCAGGGGAACACACTCTCCTCACTTATACTGTTCACCCGATGACATGTCCCGTCAGTATTAAACAATCAGGGGAACATACTCTCGTCAATTATACTGTTCACCTGGTAACATGTCCCGTGCGTGTTAAACCATCAGGGGAACACACTCTCCTCACTTATACTGTTCACCTGGTAACATGTCCCGTGAGTATTAAACAATCAGGGGAACACACTCTCCTCACTTATACTGTTCACCAGATAAAATGTCCAGTGTATATTAAACCATCAGGGGAACACATTCTCCTCACTTATACTGTTCACCTGGTAACATGTCCTGTTTGTATGAAACAATCAGGGGAACACACTCTCCTCACTTATACTGTTCACCTGGTAACATGTCCTGTGTATATTAAACCATCAGGGGAACACACTCTCCTTACTTATACTGTTCACCTGGTAACATGTCCCGTGAATATTAAACCATCGGTGGAAAGCACTCCCCTCACTTATACTGTTCTCCTGGTAACATGTCCCGTGTATATGAAACCATCAGGGGAACACACTCTCCTCACTTTTACTGTTCACCTGGTAACATGTCCCTTGTGTATTAAACAATCAGGGGAACACACTCTCCTCACTTATACTGTTCACCTGGTAACATGTCCTGTGTATATTAAACCATCAGGGGAACACACTCTCCTTACTTATACTGTTCACCTGGTAACATGTCCCGTGAATATTAAACCATCGGTGGAAAGCACTCCCCTCACTTATACTGTTCTCCTGGTAACATGTCCCGTTTATATGAAACCATCAGGGGAACACACTCTCCTCACTTTTACTGTTCACCTGGTAACATGTCCCTTGTGTATTAAACAATCAGGGGAACACACTCTCCTCACTTATACTGTTCACCTGGTAACATGTCCCTTGTGTATTAATCAATCAGGGGAACACACTCTCCTCACTTATGCTGTTCACCTGGTAACATGTCCCTTGTGCATTAAACAATCAGGGGAACACACTCTCCTCACTTATACCGTTCACCTGATAACATGCCCTGTGTGTATTGAACAATCAGGGGAACACACTCTCCTCACTTACACTGTTCACCTGGTGAAATGTCCCATGTGTATTAAACAATCAGGGGATCACACTCTCCTCACTTATACCGTTCACCTGATAACATGCCCTGTGTGTATTGAACAATCAGGGGAACACACTCTCCTCACTTACACTGTTCACCTGGTGAAATGTCCCGTGTGTATTAAACCATCAGGGGAACACACTCTCCTCACTTATACTGTTCACCTGGTAACATGTCCCGTGTGTATTAAACAATCAGGGGAACACACTCTCCTCACTTATACTGTTCACCTGGTAACATGTCCCGTGTATATTAAACAATCAGGGGATCACACTCTCCTCAATTATACTATTCACCTGCTGACATGTCCCGGGTATATTAAACCATCAGCGGAACACACTCTACTAACTTATCCTGTTCACCTGGTAACATGTCCCGTGCGTGTTAAACCATCAGGGGAACACACTCTCCTCACATATACTGTTCACCTGGTGACATGTCCCGTGTGTATTAAACAATCAGGGGAACACACTCTCCTCACTTATACTGTTCACCTGGTGACATGTCCCGTGTGTATTAAACAATCAGGGGATCACACTTTCCTCAATTATACTGTTCACCTGGTAACATGTCCCGTGTATATTAAACCATCAGGGGAACTCACTCTCCTCACTTATACTGTTCATCTGGTAACATGTCCCGTGCATATTAAACCATCAGGGGAACACACTCTCCTCACTTATACTGTTCACCTGGTAACATGTCCTGTATGTATTAAACAATCAGGGGAACACACTCTCCTCACTTATACTGTTCACCTGGTAACATGTCCTGTGAATATTAAACCATCAGGGGAACACATTCTACAAACTTATCCTGTTCACCTGGTGACATGTCCTGTATGTATTAAACAATCAGGGGATCACACTTTCCTCAATTATACTGTTCACCTGGTAACATGTCCCGTGTATATTAAACCATCAGGGGAACACACTCTCTTCACATATACTGTTCACCTGGTAACATGTCCCGTGTGTATTAAACAATCAGGGGAACACACTCTCCTCACTTATACTATTCACCTGGTAACATGTCCCGTGCGTGTTAAACCATCAGGGGAACACAATCTCCTCACTTATTCTGTTCACCTGGTAACATGTCCCGTGAGTATTAAACAATCAGGGGAACACACTCTCCTCACTTATACTGTTCACCTGGTAATATGTCCAGTGTATATTAAACCATCAGGGGAACACACTCTCCTCACTTATACTGTTCATCTGGTAATATGTCCAGTGTATATTAAACCATCAGGGGAACACACTCTCCTCACTTATACTGTTCACCTGGTAACATGTCCGGTGTGTATTAAACAATCAGGGGAAGAAACTCTCCTCACTTATACTGTTCACCTGGTAACATGTCCTGTGTGCATTTAACCATCAGAGGAACACACTCTCCTCACTGATACTGTTCATCTGGTAACATGTCCCGTCAGTATTAAACCATTAGGAGAACACAGTCTCCTCACTTATACTGTTCACCTGGTAACATGTCCTTTGCATATTTAACCATCTGGGGAAAACATTCTGCTCACTTATACTGTTCACCTGGTGACATGTCCCGTGTGTATTAAACAATCAGGGGAACACACTCTCCTCACTTATACTGTTCACCTGGTGACATGTCCCGTGTGTATTAAACAATCAGGGGAACACACTCTCCTCACTTATACTGTTCACCTGGTAACATGTCCAGTGTATATTAAACCATCAGGGGAACACACTCTCCTCACTTATACTGTTCACCTGGTGACATGTCCCGTGTGTATTAAACAATCAGGGGAACACACTCTCCTCACTTATACTGTTCACCTGGTGACATGTCCCGTGTGTATTAAACAATCAGGGGAACACACTCTCCTCACTTATACTGTTCACCTGGTGACATGTCCCGTGTGTATTAAACAATCAGGGGAACACACTCTCCTCACTTATACTGTTCACCTGGTAACATGTCCAGTGTATATTAAACCATCAGGGGAACACACTCTCCTCACTTCTTCTGTTCACCCGATGACATGTCCCGTCAGTATTAAACAATCAGGGGAACACACTCTCGTCAATTATACTGTTCACCTGGTAACATGTCCCGTGCGTGTTAAACCATCAGGGGAACACACTCTCCTCACTTATACTGTTCACCTGGTAACATGTCCCGTGAGTATTAAACAATCAGGGGAACACACTCTCCTCACTTATACTGTTCACCAGATAATATGTCCAGTGTATATTAAACCATCAGGGGAACACATTCTCCTCACTTATACTGTTCACCTGGTAACATGTCCTGTTTGTATGAAACAATCAGGGGAACACACTCTCCTCACTTATACTGTTCACCTGGTAACATGTCCTGTGTATATTAAACCATCAGGGGAACACACTCTCCTTACTTATACTGTTCACCTGGTAACATGTCCCGTGAATATTAAACCATCGGGGGAAAGCACTCCCCTCACTTATACTGTTCTCCTGGTAACATGTCCCGTGTATATGAAACCATCAGGTGAACACACTCTCCTCACTTTTACTGTTCACCTGGTAACATGTCCCGTGTGTATTAAACAATCAGGGGAACACACTCTCCTCACTTATACTGTTCACCTGGTGACATGTCCCGTGTGCATTAAACAATCAGGGGAACACACTCTCCTCACTTATACCGTTCACCTGATAACATGCCCTGTGTGTATTGAACAATCAGGGGAACACACTCTCCTCACTTACACTGTTCACCTGGTGAAATGTCCCGTGTGTATAAAACCATCAGGGGAACAGACTCTCCTCACTTATACTGTTCACCTGGTGACATGTCCCGTCAGTATTAAACAATCAGGGGAACAGAGTCTCCTCACTTCTACTGTTCACCTGGTAACATGTCCCGTGTGCATTAAACCATCAGGGGAACACACTCTCCTCACTTATACTGTTCACCTGGTAACATGTCCCGTGTGTATTGAACAATCAGGGGAACACACTCTCCTCACTTACACTGTTCACCTGGTGAAATGTCCCGTGTGTATTAAACAATCAGGGGATCACACTCTCCTCACTTATACCGTTCACCTGATAACATGCCCTGTGTGTATTGAACAATCAGGGGAACACACTCTCCTCACTTACACTGTTCACCTGGTGAAATGTCCCGTGTGTATTAAACCATCAGGGGAACAGACTCTCCTCACTTATACTGTTCACCTGGTGACATGTCCCGTCAGTATTAAACAATCAGGGGAACACACTCTCCTCACTTATACTGTTCACCTGGTAACATGTCCCGTGTGTATTAAACAATCAGGGGATCACACTCTCCTCAATTATACTATTCACCTGCTGACATGTCCCGGGTATATTAAACCATCAGCGGAACAGACTCTACTAACTTATCCTGTTCACCTGGTAACATGTCCCGTGCGTGTTAAACCATCAGGGGAACACACTCTCCTCACATATACTGTTCACCTGGTGACATGTCCCGTGTGTATTAAACAATCAGGGGAACACACTCTCCTCACTTATACTGTTCACCTGGTGACATGTCCCGTGTGTATTAAACAATCAGGGGATCACACTTTCCTCAATTATACTGTTCACCTGGTAACATGTCCCGTGTATATTAAACCATCAGGGGAACTCACTCTCCTCACTTATACTGTTCATCTGGTAACATGTCCCGTGCATATTAAACCATCAGGGGAACACACTCTCCTCACTTATACTGTTCACCTGGTAACATGTCCTGTATGTATTAAACAATCAGGGGAACACACTCTCCTCATTTATACTGTTCATCTGGTAACATGTCCAGTGAATATTAAACCATCAGGGGAACACATTCTACAAACTTATCCTGTTCACCTGGTGACATGTCCTGTATGTATTAAACAATCAGGGGAACACACTCTCCTCACTTATACTGTTCACCTGGTAACATGTCCTGTATGTATTAAACAATCAGGGGAACACACTCTCCTCATTTATACTGTTCATCTGGTAACATGTCCAGTGAATATTAAACCATCAGGGGAACACATTCTACAAACCTATCCTGTTCACCTGGTGACATGTCCCGTATGTATTAAACAATCAGGGGATCACACTTTCCTCAATTATACTGTTCACCTGGTAACATGTCCCGTGTATATTAAACCATCAGGGGAACACACTCTCTTCACATATACTGTTCACCTGGTAACATGTCCCGTGTGTATTAAACAATCAGGGGAACACACTCTCCTCACTTATACTATTCACCTGGTAACATGTCCCGTGCGTGTTAAACCATCAGGGGAACACAATCTCCTCACTTATTCTGTTCACCTGGTAACATGTCCCGTGAGTATTAAACAATCAGGGGAACACACTCTCCTCACTTATACTGTTCACCTGGTAATATGTCCAGTGTATATTAAACCATCAGGGGAACACACTCTCCTCACTTATACTGTTCATCTGGTAATATGTCCAGTGTATATTAAACCATCAGGGGAACACACTCTCCTCACTTATACTGTTCACCTGGTAATATGTCCAGTGTATATTAAACCATCAGGGGAACACACTCTCCTCACTTATACTGTTCACCTGGTAATATGTCCCGTGTGTATTAAACAATCAGGGGAACACACTCTCCTCACTTATACTGTTCACCTGGTAACATGTCCCGTGTGTATTAAACAATCAGGGGAACACACTCTCCTCACTTATACTGTTCACCTGGTAATATGTCCAGTGTATATTAAACCATCAGGGGAACACACTCTCCTCACTTATTCTGTTCACCTGGTAACAAGTCGGGTGAGTATCAAACAATCAGGGGAACACACTCTCCTCACTTATACTTTTCACCTGGTAACATGTCCCGTGTATATTAAACCATCAGGGGAACACACTCTCCTCACTTATTCTGTTCACCTGGTAACATGTCCGGTGAGTATCAAACAATCAGGGGAACACACTCTCCTCACTTATACTTTTCACCTGGTAACATGTCCCGTGTATATTAAACAATCAGGGGAACACACTCTCCTCACTTATACTGTTCACCTGGTAATATGTCCAGTGTATATTAAACCATCAGGGGAACACACTCTCCTCACTTATTCTGTTCACCTGGTAACATGTCCCGTGAGTATCAAACAATCAGGGGAACACACTCTTCTCACTTATACTGTTCACCTGGTAATTTGTCCAGTGTATATTAAACCATCAGGGGAACACACTCTCTTCACTTATTCTGTTCACCTGGTAACATGTCCCGTGAGTATCAAACAATCAGGGGAACACACTCTCCTCACTTCTACTGTTCACCTGGTAACATGTCCCGTGTGCATTAAAAAATCAGGGGAACACACTCTCCTCACTTATACTGTTCACCTGGTAACATGTCCCGTGTATATTAAACCATCAGGGGAACACACTCGCCTCACTTATACTGTTCACCAGGTAACATGTCCCGTGAGTATTAAACCATCAGGGGAGCACACTCTCCTCACTTATACTGTTCATTTGGTCATATGTCCCGTCGATATTAAACCATAAGGTGAACACTCTCTCCTCACTTATACTGTTCATCTGGTAACGTGTCCCGTGTATATTAAACCATCAGGGGAACACACTCTCCTCACTTATACTGATCATCTGGTAACATGTCCCGTGTGTATTAAACAATCAGGGGAACACATTCTCCTCACTTACACTGTTCATCTGGTAACGTGTCCCGTGTATATTAAACCATCAGGGGAGCACACTCTCCTCACTTATACTGTTCACCTGGTAACATGTCCCGTGTTTTTCAACAATCAGGGGAATACATTCTCCTCACTTATACTGTTCATCTGGTAACATGTCCCGTGTATATTAAACCATCAGGGGAACACACTCTCCTCACTTATACAGTTCACCTGGTAACTTGTCCCGTGTATATTAAACAATCAGGGGAATACATTCTCCTCACTTATACTGTTCACCTGGTGACATGTCCTGTGTGTATTAAACAATCAGGGGAACACACTCTCCTCACTCATACTGTTCACCTCGTAACATGTCGCGTGTGTATTAAACAATCAGGGGAACACACTCTCCTCACTTATACTGTTCACCTGGTAACATGTCCCGTGTATATGAAACCATCATGGGAACACACTCTCCTCACTTCTACTGTTCACCTGGTAAAATGTCCCGTGTGCATTAAAAAATCAGGGGAACACACTCTCCTCACTTCTACTGTTCATCTGGTAACATGTCCCGTGTATATTAAACAATCAGGGGAATACATTCTCCTCACTTATACTGTTCACCTGGTAATATGTCCAGTGTATATTAAACCATCAGGGGAACACACTCTCCTCACTTATACTGTTCACCTCGTAACATGTCGCGTGTGTATTAAACAATCAGGGGAACACACTCTCCTCACTTATACTGTTCACCTCGTAACATGTCGCGTGTGTATTAAACAATCAGGGGAACACACTCTCCTCACTTATACTGTTCACCTGGTAACATGTCCCGTGTTCATTACGCCATCAAGGGAGCACACTCTCCTCACTTCTTCTGTTCATCTGGTCATATGTACCGTCGATATTAAACCATAAGGTGAACACACTCTCCCCACTTATACTGTTCACCTGGTAACATGTCCCGTGTATATTAAACAATCAGGGGAACACTCTCTCCTCACTTATACTGTTCACCTGGTAACATGTCCTGTGTGTATTAAACAATCAGGGTAACACACTCTCCTCACTTATACTGTTCACCTGGTAACATGTCCCGTGTGTATTAAACAATCAGGGGAACACACTCTCCTCACTTATACTGTTCATCTGGTAACATGTCCTGTGTATATTAAACCATCAGGGGAACACACTCTCCTCACTTATACTGTTCACCTGGTAACATGTCCTGTGTATATTAAACCATCAGGGGAACACACTCTCTTCACTTATACTGTTCACCTGGTAACATGTCCCGTGTATATGAAACCATCAAGGGAACACACTCTCCTCACTTATACTGTTCATCTGGTAACATGTCCTGTGTGCATTAAACCATCAGGTTAACACACTCTCCTCACTTATACTGTTCACCTGGTAACATGTCCCGTGTGTATTAAACAATCAGGGGAACACACTCTCCTCACTTATACTGTTCATCTGGTAACATGTCCTGTGAATATTAAACCATCAGGGGAACACACTCTCCTCACTTCTACTGTTCATCTGGTAACATGTCCCGTGTGCATTAAAAAATCAGGGGAACACACTCTCCTCACTTATACTGTTCACCTGGTAACATGTCCCGTGTATATGAAACCATCAGGGGAACACACTCTCCTCACTTATACTGTTCACCTGGTAACATGTCCCGTGTATATTAAACCATCAGGGGAACACACTCTCCTCACTTCTACTGTTCGCCTGGTAACATGTCCCGTGTGCATTAAAAAATCAGGGGAACACACTCTCCTCACTTATACTGTTCACCTGGTAACATGTCCCGTGTATATGAAACCATCATGGGAACACACTCTCCTCACTTATACTGTTCACCTGGTAACATGTCCCGTTTATATTAAACCATCAGGGGAACACACTCTCCTCACTTATACTGTTCACCTGGTGACATGTCCCGTGTGTATTAAACAATCAGGGGAACACACTCTCCTCACTTATACTGTTCACCTGGTAACATGTCCAGTGAGTATTAAACCATCAGGGGAGCACACTCTCCTCACTTATACTGTTCATTTGGTCATATGTCCCGTCGATATTAAACCATAAGGTGAACACTCTCTCCTCACTTATACTGTTCATCTGGTAACGTGTACCGTGTATATTAAACCATCAGGGGAACACACTCTCCTCACTTATACTGTTCATTTGGTCATATGTCCCGTCGATATTAAACCATAAGGTGAACACTCTCTCCTCACTTATACTGATCATCTGGTAACATGTCCCGTGTGTATTAAACAATCAGGGGAACACATTCTCCTCACTTACACTGTTCATCTGGTAACGTGTCCCGTGTATATTAAACCATCAGGGGAGCACACTCTCCTCACTTATACTGTTCACCTGGTGACATGTCCCGTGTGTATTAAACAATCAGGGGAACACCCTCTCCTCACTTATCCTGTTCTCCTGGTAACATGTCCCGTGTGCATTAAAAAATCAGGGGAACACACTCTCCTCACTTATACTGTTCACCTGGTGACATGTCCCGTGTGTATTAAACAATCAGGGGAACACACTCTCCTCAATTATACTGTTCACCTGGTGACATGTCCCGTGTGTATTAAACAATCAGGGGAACACACTCTCCTCACTTATAATGTTCACCTGGTGACATGTCCCGTGTGTATTAAACAATCAGGGGAACACACTCTCCTCACTTATACTGTTCACCAGGTGACATGTCCCGTGTGTATTAAACAATCAGGGGAACGCACTCTCCTCAATTATACTGTTCACCTGGTAACATGTCCCGTGTATATTAAACCATCAGGGGAACACACTCTCTTCACTTATACTGTTCACCTGGTAACATGTCCCGTGTGCATGAAACCATCATGGGAACACACTCTCCTCACTTCTACTGTTCACCTGGTAACATGTCCCGTGTATATTAAACCATCAGGGGAACACACTCTCCTCACTTATACTGTTCACCTGGTAACATGTCCCGTGAGTATTAAACCATCAGGGGAGCACACTCTCCTCACTTATACTGTTCATTTGGTCATATGTCCCGTCGATATTAAACCATAAGGTGAACACTCTCTCCTCACTTATACTGTTCATCTGGTAACGTGTCCCGTGTATATTAAACCATCAGGGGAACACACTCTCCTCACTTATACTGTTTACCTGGTAACATGTCCCGTGAGTATTAAACCATCAGGGGAGCACACTCTCCTCACTTATACTGTTCATTTGGTCATATGTCCCGTCGATATTAAAACATAAGGTGAACACTCTCTCCTCACTTATACTGATCATCTGGTAACATGTCCCGTGTGTATTAAACAATCAGGGGAACACATTCTCCTCACTTACACTGTTCATCTGGTAACGTGTCCCGTGTATATTAAACCATCAGGGGAGCACACTCTCCTCACTTATACTGTTCATCTGGTGACATGTCCTGTGTGTATTAAACAATCAGGGGAACACACTCTCCTCACTCATACTGTTCACCTCGTAACATGTCGCGTGTGTATTAAACAATCAGGGGAACACACTCTCCTCACTTATACTGTTCACCTCGTAACATGTCGCGTGTGTATTAAACAATCAGGGGAACACACTCTCCTCCCTTATACTGTTCATCTGGTAACGTGTCCCGTGTATACTAAACCATCAGGGGAACACACTCTCCTCACTTATACTGTTCACCTCGTAACATGTCGCGTCTGTATTAAACAATCAGGGGAACACACTCTCCTCACTTATACTGTTCACCTCGTAACATGTCGCGTGTGTATTAAACAATCAGGGGAACACACTCTCCTCACTTATACTGTTCACCTGGTAACATGTCCCGTGTGCATTACGCCATCAGGGGAGCACACTCTCCTCACTTCTTCTGTTCATCTGGTCATATGTACCGTCGATATTAAACCATAAGGTGAACACACTCTCCTCACTTATACTGTTCACCTGGTAACATGTCCCATGTGTATTAAACAATCAGGGGAACACTCTCTCCTCACTTATACTGTTCACCTGGTAACATGTCCCGTGCGTATTAAACAATCAGGGGAACACACTCTCCTCACTTATACTGTTCACCTGGTAACATGTCCTGTGTGTATTAAACAATCAGGGTAACACACTCTCCTCACTTATACTGTTCACCTGGTAACATGTCCCGTGTGTATTAAACAATCAGGGGAACACACTCTCCTCACTTATACTGTTCACCTGGTAACATGTCCCGTGTTCATTACGCCATCAGGGGAGCACACTCTCCTCACTTCTTCTGTTCATCTGGTCATATGTACCGTCGATATTAAACCATAAGGTGAACACACTCTCCCCACTTATACTGTTCACCTGGTAACATGTCCCGTGTATATTAAACAATCAGGGGAACACTCTCTCCTCACTTATACTGTTCACCTGGTAACATGTCCTGTGTGTATTAAACAATCAGGGTAACACACTCTCCTCACTTATACTGTTCACCTGGTAACATGTCCCGTGTGTATTAAACAATCAGGGGAACACACTCTCCTCACTTATACTGTTCATCTGGTAACATGTCCTGTGTATATTAAACCATCAGGGGAACACACTCTCCTCACTTATACTGTTCACCTGGTAACATGTCCTGTGTATATTAAACCATCAGGGGAACACACTCTCTTCACTTATACTGTTCACCTGGTAACTTGTCCCGTGTGTATTAAACAATCAGGGGAACACACTCTCCTCACTTATACTGTTCATCTGGTAACATGTCCTGTGTATATTAAACCATCAGGGGAACACACTCTCCTCACTTCTACTGTTCATCTGGTAACATGTCCCGTGTGCATTAAAAAATCAGGGGAACACACTCTCCTCACTTATACTGTTCACCTGGTAACATGTCCCGTGTATATGAAACCATCAGGGCAACACACTCTCCTCACTTATACTGTTCACCTGGTAACATGTCCCGTGTATATTAAACCATCAGGGGAACACACTCTCCTCACTTCTACTGTTCGCCTGGTAACATGTCCCGTGTGCATTAAAAAATCAGGGGAACACACTCTCCTCACTTATACTGTTCACCTGGTAACATGTCCCGTGTATATGAAACCATCATGGGAACACACTCTCCTCACTTATACTGTTCACCTGGTAACATGTCCCGTGTATATTAAACCATCAGGGGAACACACTCTCCTCACTTATACTGTTCACCTGGTAACATGTCCAGTGAGTATTAAACCATCAGGGGAGCACACTTTCCTCACTTATACTGTTCATTTGGTCATATGTCCCGTCGATATTAAACCATAAGGTGAACACTCTCTCCTCACTTATACTGTTCATCTGGTAACGTGTACCGTGTATATTAAACCATCAGGGGAACACACTCTCCTCACTTATACTGTTCATTTGGTCATATGTCCCGTCGATATTAAACCATAAGGTGAACACTCTCTCCTCACTTATACTGATCATCTGGTAACATGTCCCGTGTGTATTAAACAATCAGGGGAACACATTCTCCTCACTTACACTGTTCATCTGGTAACGTGTCCCCTGTATATTAAACCATCAGGGGAGCACACTCTCCTCACTTATACTGTTCACCTGGTGACATGTCCCGTGTGTATTAAACAATCAGGGGAACACCCTCTCCTCACTTATACTGTTCTCCTGGTAACATGTCCCGTGTGCATTAAAAAATCAGGGGAACACACTCTCCTCACTAAAACTGTTCACCTGGTGACATGTCCCGTGTGTATTAAACAATCAGGGGAACACACTCTCCTCAATTATACTGTTCACCTGGTGACATGTCCCGTGTGTATTAAACAATCAGGGGAACACACTCTCCTCACTTATAATGTTCACCTGGTGACATGTCCCGTGTGTATTAAACAATCAGGGGAACACACTCTCCTCACTTATACTGTTCACCTGGTGACATGTCCCGTGTGTATTAAACAATCAGGGGAACACACTCTCCTCAATTATACTGTTCACCTGGTAACATGTCCCGTGTATATTAAACCATCAGGGGAACACACTCTCTTCACTTATACTGTTCACCTGGTAACATGTCCCGTGTGCATGAAACCATCATGGGAACACACTCTCCTCACTTCTACTGTTCACCTGGTAACATGTCCCGTGTATATTAAACCATCAGGGGAACACACTCTCCTCACTTATACTGTTCACCTGGTGACATGTCCCGTGTATATTAAACCATCAGGGGAACACACTCTCCTCACTTATACTGTTCACCTGGTGACATGTCCCGTGTGTATTAAACAATCAGGGGAACACACTCTCCTCAATTATACTGTTCACCTGGTAACATGTCCCGTGTATATTAAACCATCAGGGGAACACACTCTCTTCACTTATACTGTTCACCTGGTAACATGTCCCGTGTGCATGAAACCATCATGGGAACACACTCTCCTCACTTCTACTGTTCACCTGGTAACATGTCCCGTGTATATTAAACCATCAGGGGAACACACTCTCCTCACTTATACTGTTCACCTGGTGACATGTCCCGTGAGTATTAAACCATCAGGGGAGCACACTCTCCTCACTTATACTGTTCATTTGGTCATATGTCCCGTCGATATTAAAACATAAGGTGAAAACTCTCTCCTCACTTATACTGATCATCTGGTAACATGTCCCGTGTGTATTAAACAATCAAGGGAACACATTCTCCTCACTTATACTGTTCACCTGGTAACATGTCCCGTGTATATTAAACAATCAGGGGAACACATTCTCCTCACTTATACTGTTCATCTGGTAACGTGTCCCGTGTATATTAAACCATCAGGGGAGCACACTCTCCTCACTTATACTGTTCACCTGGTAACATGTCCCGTGTATATTAAACAATCAGGGGAATACATTCTCCTCACTTATACTGTTCATCTGGTGACATGTCCTGTGTGTATTAAACAATCAGGGGAACACACTCTCCTCACTCATACTGTTCACCTCGTAACATGTCGCGTGTGTATTAAACAATCAGGGGAACACACTCTCCTCACTTATACTGTTCACCTCGTAACATGTCGCTTGTGTATTAATCAATCAGGGGAACACACTCTCCTCACTTATACTGTTCATCTGGTAACGTGTCCCGTGTATACTAAACCATCAGGGGAACACACTCTCCTCACTTATACTGTTCACCTCGTAACATGTCGCGTGTGTATTAAACAATCAGGGGAACACACTCTCCTCACTTATACTGTTCACCTCGTAACATGTCGCGTGTGTATTAAACAATCAGGGGAACACACTCTCCTCACTTATACTGTTCACCTGGTAACATGTCCCGTGTGCATTACGCCATCAGGGGAGCACACTCTCCTCACTTCTTCTGTTCATCTGGTCATATGTACCGTCGATATTAAACCATAAGGTGAACACACTCTCCTCACTTATACTGTTCACCTGGTAACATGTCCCATGTGTATTAAACAATCAGGGGAACACTCTCTCCTCACTTATACTGTTCACCTGGTAACATGTCCCGTGCGTATTAAACAATCAGGGGAACACTCTCTCCTCACTTATACTGTTCACCTGGTAACATGTCCCATGTGTATTAAACAATCAGGGGAACACTCTCTCCTCACTTATACTGTTCACCTGGTAACATGTCCCGTGCGTATTAAACAATCAGGGGAACACACTCTCCTCACTTATACTGTTCACCTGGTAACATGTCCTGTGTGTATTAAACAATCAGGGTAACACACTCTCCTCACTTATACTGTTCACCTGGTAACATGTCCCGTGTGTATTAAACAATCAGGGGAACACACTCTCCTCACTTATACTGTTCACCTGGTAACATGTCCCGTGTTCATTACGCCATCAGGGGAGCACACTCTCCTCACTTCTTCTGTTCATCTGGTCATATGTACCGTCGATATTAAACCATAAGGTGAACACACTCTCCCCACTTATACTGTTCACCTGGTAACATGTCCCGTGTATATTAAACAATCAGGGGAACACTCTCTCCTCACTTATACTGTTCACCTGGTAACATGTCCTGTGTGTATTAAACAATCAGGGTAACACACTCTCCTCACTTATACTGTTCACCTGGTAACATGTCCCGTGTGTATTAAACAATCAGGGGAACACACTCTCCTCACTTATACTGTTCAACTGGTAACATGTCCCGTGTGTATTAAACAATCAGGGGAACACACTCTCCTCACTTATACTGTTCACCAGGTGACATGTCCCGTGTATATTAAACCATCAGGGGAACACACTCTCCTCACTTATACTGTTCACCTGGTAACATGTCCTGTGTATATTAAACCATCAGGGGAACACACTCTCTTCACTTATACTGTTCACCTGGTAACATGTCCCGTGTGTATTAAACAATCAGGGGAACACACTCTCCTCACTTATACTGTTCATCTGGTAACATGTCCTGTGTATATTAAACCATCAGGGGAACACACTCTCCTCACTTCTACTGTTCATCTGGTAACATGTCCCGTGTGCATTAAAAAATCAGGGGAACACACTCTCCTCACTTATACTGTTCACCTGGTAACATGTCCCGTGTATATGAAACCATCAGGGGAACACACTCTCCTCACTTATACTGTTCACCTGGTAACATGTCCCGTGTATATTAAACCATCAGGGGAACACACTCTCCTCACTTCTACTGTTCGCCTGGTAACATGTCCCGTGTGCATTAAAAAATCAGGGGAACACACTCTCCTCACTTATACTGTTCACCTGGTAACATGTCCCGTGTATATGAAACCATCATGGGAACACACTCTCCTCACTTATACTGTTCACCTGGTAACATGTCCCGTGTATATTAAACCATCAGGGGAACACACTCTCCTCACTTATACTGTTCACCTGGTGACATGTCCCGTGTGTATTAAACAATCAGGGGAACACACTCTCCTCACTTATACTGTTCACCTGGTAACATGTCCAGTGAGTATTAAACCATAAGGTGAACACTCTCTCCTCACTTATACTGATCATCTGGTAACATGTCCCGTGTGTATTAAACAATCAGGGGAACACACTCTCCTCACTTATACTGTTCATCTGGTAACATGTCCTGTGTATATTAAACCATCAGGGGAACACACTCTCCTCACTTATACTGTTCACCTGGTAACATGTCCTGTGTATATTAAACCATCAGGGGAACACACTCTCTTCACTTATACTGTTCACCTGGTAACATGTCCCGTGTGTATTAAACAATCAGGGGAACACACTCTCCTCACTTATACTGTTCATCTGGTAACATGTCCTGTGTATATTAAACCATCAGGGGAACACACTCTCCTCACTTCTACTGTTCATCTGGTAACATGTCCCGTGTGCATTAAAAAATCAGGGGAACACACTCTCCTCACTTATACTGTTCACCTGGTAACATGTCCCGTGTATATGAAACCATCAGGGGAACACACTCTCCTCACTTATACTGTTCACCTGGTAACATGTCCCGTGTATATTAAACCATCAGGGGAACACACTCTCCTCACTTCTACTGTTCGCCTGGTAACATGTCCCGTGTGCATTAAAAAATCAGGGGAACACACTCTCCTCACTTATACTGTTCACCTGGTAACATGTCCCGTGTATATGAAACCATCATGGGAACACACTCTCCTCACTTATACTGTTCACCTGGTAACATGTCCCGTGTATATTAAACCATCAGGGGAACACACTCTCCTCACTTATACTGTTCACCTGGTGACATGTCCCGTGTGTATTAAACAATCAGGGGAACACACTCTCCTCACTTATACTGTTCACCTGGTAACATGTCCAGTGAGTATTAAACCATCAGGGGAGCACACTCTCCTCACTTATACTGTTCATTTGGTCATATGTCCCGTCGATATTAAACCATAAGGTGAACACTCTCTCCTCACTTATACTGTTCATCTGGTAACGTGTACCGTGTATATTAAACCATCAGGGGAACACACTCTCCTCACTTATACTGTTCATTTGGTCATATGTCCCGTCGATATTAAACCATAAGGTGAACACTCTCTCCTCACTTATACTGATCATCTGGTAACATGTCCCGTGTGTATTAAACAATCAGGGGAACACATTCTCCTCACTTACACTGTTCATCTGGTAACGTGTCCCGTGTATATTAAACCATCAGGGGAGCACACTCTCCTCACTTATACTGTTCACCTGGTGACATGTCCCGTGTGTATTAAACAATCAGGGGAACACCCTCTCCTCACTTATACTGTTCTCCTGGTAACATGTCCCGTGTGCATTAAAAAATCAGGGGAACACACTCTCCTCACTTATACTGTTCACCTGGTGACATGTCCCGTGTGTATTAAACAATCAGGGGAACACACTCTCCTCAATTATACTGTTCACCTGGTGACATGTCCCGTGTGTATTAAACAATCAGGGGAACACACTCTCCTCACTTATACTGTTCACCTGGTGACATGTCCCGTGTGTATTAAACAATCAGGGGAACACACTCTCCTCAATTATACTGTTCACCTGGTGACATGTCCCGTGTGTATTAAACAATCAGGGGAACACACTCTCCTCACTTATAATGTTCACCTGGTGACATGTCCCGTGTGTATTAAACAATCAGGGGAACACACTCTCCTCACTTATACTGTTCACCTGGTGACATGTCCCGTGTGTATTAAACAATCAGGGGAACACACTCTCCTCAATTATACTGTTCACCTGGTAACATGTCCCGTGTATATTAAACCATCAGGGGAACACACTCTCTTCACTTATACTGTTCACCTGGTAACATGTCCCGTGTGCATGAAACCATCATGGGAACACACTCTCCTCACTTCTACTGTTCACCTGGTAACATGTCCCGTGTGCATTAAAAAATCAGGGGAACACCCTCTCCTCACTTATACTGTTCACCTGGTAACATGTCCCGTGTATATTAAACCATCAGGGGAACACACTCTCCTCACTTATACTGTTCACCTGGTAACATGTCCCGTGAGTATTAAACCATCAGGGGAGCACACTCTCCTCACTTATACTGTTCATTTGGTCATATGTCCCGTCGATATTAAACCATAAGGTGAACACTCTCTCCTCACTTATACTGTTCATCTGGTAACGTGTCCCGTGTATATTAAACCATCAGGGGAACACACTCTCCTCACTTATACTGTTTACCTGGTAACATGTCCCGTGAGTATTAAACCATCAGGGGAGCACACTCTCCTCACTTATACTGTTCATTTGGTCATATGTCCCGTCGATATTAAACCATAAGGTGAACACTCTCTCCTCACTTATACTGATCATCTGGTAACATGTCCCGTGTGTATTAAACAATCAGGGGAACACATTCTCCTCACTTACACTGTTCATCTGGTAACGTGTCCCGTGTATATTAAACCATCAGGGGAGCACACTCTCCTCACTTATACTGTTCACCTGGTAACATGTCCCGTGTATATTAAACAATCAGGGGAATACATTCTCCTCACTTATACTGTTCATCTGGTGACATGTCCTGTGTGTATTAAACAATCAGGGGAACACACTCTCCTCACTCATACTGTTCACCTCGTAACATGTCGCGTGTGTATTAAACAATCAGGGGAACACACTCTCCTCACTTATACTGTTCACCTCGTAACATGTCGCGTGTGTATTAAACAATCAGGGGAACACACTCTCCTCACTTATACTGTTCATCTGGTAACGTGTCCCGTGTATACTAAACCATCAGGGGAACACACTCTCCTCACTTATACTGTTCACCTCGTAACATGTCGCGTGTGTATTAAACAATCAGGGGAACACACTCTCCTCACTTATACTGTTCACCTCGTAACATGTCGCGTGTGTATTAAACAATCAGGGGAACACACTCTCCTCACTTATACTGTTCACCTGGTAACATGTCCCGTGTGCATTACGCCATCAGGGGATCACACTCTCCTCACTTCTTCTGTTCATCTGGTCATATGTACCGTCGATATTAAACCATAAGGTGAACACACTCTCCTCACTTATACTGTTCACCTGGTAACATGTCCCATGTGTATTAAACAATCAGGGGAACACTCTCTCCTCACTTATACTGTTCACCTGGTAACATGTCCCGTGCGTATTAAACAATCAGGGGAACACACTCTCCTCACTTATACTGTTCACCTGGTAACATGTCCTGTGTGTATTAAACAATCAGGGTAACACACTCTCCTCACTTATACTGTTCACCTGGTAACATGTCCCGTGTGTATTAAACAATCAGGGGAACACACTCGCCTCACTTATACTGTTCACCTGGTAACATGTCCTGTGTATATTAAACCATCAGGGGAACACACTCTCTTCACTTATACTGTTCACCTGGTAACATGTCCAGTGAGTATTAAACCATCAGGGGAGCACACTCTCCTCACTTATACTGTTCATTTGGTCATATGTCCCGTCGATATTAAACCATAAGGTGAACACTCTCTCCTCACTTATACTGTTCATCTGGTAACGTGTACCGTGTATATTAAACCATCAGGGGAACACACTCTCCTCACTTATACTGTTCATTTGGTCATATGTCCCGTCGATATTAAACCATAAGGTGAACACTCTCTCCTCACTTATACTGATCATCTGGTAACATGTCCCGTGTGTATTAAACAATCAGGGGAACACATTCTCCTCACTTACACTGTTCATCTGGTAACGTGTCCCGTGTATATTAAACCATCAGGGGAGCACACTCTCCTCACTTATACTGTTCACCTGGTGACATGTCCCGTGTGTATTAAACAATCAGGGGAACACCCTCTCCTCACTTATACTGTTCTCCTGGTAACATGTCCCGTGTGCATTAAAAAATCAGGGGAACACACTCTCCTCACTTATACTGTTCACCTGGTGACATGTCCCGTGTGTATTAAACAATCAGGGGAACACACTCTCCTCAATTATACTGTTCACCTGGTGACATGTCCCGTGTGTATTAAACAATCAGGGGAACACACTCTCCTCACTTATACTGTTCACCTGGTGACATGTCCCGTGTGTATTAAACAATCAGGGGAACACACTCTCCTCAATTATACTGTTCACCTGGTGACATGTCCCGTGTGTATTAAACAATCAGGGGAACACACTCTCCTCACTTATAATGTTCACCTGGTGACATGTCCCGTGTGTATTAAACAATCAGGGGAACACACTCTCCTCACTTATACTGTTCACCTGGTGACATGTCCCGTGTGTATTAAACAATCAGGGGAACACACTCTCCTCAATTATACTGTTCACCTGGTAACATGTCCCGTGTATATTAAACCATCAGGGGAACACACTCTCTTCACTTATACTGTTCACCTGGTAACATGTCCCGTGTGCATGAAACCATCATGGGAACACACTCTCCTCACTTCTACTGTTCACCTGGTAACATGTCCCGTGTGCATTAAAAAATCAGGGGAACACCCTCTCCTCACTTATACTGTTCACCTGGTAACATGTCCCGTGTATATTAAACCATCAGGGGAACACACTCTCCTCACTTATACTGTTCACCTGGTAACATGTCCCGTGAGTATTAAACCATCAGGGGAGCACACTCTCCTCACTTATACTGTTCATTTGGTCATATGTCCCGTCGATATTAAACCATAAGGTGAACACTCTCTCCTCACTTATACTGTTCATCTGGTAACGTGTCCCGTGTATATTAAACCATCAGGGGAACACACTCTCCTCACTTATACTGTTTACCTGGTAACATGTCCCGTGAGTATTAAACCATCAGGGGAGCACACTCTCCTCACTTATACTGTTCATTTGGTCATATGTCCCGTCGATATTAAACCATAAGGTGAACACTCTCTCCTCACTTATACTGATCATCTGGTAACATGTCCCGTGTGTATTAAACAATCAGGGGAACACATTCTCCTCACTTACACTGTTCATCTGGTAACGTGTCCCGTGTATATTAAACCATCAGGGGAGCACACTCTCCTCACTTATACTGTTCACCTGGTAACATGTCCCGTGTATATTAAACAATCAGGGGAATACATTCTCCTCACTTATACTGTTCATCTGGTGACATGTCCTGTGTGTATTAAACAATCAGGGGAACACACTCTCCTCACTCATACTGTTCACCTCGTAACATGTCGCGTGTGTATTAAACAATCAGGGGAACACACTCTCCTCACTTATACTGTTCACCTCGTAACATGTCGCGTGTGTATTAAACAATCAGGGGAACACACTCTCCTCACTTATACTGTTCATCTGGTAACGTGTCCCGTGTATACTAAACCATCAGGGGAACACACTCTCCTCACTTATACTGTTCACCTCGTAACATGTCGCGTGTGTATTAAACAATCAGGGGAACACACTCTCCTCACTTATACTGTTCACCTCGTAACATGTCGCGTGTGTATTAAACAATCAGGGGAACACACTCTCCTCACTTATACTGTTCACCTGGTAACATGTCCCGTGTGCATTACGCCATCAGGGGATCACACTCTCCTCACTTCTTCTGTTCATCTGGTCATATGTACCGTCGATATTAAACCATAAGGTGAACACACTCTCCTCACTTATACTGTTCACCTGGTAACATGTCCCATGTGTATTAAACAATCAGGGGAACACTCTCTCCTCAATTATACTGTTCACCTGGTAACATGTCCCGTGCGTATTAAACAATCAGGGGAACACACTCTCCTCACTTATACTGTTCACCTGGTAACATGTCCTGTGTGTATTAAACAATCAGGGTAACACACTCTCCTCACTTATACTGTTCACCTGGTAACATGTCCCGTGTGTATTAAACAATCAGGGGAACACACTCGCCTCACTTATACTGTTCACCTGGTAACATGTCCTGTGTATATTAAACCATCAGGGGAACACACTCTCTTCACTTATACTGTTCACCTGGTAACATGTCCCGTGTATATGAAACCATCAGGGGAACACACTCTCCTCACTTATACTGTTCATCTGGTAACGTGTCCCGTGTATACTAAACCATCAGGGGAACACCCTCTCCTCATTTATACTGTTCACCTGGTAACATGTCGCGTGTGTATTAAACAATCAGGGGAACACACTCTCCTCACTTATACTGTTCACCTGGTAACATGTCCCGTGTATATGAAACCATCATGGGAACACACTCTCCTCACTTCTACTGTTCATCTGGTAACGTGTCCCGTGTATACTAAACCATCAGGGGAACACACTCTCCTCACTTATACTGTTCACCTCGTAACATGTCGCGTGTGTATTAAACAATCAGGGGAACACACTCTCCTCACTTATACTGTTCACCTCGTAACATGTCGCGTGTGTATTAAACAATCAGGGGAACACACTCTCCTCACTTATACTGTTCACCTGGTAACATGTCCCGTGTGCATTACGCCATCAGGGGAGCACACTCTCCTCACTTCTTCTGTTCATCTGGTCATATGTACCGTCGATATTAAACCATAAGGTGAACACACTCTCCGCACTTATACTGTTCACCTGGTAACATGTCCCATGTGTATTAAACAATCAGGGGAACACTCTCTCCTCACTTATACTGTTCACCTGGTAACATGTCCCGTGCGTATTAAACAATCAGGGGAACACACTCTCCTCACTTATACTGTTCACCTGGTAACATGTCCTGTGTGTATTAAACAATCAGGGTAACACACTCTCCTCACTTATACTGTTCACCTGGTAACATGTCCCGTGTGTATTAAACAATCAGGGGAACACACTCTCCTCACTTATACTGTTCACCTGGTAACATGTCCTGTGTATATTAAACCATCAGGGGAACACACTCTCTTCACTTATACTGTTCACCTGGTAACATGTCCCGTGTATATGAAACCATCAGGGGAACACACTCTCCTCACTTATACTGTTCATCTGGTAACGTGTCCCGTGTATACTAAACCATCAGGGGAACACACTCTCCTCACTTATACTGTTCACCTGGTAACATGTACCTTGTATATTAAACAATCAGGGGAACACACTCTCCTCACTTATACTGTTCACCTGGTAACATGTCCTGTGTATATTAAACCATTAGGGGAACACACTCTCTTCACTTATACTGTTCACCTGGTAACATGTCCCGTGTGTATTAAAAAATCAGGGGAACACACTCTCCTCACTTATACTGTTCACCTGGTAACATGTCCCGTGTATATTAAACCATCAGGGGAACACACTCTCCTCACTTATACTGTTCACCTGGTAACATGTCCCGTGTATATTAAACCATCAGGGGAACACACTCTCCTCACTTATACTGTTCACCTGGTAACATGTCCCGTGTGCATTAAAAAATCAGGGGAACACACTCTCCTCACTTATACTGTTCACCTGGTAACATGTCCCGTGTATATTAAACCATCAGGGGAACACACTCTCCTCACTTATACTGTTCACCTGGTAACATGTCCCGTGAGTATTAAACCATCAGGGGAGCACACTCTCCTCACTTATACTGTTCATTTGGTCATATGTCCCGTCGATATTAAACCATAAGGTGAACACTCTCTCCTCACTTATACTGTTCATCTGGTAACGTGTCCCGTGTATATTAAACCATCAGGGGAATACACTCTCCTCACTTATACTGTTTACCTGGTAACATGTCCCGTGAGTATTAAACCATCAGGGGAGCACACTCTCCTCACTTATACTGTTCATTTGGTCATATGTCCCGTCGATATTAAACCATAAGGTGAACACTCTCTCCTCACTTATACTGATCATCTGGTAACATGTCCCGTGTGTATTAAACAATCAGGGGAACACATTCTCCTCACTTACACTGTTCATCTGGTAACGTGTCCCGTGTATATTAAACCATCAGGGGAGCATACTCTCCTCACTTATACTGTTCACCTGGTAACATGTCCCGTGTATATTAAACAATCAGGGCAATACATTCTCCTCACTTATACTGTTCAACTGGTAACATGTCCCGTGTATATTAAACCATCAGGGGAACACACTCTCCTCACTTATACAGTTCACCTGGTACCATGTCCCGTGTATATTAAACAATCAGGGGAATACATTCTCCTCACTTATACTGTTCACCTGGTGACATGTCCTGTGTGTATTAAACCATCAGGGGAACACACTCTCCTCACTTATACAGTTCACCTGGTACCATGTCCCGTGTATATTAAACAATCAGGGGAATACATTCTCCTCACTTATACTGTTCACCTCGTAACATGTCGCGTGTGTATTAAACAATCAGGGGAACACACTCTCCTCACTTATACTGTTCACCTGGTAACATGTCCCGTGTATATGAAACCATCATGGGAACACACTCTCCTCACTTCTACTGTTCACCTGGTAAAATGTCCCGTGTGCATTAAAAAATCAGGGGAACACACTCTCCTCACTTCTACTGTTCATCTGGTAACGTGTCCTGTGTGTATTAAACAATCAGGGGAACACACTCTCCTCACTTATACTGTTCACCTGGTAACATGTCCAGTGTGCATTACGCCATCAGGGGAGCACACTCTCCTCACTTCTTCTGTTCATCTGGTCATATGTACCGTCGATATTAAACCATAAGGTGAACACACTCTCCTCACTTATACTGTTCACCTGGTAACATGTCCCGTGTATATTAAACAATCAGGGGAACACTCTCTCCTCACTTATACTGTTCACCTGGTAACATGTCCCGTGCATATTAAACAATCAGGGGAACACACTCTCCTCACTTATACTGTTCACCTGGTAACATGTCCTGTGTGTATTAAACAATCAGGGTAACACACTCTCCTCACTTATACTGTTCACCTGGTAACATGTCCCGTGTGTATTAAACAATCAGGGGAACACACTCTCCTCACTTATACTGTTCACCTGTTAACATGTCCCGTGAGTATTAAACAATCAGGGGAACAAACTCTCCTCACTTATACTGTTCACCTGGTAACATGTCCCGTGTGTATTAAACAATCAGGGGAACACACTCTCCTCACTTATACTGTTCACCTGGTAACATGTCCCGTGTATATTAAACAATCAGGGGAACACACTCTCCTCACTTATACTGTTCACCTGGTAACATGTCCCGTGTATATGAAACCATCAGGGGAACACACTCTCCTCACTTATACTGTTCATCTGGTAACGTGTCCCGTGTATACTAAATCATCAGGGGAACACCCTCTCCTCACTTATACTGTTCACCTGGTAACATGTCCTGTGTATATTAAACCATTAGGGGAACACACTCTCTTCACTTATACTGTTCACCTGGTAACATGTCCTGTGTATATTAAACCATCAGGGGAACACACACTCTTCACTTATACTGTTCACCTGGTAACATGTCCCGTGTATATGAAACCATCATGGGAACACACTCTCCTCACTTCTACTGTTCACCTGGTAACATGTCCCGTGTGCATTAAAAAATCAGGGGAACACACTCTCCTCACTTATACTGTTCATCTGGTAACGTGTCCCGTGTATATTAAACCATCAGGGGAGCACACTCTCCTCACTTCTTCTGTTCATCTGGTCATATGTACCGTCGATATTAAACCATAAGGGGAACACACTCTCCTCACTTAGACTGTTCCCCTGGTGACCTGTCCCGTGTGCATTAAACAATCAGGGGAACACACTCTCCTCGCTTATACTGTTCATCTGGTAACATGTCCCGTGTATATTAAACCATCAGGGGAACACACACTCCTCACTTATACTGTTCACCTGGTGACATGTCCCGTGTGCATTAAAAAATCGGGGGAACACACTCTCCTCACTTATACTGTTCATCTGGTAACATGTCCCGTGCATATTAAACCATCAGGGGAACACACTCTCCTCACTTATACTGTTCACCTGGTAACATGTCCTTTGTATATTAAACCATCAGGGGAAC
Organism: Heterodontus francisci; assembly: GCF_036365525.1. Lineage (NCBI taxonomy): Eukaryota > Metazoa > Chordata > Chondrichthyes > Heterodontiformes > Heterodontidae > Heterodontus > Heterodontus francisci. Next base: position 337,434 of record NW_027140848.1, on the reverse strand, counting down.
ACACTCTCCTCACTTGTACTGTTCACCTGGTGACATGTCCCGTGTTTATTAAACCATCAGGGGAACACACTCTCCTCACTTATACTGTTCACCTGGCAACATGTCCCGTGTATATGAAACCATCATGGGAACACACTCTCCTCACTTCTACTGTTCACCTGGTAAAATGTCCCGTGTGCATTAAAAAATCAGGGGAACACACTCTCCTCACTTCTACTGTTCATCTGGTAACGTGTCCCGTGTATACTAAACCATCAGGGGAACACACTCTCCTCACTTATACTGTTCACCTCGTAACATGTCGCGTGTGTATTAAACAATCAGGGGAACACACTCTCCTCACTTATACTGTTCACCTCGTAACATGTCGCGTGTGTATTAAACAATCAGGGGAACACACTCTCCTCACTTATACTGTTCACCTGGTAACATGTCCCGTGTGCATTACGCCATCAGGGGAGCACACTCTCCTCACTTCTTCTGTTCATCTGGTCATATGTACCGTCGATATTAAACCATAAGGTGAACACACTCTCCTCACTTATACTGTTCACCTGGTAACATGTCCCATGTGTATTAAACAATCAGGGGAACACTCTCTCCTCACTTATACTGTTCACCTGGTAACATGTCCCGTGCGTATTAAACAATCAGGGGAACACACTCTCCTCACTTATACTGTTCAACTGGTAACATGTCCTGTGTATATTAAACAATCAGGGTAACACACTCTCCTCACTTATACTGTTCACCTGGTAACATGTCCCGTGTGTATTAAACAATCAGGGGAACACACTCTCCTCACTTATACTGTTCACCTGGTAACATGTCCTGTGTATATTAAACCATCAGGGGAACACACTCTCCTCACTTATACTGTTCACCTGGTAACATGTCCCGTGTGCATTAAAAAATCAGGCGAACACACTCTCCTCACTTATACTGTTCACCTGGTAACATGTCCCGTGTATATTAAACCATCAGGGGAACACACTCTCCTCACTTATACTGTTCACCTGGTAACATGTCCCGTGAGTATTAAACCATCAGGGGAGCACACTCTCCTCACTTATACTGTTCATTTGGTCATATGTCCCGTCGATATTAAACCATAAGGTGAACACTCTCTCCTCACTTATACTGTTCATCTGGTAACGTGTCCCGTGTATATTAAACCATCAGGGGAACACACTCTCCTCACTTATACTGTTTACCTGGTAACATGTCCCGTGAGTATTAAACCATCAGGGGAGCACACTCTCCTCACTTATACTGTTCATTTGGTCATATGTCCCGTCGATATTAAACCATAAGGTGAACACTCTCTCCTCACTTATACTGATCATCTGGTAACATGTGCCGTGTGTATTAAACAATCAGGGGAACACATTCTCCTCACTTACACTGTTCATCTGGTAACGTGTCCCGTGTATATTAAACCATCAGGGGAGCACACTCTCCTCACTTATACTGTTCACCTGGTAACATGTCCCGTGTATATTAAACAATCAGGGGAACACATTCTCCTCACTTATACTGTTCAACTGGTGACATGTCCTGTGTGTATTAAACAATCAGGGGAACACACTCTCCTCACTCATACTGTTCACCTGGTAACATGTCGCGTGTGTATTAAACAATCAGGGGAACACACTCTCCTCACTTATACTGTTCACCTGGTAACATGTCCCGTGTATATGAAACCATCATGGGAACACACTCTCCTCACTTCTACTGTTCACCTGGTAAAATGTCCCGTGTGCATTAAAAAATCAGGGGAACACACTCTCCTCACTTCTACTGTTCATCTGGTAACGTGTCCCGTGTGTATTAAACAATCAGGGGAACACACTCTCCTCACTTATACTGTTCACCTGGTAACATGTCCAGTGTGCATTACGCCATCAGGGGAGCACACTCTCCTCACTTCTTCTGTTCATCTGGTCATATGTACCGTCGATATTAAACCATAAGGTGAACACACTCTCCTCACTTATACTGTTCACCTGGTAACATGTCCCGTGTATATTAAACAATCAGGGGAACACTCTCTCCTCACTTATACTGTTCACCTGGTAACATGTCCCGTGTGTATTAAACAATCAGGGTAACACACTCTCCTCACTTATACTGTTCACCTGGTAACATGTCCCGTGTGTATTAAACAATCAGGGGAACACACTCTCCTCACTTATACTGTTCACCTGTTAACATGTCCCGTGAGTATTAAACAATCAGGGGAACAAACTCTCCTCACTTATACTGTTCACCTGGTAACATGTCCCGTGTGTATTAAACAATCAGGGGAACACACTCTCCTCACTTATACTGTTCACCTGTTAACATGTCCCGTGAGTATTAAACAATCAGGGGAACAAACTCTCCTCACTTATACTGTTCACCTGGTAACATGTCCCGTGTATATGAAACCATCAGGGGAACACACTCTCCTCACTTATACTGTTCATCTGGTAACGTGTCCCGTGTATACTAAACCATCACGGGAACACCCTCTCCTCACTTATACTGTTCACCTGGTAACATGTCCTGTGTATATTAAACCATTAGGGGAACACACTCTCTTCACTTATACTGTTCACCTGGTAACATGTCCTGTGTATATTAAACCATCAGGGGAACACACTCTCTTCACTTATACTGTTCACCTGGTAACATGTCCCGTGTATATGAAACCATCAGGGGAACACACTCTCCTCACTTATACTGTTCATCTGGTAACGTGTCCCGTGTATACTAAACCATCAGGGGAACAACCTCTCCTCACTTATACTGTTCACCTGGTAACATGTCCTGTGTATATTAAACCATTAGGGGAACACACTCTCTTCACTTATACTGTTCACCTGGTAACATGTCCCGTGTATATGAAACCATCATGGGAACACACTCTCCTCACTTCTACTGTTCACCTGGTAACATGTCCCGTGTGCATTAAAAAATCAGGGGAACACACTCTCCTCACTTATACTGTTCATCTGGTAACGTGTCCCGTGTATATTAAACCATCAGGGGAGCACACTCTCCTCACTTCTTCTGTTCATCTGGTCATATGTACCGTCGATATTAAACCATAAGGGGAACACACTCTCCTCACTTAGACTGTTCCCCTGGTGACCTGTCCCGTGTGCATTAAACAATCAGGGGAACACACTCTCCTCGCTTATACTGTTCATCTGGTAAGATGTCCCGTGTATATTAAACCATCAGGGGAACACACACTCCTCACTTATACTGTTCACCTGGTGACATGTCCCGTGTGCATTAAAAAATCGGGGGAACACACTCTCCTCACTTATACTGTTCATCTGGTAACATGTCCCGTGTATATTAAACCATCAGGGGAACACACTCTCCTCACTTATACTGTTCACCTGGTAACATGTCCTTTGTATATTAAACCATCAGGGGAACACACTCACCTCACTTATACTGTTCACCTGGCAACATGTCCCGTGTATATGAAACCATCAGGGGAACACACTCTCCTCACTTATACTGTTCACCTGGTAACATGTCCTGTGTATATTAAACCATCAGGGGAACACACTCTCCTCACTTATACTGTTCACCTGGTGACATGTCCCGTGTATATTAAACAATCAGGGGAACACACTCACCTCACTTATACTGTTCACCTGGCAACATGTCCCGTGTATATGAAACCATCAGGGGAACACACTCTCCTCACTTATACTGTTCACCTGGTAACATGTCCTGTGTATATTAAACCATCAGGGGAACACACTCTCCTCACTTATACTGTTCACCTGGTGACATGTCCCGTGTTTATTAAACAATCAGGGGAACACACTCTCCTCACTTAGACTGTTCACCTGGTAACATGTCCCGTGTATATTAAACAATCAGCGGAACACATTCTCCTCACTTATACTGTTCACCTGGTGACATGTCCCGTGTGCATTAAAAAATCGGGGGAACACACTCTCCTCACTTATACTGTTCATCTGGTAACATGTCCCGTGTATATTAAACCATCAGGGGAACACACTCTGCTCACTTATACTGTTCACCTGGTAACATGTCGCGTGTGTATTAAACAATCAGGGGAACACACTCTCCTCACTTATACTGTTCACCTGGTAACATGTCCTGTGTATATTAAACCATCAGGGGAGCACACTCTCTTCACTTATCCTGTTCACCTGGTAACATGTCCCGTGTATATGAAACCATCATGGGAACACACTCTCTTCACTTCTACTGTTCATCTGGTAACGTGTCCCGTGTATACTAAACCATCAGGGGAACACACTCTCCTCACTTATACTGTTCACCTGGTAACAAGTCCTGTGCATATTAAACCATTAGGGGAACACACTCTCTTCACTTATACTGTTCATCTGGTAACATGTCCCGTGTATATGAAACCAACATGGGAACACACTCTCCTCACTTCTACTGTTCACCTGGTAACATGTCCCGTGTGCATTAAAAAATCAGGGGAACACACTCTCCTCACTTATACTGTTCATCTGGTAACGTGTCCCGTGTATATTAAACCATCAGGGGAACACACTCTCCTCACTTCTTCTGTTCATCTGGTAACGTGTCCCGTCGATATTAAACCATAAGGGAAACACACTCTCCTCACTTAGACTGTTCCCCTGGTGACATGTCCTGTATATATAAAACCATCAGGGGAACACACTCTCCTCACTTATACTGTTCACATGGCGACATGTCCCGTGTGCATTAAACAATCAGGGGAACACACTCTCCTCACTTATACTGTTCACCTGGTGACATGTCCTGTATATATAAAACCATCAGGGGAACACACTCTCCTCACTTATACTGTTCACATGGCGACATGTCCCGTGTGTATTAAACAATCAGGGTAACACACTCTCCTCACTTATACTGTTCACCTGGTGACATGTCCCGTGTGTATTAAACAATCAGGGTAACACACTCTCCTCACTTATACTGTTCACCTGGTAACATGTCGCGTGTATATTAAACAATCAGGGGAACACACTCTCCTCACTTCTACTGTTCACGTGGTGACATGTCCGGTGTATATTAAACCATCAGGGGAACACACTCTCCTCACTTATAATTTTCAGCTTGTCACATGTCCCGTGTGCATTAAACAATCAGGGGAACACACTCTCCTCACTTATACTGTTCACCTGGTAACATGTCTCGTGTGTATTAAACAATCAGGGGAACACACTCTCCTCACTTATACTGTTCACCTGGTAACATGTCCTGTGTCTATTAAACCATCAGGGGAACACACTCTGTTCACTTATACTGTTCACCTGGTAACATGTCCTGTGTATATTAAACCATCAGGGGAACACACTCTCTTCACTTATACTGTTCACCTGGTAACATGTCCTGTGTATATGAAACCATCAGGGGAACGCACTCTCCTCACTTCTACTGTTCACCTGGTAACATGTCCCGTGTATATGAAACCAACATGGGAACACACTCTCCTCACTTCTACTGTTCACCTGGTAACATGTCCCGTGTGCATTAAAAAATCAGGGGAACACACTCTCCTCACTTATACTGTTCATCTGGTAACGTGTCCCGTGTATATTAAACCATCAGAGGAACACACTCTCCTCACTTCTACTGTTCACCTGGTAACATGTCCCGTGTGCATTAAAAAATCAGGGGAACACACTCTCCTCACTTATACTGTTCACCTGGTGACATGTCCCGTGTTTATTAAACAATCAGGGGAACACACTCTCTTCCCTTATACTGTTCACCTGGTAACATGTCCCGTGTATATGAAACCATCATGGGAACATACTCTCCTCACTTCTACTTTTCACCTGGTAACATGTACCGTGTATATTAAATCATCAGGGGAACACAATCTCCTCACTTCTTCTGTTCTTCTGGTCATATGTCCCGTCGATATTAAACCATAAGGGGAACACACTCTCCTCACTTAGACTGTTCCCTTGGTGACCTGTCCCGTGTGCATTAAACAATCAGGGGAACACACTCTCCTCACTAATACTGTTCATCTGGTAACATGTCCCGTGTTTATTAAACCATCAGGGGAACACACTCTCCTCACTTACACTGTTCATCTGGTAACATGTCCCGTGTTTATTAAACCATCAGGGGAACACACTCTCCTCACTTATACTGTTCAGCTTGTCACATGTCCCGTGTGCATTAAACAATCAGGTGAACACACTCTCCTCACTTTTCCTGTTCACCTGGTAACATGTCCCGTGTGTATTAAACAATCAGGGGAACACCCTCTCCTCACTTATACTGTTCACCAGGTGACATGTCCCGTGTGTATTAAACAATCAGGGGAACACACTCTCCTCACTTATACTGTTCACCTCGTAACATGTCGCGTGTGTATTAAACAATCAGGGGAACACACTCTCCTCACTTATACTGTTCACCTCGTAACATGTCGCGTGTGTATTAAACAATCAGGGGAACACACTCTCCTCACTTATACTGTTCACCTGGTAACATGTCCCGTGTGCATTAAGCCATCAGGGGAACACACTCTCCTCACTTATACTGTTCACCTGGTAACATGTCCCGTGTGCATTAAGCCATCAAGGGAACACACTCTCCTCACTTATACTGTTCTCCTCGTAACATGTCGCGTGTGTATTAAACAATCAGGGGAACACACTCTCCTCACTTATAATGTTCAGCTGGTAACATGTCCCGTGTGCATTAAGCCATCAGGGGAACACACTCTCCTCACTTATACTGTTCACCTGGTGAAATGTCCCGTGCGTATTAAACAATGAGGGGAAAACACTCTCCTCACTTATACTGTTCGCCTCGCAACATGTCGCGTGTGTATTAAACAATCAGGGTAACACACTCTCCTCACTTATACTGTTCATCTGGTAACATGTCCCGTGTATATTAAACCATCAGGGGAACACACTCTCCTCACTTATACTGTTCACCTGGTAACATGTCGCGTGTGTATTAAACAATCAGGGGAACACACTCTCCTCACTTATACTGTTCACCTGGTAACATGTCCTGTGTATATTAAACCATCAGGGGAACACACTCTCCTCACTTATACTGTTCACCTGGTAACATGTCCTGTGTATATTAAACCATCAGGGGAACACACTCTCCTCACTTATACTGTTCACCTGGTAACATGTCCCGTGCGTATTAAACAATCAGGGGAACACACTCTCCTCACTTATACTGTTCATCTGGTAACATGTCCCGTGTATATTAAACCATCAGGGGAACACAGTCTCCTCACTTATACTGTTCACCTGGTAACATGTCGCGTGTGTATTAAACAATCAGGGGAACACACTCTCCTCACTTATACAGTTCACCTGGTAACATGTCCTGTGTATATTAAACCATCAGGGGAACACACTCTCCTCACTTATACTGTTCACCTGGTTACATGTCCCGTGTATATGAAACCACCATGGGAACACACTCTCCTCACTGAAACTGTTCACCTGGTAACATGTCCCGTGTATATTAAACAATCAGGGGAACACACTCTCCTCACTTATCCTGTTCACCTGGTAACATGTCCCGTGCGTATTAAACAATCAGGGTAACACACTCTCCTCACTTATACTGTTCACCTCGTAACATGTCGCGTGTGTA